>NW_004955414.1:10200515-10215370 GCF_000276665.1 Chinchilla lanigera | reverse complement strand
CAATATGAAGATAACAGTATGTAATACAATAACCATTGTTGATTTCTTATCACCTCATCTGAAATTCAGTATTGTTTTTATTGTTTCTATGTTGTTTCATTTATGTCTGTGTGTTTGTTGATATGTTTTGGTTCGTTTATCTTTAAAAATAAAATTTTAAACAATCTACAAGTGGTCAAAAAGCATATGAAAAATCACTCAACATCACTAACCATCAGGGAAATGAAAGGAAAATTACATTGGGGTGGCATGTCACAAATGATAACATGGGTAACATACAACACCAGGAAGTGGTGGTGAAGAAGTGAAGAAATAGCCTTTGTGCAATGTATAGGACAATAAAGATTGTTTAACACTGTACTGTATTCTAGAAATTCACTAGGAGTATGTTACAGGTCCTCACAACAGACACATGCAAAATGATAACTGCTGGGACATGAATACATTAATTCACTTCACTGTAGAAAGTCAACTACGCACATGAATATAAAAATATAATGTTGCTTATCTTAAACTAATATAGTATTCATTTTAAAAATAGAAAGTATTTTCAAGGATGTGGAGAAATTAGAACACTTGTGTACTACTGGTGGTAATTTAAAATGCTATAGCCATTATGGAAAACAGTAGAGAAATAACTTTAAACATTAAAAGAACTACTATATGATCCAATAAGGATTTTTTAAATATAGAATATGCACTTCAAAGTAATTTGATACATAGATTTCTAAACAATTAAACTGTAAGACTTGAAAACAAAGTCTTAAAGAAATATTTGTATACCCATGTTCACTCGTTGCAACATTACTGACTATAACAGTCAGTTTTCTGTTTTACGCAACAAGGTACCCCCCACCTACAATGTACAAGGGGAAAAGGCTTAGTTGAGTAATGTCTCAAAAGTATCTGTCAGTGGTTGAATGGTTCCATTGCTGGGGTCTAAGTGAAGCAGAATGTCATGGTAGAAACATGCAGTGGAACAAAGCTTCTTACTTCTTGGCAACCAGCAAGCAAAGCACAAGGAAAGAGTGCCTGTGAGAGGGTTCATCACCAGTGCCTCCTCTCCAACAGGGCATTGGCCCCTCCCAGCACATTCAACTGTGAATATCACTGAGTTATTCTACTGATGAGTACACTTTCCACACGATCCAATCACCTCTGCAAGAATCTCTCAATCCAGTCAATTCACAGTTAAGATTAACGTTCAAGAACTAAAAAGTGGGGGTAACCCAAGTGTCTACCAACAGATAAGTGAAGAAAATATAGCATATACATATAATTCGATGCTATTTAGGCCTAAAAGTAAAAAAGAACTCTCATATGTTATAACATGAATGAACCTGGAGGAAATTAGGTGACATGAGCCAATCACAAAGAGACAAAAACTGCAGGGATGGTGATATGCAACATAATCCCAGCCCTCAGGCTTCCAGTAGCCTAAAGCAGAAGGATCAAATGTTTGAGCATGGCCTGAGCAAACTGATGATTTAGTGGGACCCTGACTTAAAATGAAAAATAAAAGAGGACTGCAGATGTAATGTGTGAAGACTTGGATTCAATCCCCAGCACTGATTTTAAAATAAGACAAATGCTGTAAGATTCCATTTATAGGAGATATATCTAAAGTAATCAAACTCAGAGAAAGTGCAGTGATGGTTTCTGGGATAGTGAGAGATAGGGGCAGGGAGGAAAGGAAAGTTGCTTAATGAGTATTAAGTTTTAGTTTTCCAGACAAAAAAGTTAGCACTACTTTATTTATTTTTTTGTTTTGTTTTGTTTTGTTTTGTTTTGTTTTGTTTTCTGGTACCAGGAATCGAACTGACAACCTTGAGCTTACCAGGCAGGCACTGTGCCACTGAGCTAAATCCCCAGCCCCAGCACATTTATTATACATTTAAAAATGGTACAGTTGGTAAATAAAACTTATTTTTACCACACACACACACACACACACACACACACACACACCAGTAGTTGCCTAGAGATACAAATCAAGTGAAAAGAAGGAATCTAAATGACATGAGGAACTATCCAGTTTTTGTGTCCAATTGAACAAAAGAGGTTTCCTGAAATAGATCAATTAAGTAGAAAAATATAACTACCAAACAATTAGAAAGAAACCTGGACAAATTCTTTGCACCCCTGTATTGAAGAGTCCTTTATATTTAAGCTTCTGAATAAAAAAACTCAAAGAAAACTGACCAATTCCCTCAGTTGTTTTTAGTTTGTTTTTAATTACAAAACATTCACTGTAAACAAAGTTAAAAGGCAATTCATCAGCTGGAAAAATACTTGAAATTTACATCATAGAGAAAGTTATTTACCCCAGAGTTCAGACCCATTCTACCAGTTAGTCCAACAAGAATGAGGGGACCCGGTGCATACTCTGCCTCCTCCCTCTGGCCAGACTGTCATCTCCATGGAGGAGCCCTGGGTAATCATGACTATGGAGGAACAAGAAAACAGCCTGTTGCTAGACACAGGTGCAAGTCTCTCAGTCCTTCTTTTCAGTCCTGGCCTTCCTTCCAGCCGACGTACCTCAGTGACAGGAGTCACTGGTGAGGAGGTAATACACTATTTTTCACAACCCTTAGGCTGTAACTACTTGTGAGATCCTTCTTGCATATCTCTATCTTCCTGAGAAACCACTTTGAAGATACCACCATGTATTACAGCAGCCATTGATATTTTCCTACCAATCTATCCATAACTCTGTAATGTTTGTATTGTTCCTATCCTATTTCATAAATGGATGTATGTTTATTATTATGTGTTTCCTACAACAACCATTGAGAATAGTTAATGATTATTCAATTGGTCACTCATGTATAGCTCTATTTATTTTCTTTAGAAGCCATTTTGAAGATACCAAAGTAGAGTACAACAACTCTTGATAATCTCCTACCTCTTTGGTCTGTAACTCACTATTATTTGTCTATTTGTTTTTCTGAGAAACTATCTTGTAGATAACAATATGTAAAACAACAACCATTGATAATTTCCTACCACTTTGTCTGTAATTTGGTAAGCCCCCCATTATTATATTATCCTTCTTTTACTCTTTAAAATAAAAATTTAAAAAAAAGAAAAAAGAAAAAGAAAAAAGAAAGTTATTTAGTATTTAAGCAGCTTCCATAAATTTAGAAGCAAAGGGCAAACAGCTCAATGAAAAAGATCTCAATAGGCATGAAGAGCTGTTTATATAAAAATAAATAGTAATTGCCATTAGATATATGAGCAGGTGTTCCACTGTACTCAGAACAAGAGACAAGAAATAAGCATGCTGTTTCTTCACTTTTCAAATTAACAAAACAATCACTTGTGCCAACAAACTCTTAGTAAGACTATGAGACAAAGTCTTAATTGCACTGAGGCATATAAAAATGAAATAAACTTTTTTTAGAGTAAGTTAACAACTTTCAATATAGCATTTGCATTTGCCTGAGAACTTTACTTTTTGAAATGTGTTTCAACAATAAACCTGCTAACAAGATAATACGCTCACTAGGGTATATATTGCAGTACTGTTTTATAATAGTAACAGCCCCCTTTAAAATATGCCAATGCCCAGAAAGGTTAAATAAATTAATGGTCCTTTCCTCCATATGCAAGCACACAACACACACACAGACACACACACACAGACACACACACACACAAAACCATATATAAAATATATTATAAAATATAAAATACATAAAATCACACTTAAGTATCAAATTCACTCCTTTATCTTGAATTCCATGCTTTTGAAGTAATGATGGTTACTGAACACTTCATGTTTATGGCCTCTCTGAGCTTTTACATGTCATGTTTTTTTCACCATATCATCCTCTTTTTAAATCCTGAGTAAAATATCTATTTTCCCAGAGAAGTAACACCTCTCTGGCAACACCACTCATGACATTACAAACAGAAAATCTTTCCACAAAATGGCCATTGAAAGAAATGAACAGAAGTTAAGACTTTTCTTAGCCTGATGACTCATTTAAAGTGAGTACAGGAGCCAAAAGTAGTTTTAAAATAGTCCTCATATTTACTCCTATCTCTTGAAAAAAGTGAGGGAGTCTCAACCTAGTAATACTTACTACATTTATGAAGGCCATGAAGAAAAGTAAAGTAATTCAGGATCATCAGGGAATGGGGGGCACAAGCCCTATTTAGGCAAATTAACTATGTAGACTTCTTTTGATATTTCTCTCTCACTCAAAAGCAAAACAGACAAGGTGAACACGAAATACCCTTCCAAGTTCTCTCTCTCTCTTTCTCTCTCTCTCTCTCTCTCTCTCTCTCTCTCCCTCTGCCCTAGTATCCCTTAATGTATCCAAATCTTCCTCCTTTTTCTATATTATTTACTCCCAGATGCCACGGGTATTCCTACTTGCACTCATCCCCAAAGCAGTGGACCTTCTACTGCAATTTAAAGAACCAGTCTATATTCTCCCTATGTGTTGCCTCTATTGCACACGAAGAAAAACATTCTGTAATTCCTCACTGTTATTTCTACGAATAATGGAAAGGCTTCTCTCATTATTTTTGTCACTAAATATCATCCCACTCTTCAGTTTCCTCCATGTCGTCATTGCTGATACAGTGCGTGCTCCTTGAACTCAGGCACTCTGTCACATCGATCTTCATTACCTGTTAGTAAAGCGCTTGGTACAAAGTAGGCATTTGAAGAAATGTCCATGAAAACAAAATTAATACATATGTGAGGCAGAGAGAAGACTGCATTCACAAGATCACTAGTGAGGCTTTCAGTGTTGGTGGCAGAGAAGTAACGCCAAGCCCTCAACTCATTAGAAAACTGTTTACATAGCACCATGGTTTGAGAGAGGTATTCCCTGGCCATTCTTTAAGAGTAGGACAGATTATCAAAGAAAATAGACACGTGGAATAAGAGATCTGAAAGGATTTGGTGAAAGGATCATTTCCCTAAAAGCGACAACTAATGAGGTACAGACCCACCATGTTGTCTAATTCTACACATGTCATCCATTTTTCTCATACTCTTAGTTCCTGGGCATGCTGGGAAATTCAGTGATTCAGACTGATGGAAAAAGAAAGTAAATGGAGACTAGGGACTCTGACAAGGTTTGGGACAATGTGGGACAATTATGTATTCAATTGTGTATTCAGTTTCCCTAAACCCAGACTCTATTCAACCATTGGCTAAAAAAAAAAACAGGATTCACGTTTTAAAAAATAAATAGGCAAAAACTATAGCAAGGTCAAGTGATATTAATCATATGTGCATCTTTTCTTCTTAACATCAATCATTAAAACTGCTTCTTATCATTTTTCTAGTTACTAGGTTAGTATACTGAAAATTAGTTAATTTGTTTTACCCTGGTAAATCTTAGAAAGTCTATGTTTTCCATATGAACTGCACCTAAAGAAAAAGAGCATGTGGCATTAATTTCTATGACATCTAATTCCTACATTAATTAGAATGTCCAGCATTCTGTGTATTCAAGATAATTCAAGAGCATGTTAATTCCTAGTGATTATTAGACTAGCTGAAGAAAACCATGATAGTAGTATCTAAAAAGAAAAGTACTAGAATAATGCAATCAAAAGTACATTATCCTTCTTTTTGCTGGTTATAACAATTTATGTCTTTTATTAACAAAACATTTCAGGATAAAATGTACTGACATAATTATTTTGAGAAATATAGTGCTGGTTCAATAAAAGCAACACAGGAAAAGAAAACACCCTAATTTTCAATAATGATTCTGTTTTTATTTGTAGTTTTAAGAACTTTCATGTGCATAATGTTTTAGATTTTCCCACTAACACTCTGCAGAGTTATTATAATCTTTCATATTCTACATAGATAGTGCTAAGGCTTACAGAGATGAAAATAACTAGAAGTTAGTGAGTGCAACCATTCAAATTATAAACTATTCCTTCTGACAATAAAGCTTTTCCAGCATTCTCCACTACTGTTTCTTCTTTTTTCTCATTTTTTCTTTCCCTTTCCTTCCTCACCCCCTGTTCTCTTTTCCTTTTGAACAATTTCTTCCTATCTCACAATATCTATTATACATATAGGTTCTTATTTACAATTTCAGTTTCTCACACCAGAAGAACAATGTGAGACTTACACACGTGTGTTTGATTTATTTCACTTAAGAGTATGGTCTCAAGTCCATCCATTTAGCTATAACTGTCTCAAGTTGATCTTTATTTATGGCTGAGTAGTACTCCATTGTATAAAAAAACACATCTTTTTATCCAGTCATCAGTTGATGGGCATTTGGGTTGTTTATAAGATTTAGCTATTACAAACTGTGCTGCTATAAACATGGGTGTACATATATCATTGTGGTATGATGTTTTCCATTTTGGGGGGAAGATACTAAAAAGGCAAATAGCTAAGTCAAATGGGACCTCTAGTTTTAGTTTTTTGAGGAGTCGCCACACTGATTTCCACAGTGGTTGCACCAGTCTACACTCCCACCTGCAGTGGAGAAGCATTCCTTTCTCCCCACAGCCTCTCCAGCATTTGTTATTTGTTGATTTCTTGATAATAGCCATTCTTTCTGGAGTGATGGAATCACATCATTGTTTTAATTGGCATGACTCGAATAACCAGTGACGTTGAACATTTTTTCATACATTTATTTGTCATTTCTACTTCTTCATCTGAAAAGTGTCTATTTATTTCAGATACCAATTTTTAGACTGAGTCTTTAAATTTAGGGGAGTACAGTTTTTTTGAGTTTTGTTTATATTTAGATGTTAGCCTTTTGAGGAACAGCAGGCAAAAATTTCTACCATTTTGGGGTTGTCTCTTCACTCTGCTTATGATTTCTTTAGCTGTGCAAAAGCTTTCTCATAAGATGAGAGAAATATTACAAAGAAGCCACTATTATTTCTTTTTCAGCAGTGACTGACATGGAGGAAATTAATTTTGTGAGTAAATTAATTTTGTAACATAAGTTTGATAGAATATGCTCACCTCACTGTATTCTCCCTCATCACTCTTTCACAAAGTTTTCTTCAGAAAATTAAGAAAATTATTCCTAATTAGCTGGGTGTAAGTATGCACCTAGTTTGCCTGTACGGGTGCATAGAAGATTGAATTGGAAGGAACACCACTGTGCACTACATAAAGGATTTCTTCTGTCATGCATTCATTAGCAACGCAGATTTGTTCAGGGAAATGTGTCATGAGGCATTGTGCAGATAGCATACACTTATACATGCTTAGATGGTGTTTCCCATCACACACTGGGGCTATACAGTGACTGAGGCTATATGATACAAACTGTTGCTGCATGACTACAAGCCTGTGTAGTGTGTTATGTGACTCATTACTGTAGGCAATTGTGACACAATGTGATTTGTGTGTCTAAAAGCAAAAAAGGTACAGTGACAATGATATGAAAGATAAAAGTGTCACTCACTGTAAATGGCACTTGCAGGGGAGCCAGTGCTTTGATGAGTCAGCTGGAGAGCAGTGACTGAATGCGAAGGCTGGGACAGTACCATGTCTGCTACCGAGTTCAGCAGCACGGTACTCCTTGGCTACACCAATTCTACTGAACCATATTTTCTCATTTCAACAACAGATTAATGTTGGTGCATGGTAATCTTTACCGTACAAACTCTGTGGATTTTAAATTTTTCACTCTTGTAGTGATACTTAGTTCAAGACACATCAACTTTATATAGAAAATATTTATACAAAAATATTTTTTCTGTGTATTTTTATCCTATAGGTTTTTCTCTTTCTAAAACAATTTTTCTTACTCCATCAAACAGTTTGGTTTTTTTGTTTGTTTGTTTTGTTTTGGTACCAGGAATCCAACTCAGGTCCTTGCACTTGCACTGCTGAGCTATATCCCCAGCCCTTCCTTTGGTAAAAATTAACACATAAACATGCATTCCCTGGTCTTCAGAGAGTCACAATCTCCCCCCCCCCGTCCCCCTTCTTCATTCTTAGGAAAGAAGTAGGGAGTGATACCATGTTGATAGTGTATGTAGATTAAAATGACAAACTTCAGTCTTAACAAAATATGTGTGGTTAATACTATGGCCGTAATTTTAGAATAAATAAATCAAACTTGTTTCATTCTTCTTACACTTCCATTTATTTTACAAAATTAGTGCATCCATAATATTTGTTCAATGCATCCAAGAAGGTTCTAAATAAAGGTGCAAACATGACAGTCTTTTTTTCCTGCAGCTCAGAATACAATAGAGTGAAACAGACTGGGAGTTAAGTATATTAAAGCAGAAGGGAGTGGAGGTGATGAAGTGGAAAAGACTCATTCTGTGCGAAAGGCATCAAGAAGTGACCTTTGAAAAAGAAGCAAAATTATATTTCATGAGCAAGTGAAAGTCATTCTAGGCAGAAAACTAGAAGCAGATATTGGGCAGAATCAGATTTTAAATTGAAATATTTGTGTGTTTACCAAAAAAAAGTTGTGGAAGGACATTGAAATAAAAGTTACTATTCACATACTTTCTGGGACCTTTTGCTAAATGTTAATGCTGTTCTTATTATGATTTGGATTAGAATGTTTCCCAAACATTCTAATGTTTGGCTCTTGTGCTCAGAGGTGGGGCTCTTGGAAAATGATTGGAATATGGGGGTCTATTCTCATCACTCAATCAATACACTTATGAATCCATAGCTGAATATGCTGCTAGAAGGCAGAGGCTCGTGGAAGAGGTGGGTCACTGGGGGTGTGACCGGGATGGGTGTGTCTCCCTTCCCTGCTCCTCTCTTTGCTCACTGATGGCTGCCCACCATAACCTGAACAGCTTTAGTCTACCAGCACCTTCTACCATGCACTTCCTGTCCTGGAGCCAGCCAAGTATGGACTGAATTCTCTAAACACCATGAATCAAAATGACCTTCTCCTCCTATAAATTGTGGATGTCAGCTATTTTCTCCCAGCCAGGAGAAAGTAACTAAGACAGTTTTCCAATTTTAAAATACCTGGCTGGAATTTCTTTAACAAGAATAAAAACTGTTGATAAGTACATAAGTATATAGTAAGTGAGTGGATAAAATTAAAGATGAGTCTTTTGAAGAGAGAAATAATATACATCCTCATAAATTTTGGAATCCATCCTTGCAATTAGAACTCACTTAATCTCAACCCAGAACTGTCAAAAGGTTACATGAGTCATCAAACAATCTTTCAAATATTTAGTTTCCTCATTTGTAAGAATTAATTGTGAATGTGTTCATTCAATTGATCTTTAGAACAATGAGAAGAGTAGTGGAATTATTAGACTTATTAAAGGAGAGACAAGAGTAATTGATAAAGTTTAGTAATATACAAAAATTTGAGGAATCACTTTTAAAATAATCCACCAGAAGTTCTAGCATTTCTTTAGAGCTTTACAAATTATAATACCCTTTTACTTACAAAGCAGGATGTCTAACCTGGAATTTTGTCATTATCTACCAGTATTTCATCATTGACATCATTCATTCTCCATGTCCCTAAAATGACCAAATCAGTGCTCACAGTTCTCAGGCCCATTTCTGTTATGCTGATATCATTGACACTGCTTTTTCTATTATTATATTACAAATGACTATAAACACAGTGGATTAAAAACTACTTATTGTTTCACATTTCTGTATACCAAAACTCTATGTACATTATTACTAGATCTCTATTCAGGGCCTCAGCAAGTTAAAATCTAGGTGTTATCCAGGACTGAAGTTTGGATCATCCAGCTTCACTGACTGTTATTAGTAGAATTTGTTTTCCTGCTGCTATAGGTCAAAGAACCTCATTATTTTTCTCCTTTTTGACTGAACAACTCTGATATTATAGAGGCTGTCTATAGTTTCCTTTTGTGGTCCCCCGAAATGTACCCAACATGAACATTTATTTTCTTTCAGGATATCTGGTATATATCTCTTTGACTTCCACCTCTACAACCATCTAGAGAAAACACTATTTCTAAGGGGTTATGTGACTATGTTAGGTCTACCTGAATAACACCCCTATTGAAAAATCACCTGACCCAAGACTTAATAAATTCTGAAATTTTCCATCAAAGACTTGCCTAAGAAGATGTGTGCACATAGGTGACAAAAAACTTGTAAGAGCCATCTTCAAATTCTACCTTCTGCATCCGTATTGGAATTTGTTGAAAAGTAGAAAGACCTTTTCTTAAGTGTACTGCTTGATTTTCTAACAAAATTAATGCTTTTATTCCCAGCCTTGATTTAGCAAGCTGGCCACACAGAACTAATTTCAAACTATGATTCTTTTACTTAAAAAACAACATGATCAAGGAATTTTTGTAAATACATAAATTAGGTATTCCTTCTTCCATTAAAAAAATATATAGACAAAGTTGAACGTGATGGTCCACGCATATAACACCAGCACTCTAGGAAGACAACTTTGAGCCCAGCCTGTGCATCTTATTTGGGGACTTAAAGAGATTCTGTCTCAAAATGAAAAATAAAATTTCTGGGGATGTACCTCAGGGCAAAGGCCCTGGGTCCAATGCCCAGTGCCAGAAAAAGAAATATATAGATCAGTTAGAGAGCCAAAGCAAGGTTCCAGGTTCATACCATCACATCATGAAGCACTTCAAAACTCCTTAGGCAAAACCATGCCCCAAATTAGCTGCCATATGAACAAAACTACATTAATCTGGCTGAAATCTGGCTGAACAGGAACTATGGCTTACAGATGATCCTGAGCAAAAGTCTAGGTTGAAAACAGGGAATCAGTGATCACAGCTCTTTTCTAAAAGGTTTTCATTGATGACCTTTTGTTCATGTCAGATACTGGTATTCATTTGCCCACTAAGCCCTACGTTGAGAAGTGAAAGTTGACTAACTCAGAGAAATAAGTTAAAATCATATTAATTTAATATGGACACTTGAAGAAGACAGTTTTGAATCCTCTTTTAATTCTCATTTGTCTTTATTTCAATTTTCATGAACAAAATGTTTGCTTATTTTAATGAACACAAGTTTTTGAAACATTTCTAAATTTGCCCTAGCTTTTCTTAGTTCATCAATAGAAAACTAAAGAAATTGCACCTCCATGTTAGCAGCAAGCAAATGAGCTCCAAAATAGGAGGAAAATGATATTATGAAACCAGGAAAAACAATCTAAAACAACATATCTTTGATAGGAGCCCAGATTAATTACACAGTCTTGCTTGGGCTAGGACTTACATTAGCCTGTGTGGGGGTGTATGGTGACTGGGACCAAGGCCACTATGATTTGCAAATCTGGAACTTGAACTTTATGGATTCTATGATTGATTAAAACGTGATGAGCCACTTCACTTTGTCTTTCTCTATAGATGTACCATGCGAGATTTACACCTTACATGTCACACTGCTAGATCAAAATGAAAAAGAAAAAAGAGTTCAAAGGACCTATAGATGAAAAGTATTGAATAAATTTCAGCAAAAGTAGGATGATAAATGGCAAATGTGCATTACTTTTTTATTCCTGTGCAATAAATTACCACAAATCTGGTGACTTAAAAGAATACCCCTTTGTAATTTTGCTATTTCTGTGGATCTGAAGCTTGGCGTAGTGCAAGTGAATTCTCTTAAGGGTGTCTCAGAAGACCGACCTCTGGAATTGTGTTCTTACCTGGAAGTTAGGGTCTTCCTTCAAGATCATTTAAGGTGTTAATAAACACACTGTATGTTTGACTTCATACAGGAAAATATCTAAAACTACTCCCAAAGGGGTAGTACCATTTTACATTCCCATGAGCAATATATGAATGTTCCAATTGCTCCACAGCCTCAATGACATTTAGTGCTGGTAGGTGTTTTGATTTATTTTGTTTCAAATATGTTTTTGTTTTCATCTTAACCATTCAAGTGAATATGAGCATGTGGGCATCGTTTTCATTGCTTTAAAGATTAACGTTGAAAACTTTTAATGGATTTTGGCCATTCAAATGTCATTTTGTTGTAATTTTAGGATGAAAAATCAAGTCATGGTCTCATTATTTAATTGTTTACTTGATTTTTCATTTACCAGTCATTGGAGTTCTTTATATATTCTGGATATAAGATTTTTGCCAGAAAAATTTTGTGTAAATATCTTTATGGAAGTTAATATTTATTTTCAGCTTGACTGGCTAAAGACACCAAAGAGATTAGTAAAGCCCATTTCTGGATGTGTCTTGGTGGGACCTGATGGCCCAACCTTGGGGATTATATCTGGTGGCTGGCCCTCTCACCTCTGTCTTCCCTCACTCTCTGCTTCCTGGCTGCCATGGGATGAGTACCTTTCTTCTGTCATGCCCTCTGCCATGATGTTTCTGTGTTGGGTCCATCTGACCATGGACTGAAACATCTGAACCTTGAGCCACAAAATTAGCCTTTCCTTCAAGATGTGTCTGTTAGGTAAACTTTCCCTGCAATAGACAAATGACTGATACAATATTCTAATTTGTAGCCTCTCTGCTTACTCTTCATTGCATCTTTATTGAACAGAATTTTAATTTTTATCAAATTTAATTTATATATCTCTTGTGCTATGGGTGTTCACACTCCTATAATTACAATGAAATATTTACACTGATTCCTAGATTACTTTCCTGTTTTCCTCTAAAATTCTAAAGTTTTAAGTTTTTATATTTAATTTTTGTGTAGTGAGGGGGGTGCAGTTGAAGTTCATTTTTTGTGTATGAAGTTCTAATTATTCTTTTTTGTTTGTTTGTTTTTCTCCGGTACCGGGAACTGAACTCACGACCCTGCACTTGCCAGGCAGGTGCTTTTGCTGCTGAGCTAAATCCCCAGCCCAAAGTTCTAATTATTCTTAAAGAATTTGTTTAAAAATTTTCCCTTTAATCAACTTTTGTGAATTTGTCAAAGATGAGTTGAACATACAAGTATACTCTGTAAACTCATGTTCATTCTTTAATCTAAATTGTATTCTTATACCAATGTAATACTGGTCTTGTTTATTATAGCTTTATACATCATATTAATGTCAGACAGTGGAAGTTCTTCAAATCTGTTATTCTTTTTCATAAATATTTTGCCTATTTAATATTAATTTTTTTGTTATTCTTTTTTCAATTTACATAAAAATGTTACAAGGGTCTTCAAAAAGTAGTTCTTAGGATAAATGTTTTCAGAGCTTATAATTGTCATCTGCAGTCACATAAGTCCAATATAAGCAACTTAGCAATTATCATAATAAAAAGTCTCCCTCTCATGTTTTTTTAAATTTGAACTTTATAAAAGGCCTAATCTTACCCAACTGCCCTTCTAGTAACACAACAGGTAACTTTTTTGAGGCTTATATAGCTTTGTCTCCTCTCAGAATTTGTGACAGAATACCAACATATGCAAGATGTAGTCCATATCTTCTATTCATTTTGGAAACTCATTATTTTAGTTTAGATTTAGATGTCCACAAAACCCTTGTGCATACATAGGTGAGGCTTTTGTGAGGTGAATGGACCATGTATTTGTGATACTCATCAATGTATTAGTCCACTGATGGACTCATAACTGAGTGTGATGCTTAGAGGGGAAGCCTAGTGGAAAGAGTTGGTCACTGTAAGCATGGGCTGGAAGGGTACAGATAGATAGCTAGCTAGGTAGATAGATACATACATACATACATGATATAGATAGATAGATGATAGATTGATTGATTTCCTGTCTGCCATGCTATGAACAGTTTCTCTTCTACAATGCCCTTCTGCCATACCACCCTGCCTTGGAACCAGCCACCTATGGACTGAACCTTTACAAACCATGAACCAAAATAAACCTGTCCTCTCACTTGTAGGTATCAGGTATTTTTTCCAACAATTAGAAAGTAACTAAGATATTCACAGATACTGAGAAATAACAATTTTTTTCTTGTTCCTATACTTTGTTGCCCTGGATTAGAACTCCTTCCCACTATGCCTCACAACTAACCTAACAAATTAAGAAGATACAGTGATTAGCCATCCTCATTTTTACATCCATTGATCCACTGGTTGAGACTTAGGAAATACCATATGTTGGCTATCGTTAATAATACCTATTTTATGTTTAAAATCATAAAACAATAGATTTTATTTTGTTGTTGTTTTTTTGGTTTTTTTCCAGTAGCAGGAATCAAACTCACAACCTTGCACTTGCCAAGCAGGTGCTGTGCCACTGAGCTAAATCCCCAGCCCCAACAACAGACTTTAAATGCTTTCATCAAAAAGAAATAATAAATATTAGAGGTGATGCATATGCTAGTTAGCTTCATTTTAACTTCCCAAAGTGAATTCATGTAAAGAAATATTGCATTGCTCCTTATAAATATGTACAGTTGTTATTTCTCAAATAGAAATAAAATAAAATAAAACAGCACAGTCAGCATTATGAAGGCTGTTTAACCATGGTGCCCTCATGCTTAAAAAAATTTGGTCATCCATAACTACAGTAATAATTATACTCACATTTAGCAAATTATTTCTTGAAATTTATAATTATGTCCTAAAAACTTGCATTCTGTAATTTTTTCCATTCTTGGCATTTTTTCACATTTCCTCTCCTTTATTTTTTTAAAGGTATGATGTACCTATTTCCTTTCCAGTATAATCTTGCTTCTTTCTTCCAATAGCTAGTCTCTACATGAGTAACTCTTACACAAATTGCCTGGTATATGAAATAGGATTGAAGACTTTGGTTAATATTTTAAATTTCTAAATTACGGTAAAATATATATTGCCATTAAATCCCTGAAAACATTCCCCCTCACCTTGAACACCTTTATCTCATCATTAATGCCACTTTCTTAAGCAGTTCTTCTTTTTTTATTTTAAAAATAAAGGGAGGAAAACATTAACAGACAAACAACCTTTTACAAAATAGCAAAAGAACAGTACAGACA
>NW_004955414.1:10184453-10199890 GCF_000276665.1 Chinchilla lanigera | reverse complement strand
GGGACCCAGCTATCTAGATCTAGTTTTCTGTCTTAAGCAGTTCTTGATGTTCCTTTTTGCATGTTTTTAGTTGTGCCACAGTGACTGCCTCTATGTTTTGAATTGATTATTAATTTAAAACATTTTCCTTTCATGTTTATTTTGACTTTAGGGAAGACCTGAAGTCGCACGCTGCCAGATCAGATGAATAAGGTGGATAAGAAAACACTGTAATTTTTTATTAGTGCATCTTTGCAGCACACAATGTTCACACCCTGTTATGGTTGATACATTGTGTCAACTTGGGGAGTCTAGAGTTTTGGCTAAGTGACTCAGCAGGAAGCCAGGGTGCTCACATTATATACATCCTGAGTCTGTGGAAGAGGAGGGCATGGAGATTATGTGAGAGCTACACGCCCCTTAGGTGGGGGTAGCCTGTTTACAAAGTAAGGCAAGGAAAAAAAGCTGCTTGCTGCCATTCCTCCCTTTTGCTCTGGCTGTTTGCTGTTTGGCTGCCATTCCCCCCTTTTGCTCTTGTTGCTTTGCTACCTTCTGCCTCGGAGCCAGCCAAGTATGGTCTGAAACCTCCACAAACTGTAAGCTAAATAAACCTTTCCTTCCCTCATTTTGGGCGTTGGGTATTTTGTCTCAGCAACTAGAGAAAATAACCAAGACACACCCCTTGTGTGCAGGTGGTGAAGGTGCATAACATATCCTCATTCTTTTTTAAATCTCCTTCCCCTCTTCGTAGCCCTTCCCTTTAATCTCTCAATCCCCTTCCCCTTGAGAAAGATGCATTTCATTACTTCCTGTTATCTGTAATATTTATTTATGAGCCTACTTTTCCATTGGATAATATTTGGCAGTGGTATTCACAATACTTTTATCCCAACTCATAAAGCCACTCAGGAAAAGAAGACTTCCAGAACCACTTTAGAAAAAGACAAGAATGGTAGAAGAAGTGTGTTTGAGGGAAGGAATAGTAATTTGAAGGAGATTAATAGCAATATGTTTTATACTTTAATAATTTTTAATTTAGATATTCACTATATATTTTTGTTTATATTGTATAGAACCCCTTTGGTTATACTCAGTACTTAGCCTTCTGCTAAGTATTCTCTTCCCAAGGAGATCCACCACCTAGTTTTTTTCTCTTAAAAAAAACCCTAAAAAACCAAATGACTAGAGTAAAATAAGCTAAGAAGGTGGGGTCACAGTTCACTAAAGAAAAAATGTGTTGGGGCCAGGGATTTAGCTCAGCGGCACACAGCGCCTGCCTGGCAAGTGTGAGGTGGTGAGTTTGATTCCCAATACCAGAAAAAAAAAAAAAAAAAAAAAAAAAAAAAAAAAAAAGAAAAAAATGTGTTCTCAAACCACAGCAGAGTAATCAAGGGAAATAGAAGCATCTATCTGTGTCTTGTAATTCATGCCCACTCAACCAACTTATGAAATTAGACCTCTTTGCAGATATGACTGGCTGAGCATCACATCTGTTTACTAGTGCCATGTTTTCTAATATTGAAAAAGAAATATCAGAATTTATAAACACTGTCTACACAAAATAAGAAAAGGAAAAATTTCAGTGGACAAAAACAGGTCCAGGTTTTTATATTTTGATAGCATTTTTGAATAAAACAACTTGAGGTTACAGAAAAAGGCTCCAGGGCTTGTATGTTCACATTAAAGATAACCTCCACTCCACAAAGCAGCTATGAAGAGCTGATGGAGCATGGTGTTTGGAGAGTATCCCTCAGAATTTGGCACATAGTCGGGCTAGCAAATGATGATTCACTTCTTCATTCAGGTAGTCCTACAGTGCACTTTCGGCTGAGTAAAAGGGTTGGCCACCAGCTCACAATTCCTTATGCAGGTTATTTGTTATTCACTTCCCAGAGCACAGCCTAAGCAATGGAGATGATATATGGTACAGTGATTAAGGATGCCCACCTTGGCTTGGAAGAAGTGTGAGTCAGTGAAGATAATCAAATTTTAATAGTACATTTGTACATTCAGGACTCTTGATTCTGTCTTATTTTTATTATCTGACCTACTGCCACTCCTAAATAACATGTAAGTAATCAAAAGATAAATCTGTAATTATAACCACCTGTAATTGAAATCAGAGGAAATGTATTAGCATTTTCCTATTACATGAAAACATTACCATAGATAGAAATACCATGCAGATATTGAGGAAGCCTAGTTCCTATTCATCATAGCCTTAGCACATCAAAAGTAATAAGGAATATTTATTCAGTCTTTACAAATACACTGATTTCCCACTAGTAAATGTCTCCAGGACATGACCAAACAGGATCCAGGAAAATCTGTTCCAGATGGCACAAGTTTACTGTGTAAGTTAGCAGATCCAGTTGGAGCCAAATTAGATTACTTAAAACTATGGCACTCACCCCTAGTTGCCAAGACTGTTGTCTGCTTATAGTTCATAGCTGATATCCCCTCTGCAAATTGCACTTTTCCAAAGCAGCTGTTTAGCCCAAAGTAGTATCCATAAAGACAGCTAGTATCCAGTGACTAGTCATGACATTTGACCAAGACCTAACTCCATTACTTTAATATGAGATGGCTTTGAAGTTTCACCCATGTGCCAAAGCTCTCTAGAGAACTCTGAGCTGAGTCCTCAGTCACAACTGCACTGAAGGTCAACATTTGTTCTAGCCAAATCCATATCCCTTGATAACTCAGAGGTGGTAAAACTAAGACTATACTCCAATAAACCTGCACTCAAGTTCGTCTTGTAGGAAACATACCTACTTCCAGGAAACATACTTCCAGGCACTATTTAGCTTTCTCCTTTCTCCTGAGCTCTGAAAATTGAACAGTCACTTCTGCAAATGATTGAAGGGAGGGAAATAAACCATCAAAATTTTCTCTCAGTTCAATATAATTCCGCCACTCTCCTGTAGTTGCCCTTCCTAAGAGGAGTCCACAATAAATGATCTGATTACAAATCTTCACACCAGAAATTATTTTCTCAGTACCTTACCATAGACAACCTGAAACATAGGTTGTTGCCACTTTTCTCATTAGTAAACTGAAACTCAGAGAGGTGAAGTAATTTCCTCAAGGATTACATAGCACTAACAGGACCAGTGATTCATACCCAGCTCTAGTTAATCCCAAAGCCCTTGACTATACCACACTGCATTTTCTCCATTCTCTAACTGAACAATACCTTATTAGTAAAGGAACCTGCAGCATTTTCTCTTCGCTTTAAAGTAAACCTTCTCAAGCTGACAGGTCTATCAGAACTTGTCACTTACAATTTAATGCTACGCAGCCTGGTTGGGGATTGTCAGACTTAGAGTAAAACCCAAATGGATGCTATGCCATTATGCATTTGATGTACTCACTTCATAGAGCCTACCATCACATTAAATACTTAATGCCCGTCAAATTTATTTACTGGATCAACCTTGTCCCCTTCAGATATTTCTTTTTATCCACTAGGCTTAAGCCTCCAGAGCTCTTCAGGAGCCGCCTGGCATTTGGTCTACCTGCAGTAATTCATTGCCAGTGGTGACATTTTCCAGTCGAGGGTGGGAACTATTTATGAAGAGAAATAGTCCCCACAGAGCTTCAAATTGAGAGAAAAGAAGTGATACTTTTTTAAAAGATGCTCTTATAATATAAAGGTTACAGAAGTTGATGAAAGAGCTTTGTTCTGCCACTTTTTGTTCCACATCAAAATATTGCTTATATTGGCCAAAGTTATTTGGACACTGATTCTAAATCTTTCAGTTTTGTCTCTGTTTCACCTTGTGAAATATTATCAAGGGGAGGGGAAATAAAGAAACTCAGTAGCGCTTCCATCATGAGGCCAGCAGTGATGGTTACTCCCATAAATATTTGCTGATAGTCCTTTATTTCCCTTCTTTTAGAACCTGAGATGTAACTTCATTCATTCCCAGCTTGGGACTCAGAAGACCGATTTTTCAGTGAGTGTGCCTCTACAACCAGAATACTATGTTCTCATGAACACAGGTAAAGGAGAAAAAGACAAGCTGGGTACTAACAAAGTAAACATAGGAATAAGAGGTCTAAAGGCCTTGTCAACTCAGGAAAGGCTGAAGGACACAAAGGTGTGTCAACAGACAGTGGAGACAGAGCAGCAGTGTACTGTCAAGTGGGAATGGTGACTATCTTTGGCCTGATTCTGTCCAATTCAAATCGCTCTCACGGGCCACTCCCTGTTCAGGATGGCTGGGCTCTGACTGTTCCAATTCCGAACTCATGCTTAATTATAAACAACCACTCATTCCATACACTTCAAGTTTACTTCCTCTGAAAGTGTCTTGTAGACACTACCACCTGTATGGCACCACCAATTGGTCCATTTGCCCTATGATACAGTTTCATAAATCTTAATAGTTTTTCTAGTGCTCATTATGACTTGAAATTTTATAGCTATTATGTAGTTTTCCAGTTACTACTAGAGGAATATTTCAAGTACCACTACAGCACAAACCCATACCATTTTAGCGAATGTTGCATTTGCAGGGTTTACACTGTGTTTCTACACAAAACCTGCAATTTAAACTACTTTTATCAAAGAAAAAATAAAAGATGCACAAATGAGTGAATGACTTAATATGAATCATATTAGGAAATGAATCTTACATGCCTATATTTGTTTAACTGAGTAACCAATTTGAAGATGACAATATGTAATATAACAACCATTGTTAATTTCCTATCGCCTTGTCTGAAATTCTGTATTGCTTCCATTGTTTGGGTGTTGTTTTGTTTATGTCTGTTTGTTTGTTAATGTGTTTTCATTCTTTTATCTTTAAAATAAAAAAATTGAAAAAAAAGAAAATGAGACAAATTTGGGACAAATGGCAAAATATGAGACATAATTTGGTCTAAATAACAGAAACTAAAGAGAGCCATATGACTCTAAACAAAATGTCTCATGACAGTTCAGCAAAAGAAAACCATTATTATACTCAGATTTACTCATCAGTGGATCTACTGTACTATTGGGTTAATAAAATCCCTTAGTTATTGCAGGCTGATCAGGTGCGCAATCTCCCAAATGAGTGGACAGCGAAGGCTTAAATAAATGAGACAATTGAAATGATTTTAGGGCTCTGGGAGAATACAACCCTCTCATAGAATTCCAGATTCTCTGGTTTAAGACCAACAACTTCTCTAGGAGACCTGTATTTATTTGGTTTTCAAAGAAAGAGGGGTACACTGAAGAAAACATGGAAATCTGAGCAGGACCTTGAAAGAATTTTCCCAAGTAGTAAATTATGTCAATCAGGAGAACTACCTTGTCTTTAGGTTGGCATTTATTGTAGGGGTGTGGAGCCTGCAGCACCAGCCTCGTTTTAGTTAATTGGGGTTGGAGCCAAAGGTCCTAAACTGTGGCCTTATCTTGTCCCTTGAGGCATCACAGCTTCACAGGCCAGTACACACTTCAGTGGTGACCAGTGACTCACAGAGGCTCACTTACTATTAGTCCACCGCCCATCTCCAGGCAAGGTGCCTAGGCTTTGGACAACTCACAAGTAAACATGTAAAGACAGTTGGTGAGTATTACGTCCTGCTCAGAGCCACTTTGTAGAGGTCTCCATCATTGTACATCTGGGATTCAGGTCTCTTCCAACAAAAGTATTTAGGAGCAGAGACCAAAACTTGTTTCTAAAGTTTAAGTATATCTTAATTATCCTTGAAATGCTACTTAATGCAACATTCTATCATTGAAAGATTCTGTTAGAATTGTTCCCTTTCCTTTTGTGTTTTCATAAGGGTCATCCATTTGTATTAGATTTTGATTGACAAATTCAATGACCACCTAACAAATCCCCCAGCTCTCATAATCATGGCAAAACAAACCTGACATGTCCCAGCAGGAATCAACAGAGAAGCTGATTTTCTTATTGGAAGTCTATCCTTTAGGGATTCATTTGTGAAAAAAAGTAGTTCCTCATGTCCTGTCCATCATTCCTGTCTCCTCGGGCTAGAGCAGATGGCTTTGGATACTGAATGTTTAAAACATAATTTTTGATGATTTCTATTCTTCTGAGAGTGGTTCATATAGTTATTAAAGTGATAAATAAAAACAGCAAATTCAGCAACCAATCAAGTATGATTTCTGGAGGGAATTCTACTTCTAATCTAATCACACAATGTACAAGTAGTGGACAAAAACGCAAGACTAGAGGAAAAATTTTTAAAAGTGAAATAATAAATACAGTATAAATAAAATGAAAATTATAATCTGGGAGTTAGAGTTTGATTCTGTATGAAGCAACTTTCCAAAGTGTCAAACATGTCCACTAACGGCATAGGAAAACTGGTAAGCAGTGAGCTTCCTGATGGTAGGGATGTTTAAGGGTGGCTGGTGGGCACTGGCTGATGATGTTACAGTTATGACTCACACATTTAATTGGTCTTGGATCTTAATCTTCTTTGACTGTGTTTTCAACTCTGAGCTTGTAGAATATTGCTAGTTCAATTTGGAGAAGAGATATGTAAGTAATTATGAAGTAAGACTGTGCCTATATGGTACCAAACAACCCATGAACTCAATCACTTTATTCAGCAAAAGAAATAATGATTCAAAGAAAATATCCTTTCTGCTGGTCTAGTCTACAATTTTTCCATTGAACAGATAAGAATGCTGGCTTTCAGAGGGGACTAATAGAAGTTTTCAAGGTTATGCATAATAAGTTGTGTAATAAAATCTCAGGCTTTTGCCCCAAGTACTTCTGACTCCAGTGCTCTTGCATTTTGCCTTACATTTAATGAAATGGAGGAAAATGGAGATTTGTGATGGAAGTCAAGTTGGTAGTGCTGTCTTGTTCTGTGATAGCAAACATTCATTTATTCATTACAAGGACTGGGAATAAAAAGGGGGATAACTTCAAAGCATGATTAAAGTCCTTGGAAGAACAGTAACTCCAGAGAAAGGCAGAGATCCCAGACTTGGGGTCAAAATGGAGGTATGCTACATGGTTACTCTGATACATTAGCACACCTGGTCAGGTGGTATCTACAGCAGAACAATGTTTTCAGCGACAATGTGAGTCAAAGACAATCACCACTGGCAAAGGTCACTGATGTTGAGGTATATCCCATATAGGGCAGGGAAATAGCAGCAGTAAAGATCCAAAGCCAAATATGATTTGATTCAAAGCAGATGGTAAGGAGAAAGCCTCGGTGATTCTGAAGGCTAAGCACAGGCAGCTGCAGGGGCTCTGCCTGCTTTCCAGTCACAGAAATGCAAATAGCAAGAAGGCAAGAGATGATCCTAAGTAGTGCTGGGCAGAGGAGTAAGGCAGGTCATTTGCATGTGCAGGCAAGGTAAAAGAAATCCATCAGTGGTCTTATAAAACCAAGTTTTCCTGTTGCTCTGATCTTATTCCTTGAAACACATGAGATAAAACAATGTGGGCAATACCAATAAATGCATAATCTACCATAATAACGATCTGAGGATGCTCAGCAACTAAGTGCCTCCTTTCTACATGGTCAGTACAAGCTCAGGAGCAAGATCTGGATTTGCAGAGAAAATTACAATTGATTCCAGAGGGGAGCACTGGAAAAGGCAGTCTCTTCTAATGTGGCTTTAAGAATCTCTGGCTGTCACTGTACCTACTATTTTTTTTTTGAAGAAATAAGTATAAAAGGAAACTATGGCAACTCATTCACCCCGAGGAAAAATAAAAGCTTGTTCAAATCCTAGTACACATATAGTTTTATTTTATTTTATTTATTTTCAGAATTTCTAGATAAATTGTCTACTTGATTAATTTTGTTTGATTTTCCTGCAGCTGGGATAGAGGTTCTGATACCACATAACATGCCAAAATCAGAAAAGAAAAACTGAACGAGTAAACATGCTAGTCAGAATCTGAAAGGAGGCATTACTAGTCACATGCCAAAATTTCCTCCTGCATCTGTGCTTATTTGTATGGCAAAAAATGTGTGACCAGGTAGAAATCCCAAACTGTTATCTGCAAATCAGTACTGGCTTGGTTTTGCCACCAGAATACAAATTATGTTATTTGCTACCATTGTGTGTCAATTAGAGATAAAATGTGAATTCCTATTGCAATATGCTCCAGCTGGCATAGAATCTGGATTTTCTAAAATTCATGGACCAGCTTCCAGAGAGGTTAGCTGCTTGGAAACAGGCAGTAGGAGGACTTGGTCTCTCAGCAAAGCTGTGAAACATCTCTCCTAGCAGCAAAACCACGGCTATCTATGTATATTCCAAGTGTGTCATCTAACAGAGGACTTATCTTTTCTTTTTCTGTCCTTTTTCTATTGCATCTGTGCTGGTACCACTTCTATCTCATCAAAATTCATAACTTGAAAAAGATTATGTTCCCTGTTGTATTACTCTACAATCTGATACCAAATTCCATGGATTCCATCCTGCTATATCGCCATTATCAGTCCGTTCCTCGATTCATAAACTTTATTCACATTGACCTACAATGGTTTAATAACCCAACTGGCTTCTCTTCTCTTCTCTTTCCTGCTTGTCACTGTTTTCCCATATTATACCTGCATTTGCCTTTGTAAATCACTTTCCGACCATGGTACTCTCCTTGCCCCGAACTCTCAGTGGCTTCCAAGGGCAAAATAAAAGACAGATCAATAGGAAGTAGGGAGAAGTTCAAACACTTCCCCAAATTACATATTCCATAGTTTTAAAAAGGTTTCACTGCCTATGCTCATTTATTTCATTTATGCCAATAGTTTACCTTAGTTCGATGAAAAGAAAGTTTGTGTTATTATGTTTCTTTTTTGTAAGAATCTTTTTGTTTTGTTTTGTATTGAGGACTCTGAAAATAATGATACATGGTGTAATAACTCTTGTTACTGTCTTACTATTTGGTTATGAAAGTTTGTTCATACAGTAATCTGCCCAAGTTTTCTGTCAGCATCCTGACTCTTCTTTGGCTGTTCCTTCTGTCTGAAATGTTCTCTTCCCTCCCCAGCCTCATTCCTTTCCATCTCTTTCACATAACATGACATAATTTCTTTATCTCTGGAAACAATCTCCTTAAACATTCAAGCAAAATCTTGTTTCATTTATGCTTCCTGACATATACAGTTGCCACTTCCACTATTGTATATTCCTTCTATCTTTACAGTGCTTACACCTTTGGTCACTAATTACTTTTATCAGACTGCTTTCTCTAAAAAATTGACTTTTTTAAAAAAATTCTTACCACTATTCTAAGGGTCCAGGGCATAAATAGGTAGCCAACAAATGCTTTTCTAAGGAATGAATAAATGATTTAAATGAATCAGGGATCAAGTGTTCTGTTTATGTTTAAGTATAATTTTGGTGATAAAAATACTAGAACCTCCAGTTGGATATATGTAATAATTCTTACATCTGCTGCTGGATTTGGGGTGTAGCAAAATCTATTCAGATGCCTTATATTTTTCACACAGCTGTATCTCCCTAAGAAACAAAAGAATGCACATTTATAATCTTTTTTAGCCACTTATAATTATGAAGCCAATAAATGATATTGTTGCCAATATGTTCCATAATATAAAAAGTGAAATGTGAAAGTTCATTTAAAGTTCTATTCTGCTTTTTAATGGGCCCATTTTTTCAGCCTCTGGCGTCATTCAGCGTGATTTTTACTTGGGTGGATAGGGTAATTGCTGTACAAATACGCTCTTGACCACTTAAAATACTGTGGTGGAAGGTTGATCTGATAGCATTTATTCATCATAATTTATTTTAACAACTGCTTCTGAGACAAAGTCTAGCCTCTGAAGAAAACAAATTATAAAGTTTCGGCTGTGACAGTTGAGATTATTGCTGAAAGAGACTGACCTCTTCTCCTAGAGTAAATTGACCCTTGATTCTATATCTACAGTATCAGAGAAGGAGATCAAATTTTCAGAGAAGCCTAGTTTGCATTTAATCAGAAGGAAAATAATTTACAGTCATCTAAAATCCTAAGTGATTCATTGCACACCAAATAGGTCTTTAAAAGTTGCCTGAGAGCCTTCAATAATGAAATTAATAAAGAATAGCTTCCTGGGCACCATAAATCTTCCATATGAGTTATAAGACAGAAGAGAACATCTGGTAGCTGGACTCCAAGGGAAAACATAAGAAAAAATTTTGTACTCACCCTCAAATACCTTCCGTTTATAGGGATATGTGGATTAGAGCTGAAAATTGTTTACACAACCATTTGAGAATGTTTTATTTGTTTACAAATAAATATTTACTTAGGCAAAGTCTTGCTAGGTAGGTCAGGCTGTCCTTGATCTCACTATACAGCTCAGGCTGACCTCAAATTCTGTGATCCTCCTGCCTCAGCCTGATTGTCTAATCAATCAGGCAGTGGGTCAGGCACTGTGTATACAGCCTTATATGCGCTATATACACTCCTACAAGAAAATTGGTTTTATAGTCTATGTTTGACATTTGAGAAATTAGCATTCAGGAAAGTTAGATCATTTGTTAATGGTTTCATAACTAATAAGAAGTAAGACTAGAATCAAATACAACTCTTCTGATGGCTTGGTGCTCTGTCCTTTTCTCCCCAGCTGCCTCACAAATCAAACTAGAGGGCATCTACTATAGAATTTAACAGTGCAGAGGATTAGTTAAGAGTTCACAATACCAAGTTACTCAAATCTGAATTAAATTTCAGCTCCATCACATATTCAGTAGTTGATCTATAGGTAAACAGATTGCTATTGTGAACCTCAGTATCCTTTTTTATACAACTGAGTTAATAATTTTCTTTACCTATCTCCTAGGAGTATTATTAAGGGCAGATGACTTAAGGGATATAATATCTCTACCACATAATATGTCTCCTACCTTACACTTTTCAGTCTTTGTAATTCAATCAATGGCTTTCACAGAGATGGTCTCATGGAAGGTTAAAACCTTCCCTTCTCAATATAACCAAGTGATCTTTCCTTGGACTGATCGTCAGCAAATATCTTACAGCCAAATACAGGACCTGACTCGAGTGAAATCTACCAGCATTACACAAAATTGCAATAAACTGGAAATTTATCTAGATAACACAAAACCAATGTTCATTATAGTTTTAATTAAATTCTGTTGGGATGTTTTATCTACCCACTTATCTGTCTTTGGTGTCTCCTATAAGGTCAGAAACTCAATCTAGCCATAAAAACTGAATAGATTTTCAAGAACTCTATATCAGAAAACACTAACGCCATTTTCTTATCTCTGTGAAATACTCTTTCTCTGTATACACCTCTAATGAGGACAGAAGGCAACTTTGGCTGTGTTTTCCTCAATTTGCTTTTGAGTAATTTTTTTTCCTGCCACATTTTTGCTAGAAAGTCAGTTTTCCCTCACATTCCTAGGTTTTTTTTTAAAGGGCTAGAGAAAATCTTTGCATCCCATTAGCGTTTTAGGTACTACATGAAACAATATTTGTTGTCCTTGTAATATTCTCTCTACTTATAATACTGAATATTGCCATCTGGATAATTCCCCAGAGAACTAAACAAATGTCACCATCACATGTTTAAGCACACAATATATTTTATATGCCTGGGAAAATTTAGGGGAAAAATGATTTTTCTATTCATAACCTTTGTTTGTATCTGGACCCGATAATAGTATCCACCTCAATTTTTCCTAAACCAGTATTGTGGTTAGAAACTTTGCCCTACCTTTTCAGATACCCAAGTGCTACCTTCTCTATACCTACTTAGAGACCTACTATTGCTGAAGCTTTTCTCTTCTTTTGAGCTATAGCAACAGGGATACATGCAGACTAGCTGGGCAGTCATTTGCTACCTTGGGAGAACATTTTGCTTTTTTTTGCCAAAAGTCAAACTTCATTTTGAGTTTTATAACAGTTTCTACAATGGTATCTGAGTACAAGGAGATTGCTACTTAGAATTGTTAGCTTATTTAACAAAAACACGAGGCACTATGTCATGGTGAAAAGCATACAGGATTTGGCATTGCCTGGAAGTTAAGCGGAAAGTTACACTAAAAAATGTGTCAGTGTGAGACACTTCATTAACCTCTTTGTACCTCTACTGCTGCATCTGTAAAATACTGTGAATAGTGGGGCTAC
Organism: Chinchilla lanigera; assembly: GCF_000276665.1. Lineage (NCBI taxonomy): Eukaryota > Metazoa > Chordata > Mammalia > Rodentia > Chinchillidae > Chinchilla > Chinchilla lanigera. The sequence continues at coordinate 10,187,822 of NW_004955414.1, read as the reverse complement.
TGAAAAAAATCAGTGAGATAAAGTATTTAATAGGTATGGCACTTTGAAATTGCTCAATAATATTTTTTTACTCTTTCTTTGCCCTAATATTTTACTACAAGGAAGATACAGAATTCAAATGCATGTCATTCATTCAACAAGGTGTTTTCTGCACATTATCAAATGATCATTGTATAGAACTATTCATGCAGTCTCCATGATTTTAATACAACATTTCATAACAGAGGCTTCCCTTTATGCAAAGCGCAGTTCTACTCCATTCCTTTAAAGAAATACTCAGACATACTCTGTCTCTTTATAATCACATTTGAGAAGCAATAATTAAGAAGTCTTTGAAACAAAGACAACTAGGAACTCACAGTTTAAAAAATGTATAAACTTCCCAAAGCCCAATCTCAATGATTGCTTAAAATTTTGAATTAAAATTCCACTTGAATAATTTTTGCTTACCATTGTGGTCAAGTTTTAAAATAAAAAATTTGTCAAGAAAGGCTAAAATTGGGCATTATTTTACACAGTTGAGGAGGGAGCCTTTCTATCAGCATTTTGAAATGTGATTGGTGTATATTAAAGTAAATTATATGTATACCTGATGGCCATGTAATTCCATTTTATATAAATATAATTACATGAACATTCTATACAAATAGTACCTCAAGTATATGCAGACAAATATTTAAGAATACATTTTGCAACACACAGGAGAGTCCTCTGTGGGGCCTTTAGCCAATCCAATTCTCTCCTTTTTCCGGAGAATAAAAATAGAATGTGGTTGGCATGCAACATCCTGTGGTAAGAAGGCATTGGCCAGAACAACTCAAGCTCTATTCCAGTTCTCCTTAGAAACCGTTTATCCTTCAATGTGTAGGTCATGTTTCCCCCAGGGTATAAAACCCAGAGAGGTCTAATTTTTGTGCTTCCTCGGCTGTGTTACAAATGTGGCACCTGGAGACAAGATTCCATTATGCCCTGAAAGCTTTCAATGAACCTTGAGGAACCAGCTTACAATGAATCCTTGCCTTCTCCTTTTCTCTTGCTGCCTAAGTAATAAATCCACCTCATGTAACTTGTTGATGTATCTGTTCAGTCTCACAAGACTCAGTGTAATCAGTAACCAGTGTATAGTGAAGCTACCTCACATAATACCATAAGAGCAAAAGTTAGAAATTATGCAAATAACCATCAGTGGAGGAGTAGCTAAATAAATGTTAGTATAGTGATACAATGAAATACATGCAGGCAGTAAAAAAGATATATACCAAATGGTATCTACTATATAGGTATTATTAACTGTCAGAAGTAAATTACAGGGGAGTCAATACATACACAAAACACATTTTAATTCTTTCTTCATCCTCTTCTCTCTGCCCTCTCTTCTATTTGTCCCATTCCCTTTTGCAAGGGGTCTATTTCCCTCTGTCCTATTATCTATCTTTTACTTTGTTTTTATTTATATCCTATTTTATCCTGTTTTTAATCAAGTAACTTTAGGAAGGTTACCATTGAGTTGAGGAGTTTCTTACATATTTTGTAAATTAACTATTTACCTAATCTGTAGTTTGCAAAAACCTTTTCCCATTCTGTAGCCTGCTTTTTTCCCTCTGTTTACTGTTTCCTTTGCTATACGGAAACTTTCTAGTTTGACATCATCCTACTGGTCTATTTTTGCTTTTGTTGCTTGTGCATTTGCTGCCATATTTATTATCTTGTCAAGCCCACTGTCATGAAAGTGGGGGAAATAGGGAATCTCTAACTAATAGACATAAAGTCTTAATTCTGCAAGATAAACTCTAGATTGCACTGTACATCATTATCTCTATGATTAACAATATTTTATTGCACACAAAAATTTGTTAAGAAGGTAGATCTCATTTAAATGTTGTTACCACAATGAAACAAATTTTTTTTAAAGTTGCTAATCACATGTTATTTTCTCTCAATTGCTGCAGTGCCTGCAACATAATACATGTTCATTACATATATTATGTAATTGTAGTGACTTCTTGGAAAATGAAAAAGTAATGATAAAAATGGTTACAAATAACTATTCTATGGATACACCATCTTAAAAAACAGGAAGATATTACTGCTCAAATCTTATTGCTGTATTTTTCAATGCAAAGAAATAAATTTGGATCAAATTGATTCTTTGTTTATACTTACTGATGTGGACATCTTGTAATTACTCAATTACCTGTGAAGAGTCCATTTCCCAAAATATCTTTCCTCTGTCTCTCCACCACGTCCAGGTGCCCCTTTCACCCAAGATAACACATGCAATGAGGGTGGAAGAAAGGGGGAAATAAGTATGTATTACTACTGTCTAATCATTCATAAAGTAGAGAATGATTTCTATGCTTTTAATGATGACTTGTTTGATCAATATTGCATATTTCTATTTGTTTTCCTGAGAAACCACTTTGAAGATACCAATACATAATACAACAATCATTGTTAATTTCCTACAACTTTGTCTGTAAATCTGTATTGCTTGTATTGTCTTTATGCTATTTTGTAAATGGATGTGTTTGTTAAAATGTTTTCCTCCTTTTATTTTTAAAATGAATTTTAGAAAACAGCAATGCATTAAAGACTAGAAAGTTTGTAAATTTCAAAACAGATTCCCTGTGCTCCTGAAGTCACCAACTTGTGACTCAAATGGCGACTTTCAGGGTAGATGCAGCCGCTCACACTCAGAACTAGGGCTGCCTTTCTGAGCTCACTCTGTCACAGAATTCAGAAGATTCAAATTTGTCAATTTGATCTTTTTTTATATTACATTAATTTCTTTTTCTTATACCTTTAATTTATTTCTGCTTTATTTTTAATAGTTCATTTTTTCATATTGATACACTAGTTTTGTTTTCTATTTACTTTCTTTATACATTTCTTAGGGTCAAACTTCATGTGTTAGTTGAAGAGTTTTACATTTTAATGTAAATACTTATATTGTAGATTTCTCTCCAAATTTTTAATATGAGCATTTAAAATTTCATATTATTTTCTTTATTGTAAAGAAAATAGTACAAAAAAAGAACAATAGCAAAGTACAAACAAACAAAGAAAGGACATTTAAAATGGTACAGGGTTTCAAACCAAATGATAGAGATTAACAGTGGTTGTTACATTACATATTGTTATCTTCAATGAAGTTGCTCAGATTACCAGATGTAAGAATAGAAGACTGATCAAATCATTAAAGAGAATAAGAAAATAATAATTTAAAAGAACATTAGAGACAATTCATAGTTTCACTAGACAGGATTGTAGGAATACACCAATGGTTGTTATACTGCAAATTGTGTCTTCACATAAATTGTTCAGATTACCAGATTAAAATCTACAATTCTGTTTAAAGTGTCCTTAATG
>NW_004955414.1:10182694-10184227 GCF_000276665.1 Chinchilla lanigera | reverse complement strand
ATGTATAAAAAACAAAGATCTGTGTATTGCCCATAAGACATTTATTCTACATTAAGGATACACATAGATTACACGTTAAGAAATGTAAAAGGATAGACTATGCTACTGAAAAGCCAAAGACAATAAAGGTAGTTGTACTTATAGTAGGCAAAATAGTCATTAAGCAAAAATATAAAACTCTAAGCAAAGACAGAGACCATTATGTTATCATATAATGGTATAGTTATTTTTTCAAACTATTTTCTAGTTTCTTCTCTGATTTCAACTTTAATCCATGAATTGTTTACACCATTTTTTAATTTGCCAATATTTACAGTTTTTTGGATATCATATTGTTATTTAAGATAATTTAGTTTGTTGTAGCATCTGTATGTGTCAACATTTTTAAATATATAGAGTCTTATTTAGTTCCCATCATACCTGTCTTGTGATATGGACAACTAATTATTTTGGTATAATTTTTCTATCAACTGCTAAGGATAGCAGTTTAATATCTCTGATGATTATTGTAATACTGTCAAATTTTTCCTTTAATTCTGACATTAGTCCTTCATTTCAAAAGTTTGTCGTAAGGCACAAAGAATTTTATAAAGTTAGGTCTTGCTGGTGAAGTTTACTTTAGCACTATAAAATATCTCCCTATGTCTCTGGTAATAAACTTTAAGAGTCTACTATATGTGAAATCAATATAACTACCCCAACCTTCTCAAGCTTACTGTTTCCAAAGTATGTTAAAATTTTTCCTTTCAATTACTTTCAGTGTACTTTATCTGTCTGTTTAAAATGTATTTCTTATAAATGGTATATGAGTAGGCTTTTCCTTTTTATCTACTCTGACAATCTTTGCAATTTCATTGACCATTTGATGTAAATTGCATATATTTTGGATTACTTGTTGTTTCCATTTAATTTTGATGTTTTTGTTCCAATGTTTTACTACCTTATATTAGATTATATAAATATTGAGGGTGGAAAATTAAATTTAACTCACCTATTAATCTTTTAGCCACACCTGATTATTTTATTAGTGCTGCTCTAATTTTTTCACTTCTCAAGGCCTCGTAGAGTTGTATGTATCATTTTACATAAGATTTGGATATTTCTAACACACAAATCTATTTATAACCTCTTTGTACTTTGTTACGGCTTTCTTATGTAATACATCTGCATGTTTTATAAGCCAAGAATAAGATGTCAATTTTGTTATACAATTGCAAATAATGTAAAGAAATTAAAAGGAAAAGTTACTTCATATTTATCCATATATTTAATATTAATGATGATTATCATGTTTTTCCTATTAATATGTCTATCTACCATAGTATTCCTTCAGCCTGAAGATACCACTTTAACATAACATTTCTGCTAGCAAATAATTTTACTTTTTTAAATCTGAGAATATATTTATGTTTTATTTGCTTTTATTGTTTTTTTTTATTTTAAAGATAAAAGGAGGGAAACATTAACAGACATACAACATTTTACAACATATCACAAGCACAATACAGACAATACAGAGTTACAAACAAAGTG
>NW_004955414.1:10153677-10176704 GCF_000276665.1 Chinchilla lanigera | reverse complement strand
GTCTATTTGCTTTTATTGTTATTTTACATTTATAACTGCAGGTTGATTTTATTATTTTCATTCTATAACCATTCAGAGATTATTTTTCAGGAGCTTTTTAGTTGAATATAATCTCGTTTGTCTATTTTTTAGTTGGTCAACTGTCCTTTTGGGTTCAAATCTAGGATTATTTTGCTCAGACCAATACCACTGAGTCTTTTCCTGAGTTTTTCTAATGTTTTTACAGTTTTTGGTCTAACAATTATAGTTCAGATTTTAATTTATTTGAATAAATTTTTTATGTTGTATAAGATACAGTTCTTTTTTTTTTTTTTTTTTTTGGTACCAGAATAGAACTCAGGACCTTGTGCTTGCCATGAAGGCACTGTACCACTGAGCTATATCCCTGGCCATAAGATATGTCTCATTACATTCTTCTAAATTTATGGGAATATCCATTTGTTCCATCACCATTTATTGCAGAGACTGTTCTAGGTTTATCTTCCCAGGGTCTTGTAATCAATACATGAAAGAAACATCTATATATTCCTTACTCTTAACAGTCAAAATGTGTAATCAACATTAAGAGTGCATTAACAGATCAATAAATAAAGCAGTTGTATATATGTAAATGTAAAATACTAAGGCTTATAAAAGAAGGAAATCTTGTCATTTGAGACAGAATGGATGAACCTGGAAGACATTGCACAGAATGAAATATACCAGGCACAGAGAGATCAGGATCACGTGATTTTACTTGTGTGTGGAGAAAAATACTCAAACTCATAAAGGAGAGGGTAAAATGGTGATCACCAGAGGCTGGGTAGGGGACAGTGGTTAAAGAACATAAAATTTTTATTGGAGAAGACCAAGATGTTTTAAAGAACTTTGTAAAACATATTGACTGTACTACAGCTAGAAACAAAGTCTTGAATTTTCAAAAATTACCAAGAGTATATTTTTAAGTACTCTTACTACAAAAAATATAAGCACATGAGGAATGTATATGTTAATTAGCACAATTTAGCGATTTCATAAGATATTTATATTTCAAAAAAATCACTCTGTGCATGATATAATAAACATACACAATTTTATGTGTTGATTAAAGGAAGAAAGGATGGGATATAAGAGGCTTAAAGGAGGAAGGGAAAGAGGGATGAGGGAAGGAAGGGAGAAAGGCAAGGAAGAGCAAGAATGTCAGGAAACAAAGAAAGGGTGAGAAGAAAAGGATTTTCAACTGACTTATGGTATTGTTTCCAATGTAATATCAGCTATCGTTTGAATACTATTTTACTTTACATAATATATAGTTTTCCTGCTTTCAAGATGTTTCTTTTTATCCAGCTTTATCATGTGAGATTAGACATAACTTTTGTTTGTGTTGTCTCCTGTCTTTCTTGATCTACTGTGAAAGGGTCCCTGAGTCTCTGGGATTTGTGATATTGTTTTTTCAGATATTATTCCATTCCCATTCTGTGTCTCTCGCCCCCCTCTCTCTTTCTTTCTCTCTCTTCCTTATTTTTATTTGGTTTTTTATTTTATTATTTATTAATACATGTTTACAGTACATGCACTTTTCTGGTACTCCAGTAAGTTAGAGTTTTGACATGTCTCCCAAATACTTAATGTTTTGTTGACTAATTTCTCAAATTTACTTTGTTCTTTGTATATGGTGATTGTTATTATTATTTGTCCTTTATATTGGTTGCTGTTATTAAAACTTCAAATCTGCTCAGTTTCTTGTCACATCCATTCTTCTGGTAATCCTATCTAGTGATTTTTTGTTTCATGTACTATGTTTCTCAGTATTTTTCTTTGATTCATTATTTATATTTCTGGTTTCTCATTTGAGACTGATTATTTTCATTCAGTATACATTTATTTTCTTTTATATATTATCACAGTTAGAACTGGTATATTAATATTTTATCAGTACATATTAGCAGTACATATTGATTGCATTTATCATGTACACAATGCATCTTAATTCCTTTATTGCCACCAACCCCTCCCATTCCTTTCCTGCTCCTTCCATCTCTTGGTTCTCCTCCCATTTATAAAAGCTCTATTTCCACTTTTATCCCTTCAATTCTTTTTTCCATCCCTTTTCCCACACCTCCCTCACCCTCCCTCCTCTACCCCTCTTCTCTTGTTCCCTTTCCCATTTGAAAACTTTCTCCCTACCTCCTGTTAGTTATTTTTTACTTTGTTATTTTTTCATAGTTTGGATTCTCATATAAGAAAATCCATGCAATATTTAACCTAGTGTTTCTGATTCATTTCACTTAACATTATGGTCTCTAGGTGCATCTGTTTACAAGTGATTCAAGTTTAACATTCTTTATGACAGAGAAATGATAAAAACAGTATGGCAGTGACACCGAAGCAGACATAGAGATCAGTGGAACAGAATAGAGGATGCAGAAACAACCTCAGGCACATTTGTCTATCTGATCATTGACAAAAGAGACAAAATGCTACTGGAGGAAAAGTAGTATCTTTAAAAATGGCGCTGAAGAAATGGGATCTCCACATGAAGAAGAATGAGTCTAGATCCACATAATTCACCATGTACTAAACTAAAATCAAAATGGATCAAAGCTTCAAATGTAAAAGCAGAAACACTACCTGTTGGAAGATAAAACAAGTAAAACTCTTGAAGATACAGGCAGAGGCAAGGACTTTCTGAGCATAATTCCAATGGCACAAGAAATAATACTGGGAATCAACAAAAGGGATCATATCAAATTAAAACTGGCACGACAAATGAAACAACCAACAGAGTAAAGAGACATTTCCTATGAGGAAAAAAAATTTCTAGAATATACATATCAAAAATTGCCACCCCCCAAATAAAAGACCAAATCAAAAAGTGGGCAATTTAAATGAATAGAAACTTCTCAGAAGAAGGATATTAATCTTTTATGGCTTTTATAATGGAATAACACAAACCAAGTAGCTTAAACAACAATTTTTATGGTCTCACAGTTCTGGATGCAAAAAATCTGAGATCAAAAAGTTAGCAGAATCTACGCCTTCCAAGGTCTGTTCCATGCCTCTCTGCGATCTTCTGGTTATTTCTATACATCTTTGATTTTGCCTCACAATACCCCAATCTCTGATTTCATGTTCACATGTTGTTCTCTCCATACGCATATCTTTCTGTTGGGTCAAATCACATTTTCATAAAGACACCAGAATATTGGGTGGGAGCCCACACTAAAGATCTCATTTGACTACCTCTGTAAAAATCATATTTCCATATAAAGGCACATCCCGAAATATTTGACTATGATATGACTTCAACTTATCTTTTTGAGTAAATACAACTCAACCCAGAGCAGCATATTGAAAACTATTGTCTGTTAATCATAATATCTGGATCATCTCAAGGTAAATTTTTACTGGTTGTTTTTTGTTGTTCATTTTGTATTTTTTTCTCTCCAGAATATCATGTTTCTTTCCTTCTTAATACTGCACATCCAGTGATTTCAGATTGTATTCTGCACTTATAAACTATACTTTATAGACATTTTGTGTGCCATATTTTCTCTTTAAAGAGTGGTGTGTGTGTGTGTGTGTGTGTGTGTGTGTGTGTGTGTGTGTTTAGAAGCCAATTAAATTTGGCTGGACTCAAACTACAAATTCTGTTTTATGTGCTCTAGGCAATTGTTCTCTTAGCCTTAACTGAGGTTTTTAGAGTCTGTGGGCACATATCTGATGCAGGGGTCAGTTGTAGGGTCAGGCGAAGTTTCCATACCAAAGTTTCATTGCCGCTGGTCATTCTTTTCTTTTCAATATTTCCTCCCTTCCTTTCTGGTAGTCATGTTTGCCCTACACTCAGCCCCTCAGTAAGACTTCAGGTTTTAGTTGTTCCTTTTGGTACAAACTGAGGCATGCCTCAGGCTAGATGCCATGCAAACATAAAGCTACTGCAGGCTTTTTTTTTCTTCAAAGTGTATAGACCTCACTGGTATGTCTCTGCTTTGAGTTGCTGTCAAATTCATTCAAATACTTGTTTTTTAATAAACATTTCTCCAGAGTTTGTACTGATCATCTCTCAAAGAGTTGGTCTAATAGTAGGTACCAGCCATACCAGAAGCCCTCACAGTGTTTGAACAGCAGAAAGGGAGCAGAGACCATTGTTTGAACTCACAGAGGTATTTCAGCTGTTATATTATGGCAAAATTAGGAGAAATCATCATGTGGTATATTTAGGCAAATCATGCTTAGATAACCTCAGAAGTAAAACATATTCATAGACACCATGGTGCTTTTATTATGATCTCATGTGCACTTTAACTAAAGATATGTGTCTCCTTTATAATAGACCCTGGATGGTATCCTACAGATTATATGTACATATTCTCTGAAAGCTGCATGAATGCCCACATTCATAAATGGCTAAGTTTTCAGGGTCTTCTCTTTACTTTAAATTATATTTATGTTGAAACTATTGAGTTCCTTGGCATAGCCTGAAATTTTAACCACAGTTTTCAACATTTACTAAAATATTATCTCTCCCTTGTCAGCAATATTTCATAAAGAAAACATTTTATAACCTTAGGAAAATTTATATGTATACAAAGAAAAGGAGAGAGTACATCAAGCTGCACTGAGATATGATAGGCAAACATCATTTTCCATCATAGTAAGTCACAGCTCAGCATAAGGGTTTGTGCTGCAGTGGAGGAATGAGTTATCATTGTAACACTGGTGGAGTGTTGTGATTGCATGATTTTTTTCTTCTAAATAACTGCACATAGAGTTTCTGGCAAAATTGCCTTACAGTAATATGTGTTAAATTAATTATTGAAAATTTAAAACTAAGATTCATCAAATTAACATGTAAAATGTCTGCTTTGAAACAATAATGATTGTTTTGAGATGATGTCTGTGAGGGTTATGTGTCTAATCACTGTAAATTATACATAATAAGAGTAATTTTGAAGCTTTAACTAACCTGGATGAGTACATTTTATGAAATATGGTATGGCTATGCCTTACAAAATATTTCTACCTATCTAATAATCTACAGTGCTTCTGATAATCTACAATAATGTCTGATACTCCTATCTTCTAGTTTTTCTATTGATATAATCTAGACACAGATTTTTTAAAAGAGCTCATTCTGAAATCTGAATCTGATCTTTGGTATTTAATGAATTTTTTTTAGTAGGTATTTGCAGTACATAATGATTACATTTATTGCCCAGGCATGGTGGTGCACACCAGTAATTCTAGTACACGGGAGGCTGAGGAAGGAAGATCATCAAGAGTTTGAGGCCAAACTTGAGTATGTAGTGAGACCCAGTCTCAAAAAACAAACAAGATGGCATTTATTGTGCAGGGTTGGTACATGTACATAGCACATCTTAATGCTTTTTTTGTGTCCTACCCCTCCCACCTTTTCCTGTTTTGTCCAACCCTTGCTCCCCTTCCCATTTGCAAAAGCTCTATTTCCATTTTTTGAGACTTCCACACTGACTTAAGACATGCTGCACACTTGTCCACCACCACACAAATATTTTTCCTCAGATGCAGCTCCTGCCACTACATGTTCTTACCTATAACACTAATTTGCTTCCCTCTGACTAACATGGACAGTCCAAACTTGGACTAGCAACCTCTTTGAGTGCAATCTTCCTTAGATACATTCAATAGGTAAGTAACCTGTAAAAAGTGCTAAGCTTTTCCGAAATTTAGTCTCCACCACAGTAACTGGAAATAATAATACCATGATAATAATAATAACACCTCTGGGTATGAAATATAAGCAACATAAGACAAAAAGTGTTTAATGAATCAACTATTACTACAATTTATCTTATTCTATAGCTCATCATCAGTATGAATTATGAGATATTTACCCAAAATGTGCCCCGTAGCATAGCATAATTATTAAAATTTAGCTCCATACTGATTAATGTAGTATTTTTTCAGTGCTGCATATTGAACCCCAGGCTTTGCACACACAGACATACCAGCTTTCTGCAACTGAGCTTTATCCCCAACTCTGATATAATTTTTTGTTGTTATTTTTGTTTTTTTTTTTCCAGTAGTGGGAATCGAACTCATGACCTTGCGCTTGCCAGGCAGGTGATGTGCCACTGAGCTAAATTCCCAGCCCTGATATAATTTTTTGTGATGATAGAAATGTTGTGTACCTACACTGTCAGTAGCCAGTATCAAACATGCATATTGATTATTCAGAATGTGGCTTGTGTGACTAAGGAATGAAAAGTTTTATTTTAGTTAATTTTAATTAATTTAAAATGTAAAAGCTATTTATGGCTTTGGCCACCATACTGGACAATGTAATTCTATATTTTCCTTCAAAGTTTTCATAATTTCCATTAAGTAATTGTGATATTTTTCAAGAGAGGTTTTAGTTCCTCAACCCTAGTGAGCTATGATATACTAAAGATATTTACAAAAGAGAATTTTAAAAATTGTTACAAGATTTTAAAATGTAAGACAAAAAAAGTAAGACAATGTTAGTAGAGTAACTGTACTTAAACACTGCCACTTGCACTTTATAAAAAAATAAGTTATGTTTCAATAAAAATAAAGAAAATCAAGGCAAGGTCATGTCCCTTTCTAGAACAAACCAAGGTAACATTCTATAAGTGGATATAACAATAATTCAAAGCAAATTTCTCAACTCTAACCTCGCTTAATTTCTACAGCATTTGACTGCTTTTCCTAGTGCATTTTCTGCTGACTGCTTTTTGAAGATCTCTCTTCCCTCAGTTCTGTGTGTCATTATTGTGGTTCTTAAAGGCTTGGCCAATAGCTAATGGGAGTGCTTGGCTTGAAGGCTCTAACTTCCCCAGTGCTGTATCCACAATTGGATGTCATTGAGAGATGAGGGAATCTTAGTGGGTAGGATCACACCAAAGGAAGTAGCACAGGGGGCTCTGACCTTGAGAACCTGGTAGGTTACCACCCCATTCTCTTGGGCACTTCCCTTTTCTCTGTGCTTCTTGTCTGTGAGAAGCAAGCAGGTTTCCTGTCCCTGGTGTCTGCCACCACCGGACTAAAACTACCAGAAGTGGGGGTCATGGATGAAAGTTCTGAAACTGTGACCCACAGGAGATTTCCTTCACTTTAAGTTGCTTTTCTCAGGTATTTTGTCACTTTTTAAAAATCTGATGAGATCACATTCCTCATTCCCCTCCTATCTCATAAACCATTTTTTCCTACACTTCTCAATCACTTCTGCCCTACCTGAACCTTAAGTACAAGTATTCTCCTAAATTTTCTCTTGGGTTGGTGCTTATTTTATTATATAGGCTTTTATTAATTAACTTCTAATGTTAGAATTGTAACTTATAATTCAAATTTGGGCCTCCAACCCATGGTTTCAATGCCAATTCCTCTCTGATTCACCAGTCTGTATATTTTCTAGGACACTGTTCTGAGGTAAAGCACACCTAGGAATTCTAAGAAGGTTCCCAGAATTCCACTGGATTTTTGTTGTATGACTAGCACCCATTAAGCCAGATGACCTCGACATTAGGGCGTGAGGTGAATGTGTCCATCACGAATTCAGTGGACCCAGACAGCATTGGCAAGGTTGGATCTAGTGTTTCCCTCAGCTCTTCCTAGCTATCCACTCATCTTCCACTGTGGTTTTTCTACTTCAAAACCAGAGCTGCATTTTCAATTCTAAGTGATTTCCTATCTCTCCTTAGATCAGCAAAGACCAAAGGAAAGTGTAGCTGTTAAACAAATTTCCTTTTGCTTAGCCTATGTCTCTAATTCCCTGATCTCATTTTTCATTAAACCAGTTTTCTATTTTTGCCATCTGTTTCCTATAAATACATTTCTGGCTAGTTGAATTAGGTCCTGAAAATTAATACTCTGGTTTTTATGTTTTTTTTTTTAATTACACTTATCTCTTAAAATTTGTTCAGATTCTTTGCCTTTGAATCCTCCCAATTTCTCCCACCACTAAAGAGCCGTGACTGTCTTTTAAGGCATCCTATTTTTCAAGGTTTCTTTGTGGGTAGTGGCAGAATAAAATTGTATCTACAATTTTATCAGCAAGCACTAATGTGTTTTTAGCTAAAATTTATTAATGGTACCCTTTAAAATGTAAATGTCTTTAACCTTATCATAATTTAAAACATACCTTGCTAATACTTATTCATATATTTATTCATTCAAAAGCCATTGAATTAATAACATATTTCAAACTATATAAGTTCTTAGAAATTATTAAATGAAATACATATGAAAATTATCTAACAGGCAAAGGTTCTTGAGAGTTAAATGCATATAAAATGATACTTTTTCATAAATAATATATTTGTCAATAGTAGGATTGTGTTAGTGATCAGAGGTCAGTATAGCTAAGAGAAGTGGGTGGGCAGAAATTATGCCCTAGGAGAAAAATTATGCTTACCTGAGTTTTTTTTTATATATAGAACAGCCAAGTCAATTGAAGATGAGAAAGCAAAAGATTAAGTTCATTGGTACAATTTAGATATACATAATACACAATATGATGATCATATCATGGGGAACTTGTATCTGTGCATGATACCTGTCAGCTCCTCTTTTTTTCCAATTCCCCTCCTCTTCCTTCAACTGCTCTTCCCCTCCTTATTTACAAAAATTTGTTTTCCTTTTACCCTTTTATTCTCAATTTCTTTTCTTCTCCCTTCTCCCCCAGTTCCCCTTTCCTTTTGAATAATTTCTGCCTGTTTCACAATAACTGTTACATTTTGGTTCTTATTTAAACTTTCAAATTCTCCCTCTGGAGAAACAATGTAATAGGATATTCGATTTATTTCTTTAAGAGTATGCTCTCAAGGTCCAGCCATTTATCTATAAATGTCTCCAGTTTATCCTTTTCTATAGCTAATACTCTATTTTTTAAAAAAACCACATTTTTTGACCCATGCATTGGTTACTGGGGAATTGTGATGTTTCCAAGATTTAGCTATTACAAACTGTACCACTATAAACATATACGGCTGTGGTATGATGCTTTTAATTCTTTTGGGAAGACAGCAAAAAGGGAATAGCTAGGTCCAATGGCCCCTCTAGTCCTCATTTTTTGAGGAATCTCCACACTAATTTCCACAGTTGTTGTACCAGTCTACATTCCCACCAACAGTGCAGAAGCCTTCCTTTATCCCATAGCATTTGTTATTGGTTGATTTCTTGATGATAGCCATTCTTACTGGAGTGATATGAAGTCTCAAGGCTGTTTTAATTTATATCTCTCAAATGACCAGTGATGCTGAATTTTTTATCATATATTTATTTGTCTTTTTTACTTCTTCATCTGAGAAGTGTATGTTCACCTCAGGTGCCCATTTTTGGATTAGGCCTTTAAATTTGGAAGGTCTGAATTTTTTTTCAATTCTTTGTATGATCTAGTTAATAGTCCTTTTCTGAGAAATAACTGGCTAAAACTTTTTTCCACTCCGTGGTTGTCTTTTCACTCTTTTGGTGATTTCTTTTGCTGTGCAAAAGCATTTTAGTAAGATGAGATCCAAGTTGTTGATTCTTTGTGATATCTCCCATGTAATAGGGATTTTGATAATGAAATCTTTGCCTACACCTATGTCTTCAAGAGTTCTATCTATTCTCTCTTCCTGGAGATTTAGTGTTTCAGTTTTACTATTTATAACTTTGATCCATTTTAATTTAGTTTAATGCATAGTGATAGACATGAGTCTAGTTTTAATCTTTGGTATATGAAGAGCCAGTTTTTCAAGCACCATTTATTAAAGAGGCTATCTTCTTCCAGTCAACATATTTTGCCCCCTTGTCAAAAGGTAAAGTGGGTAGGTGCATTTGGAGCTTTGTAGGCATCATCTAATCTGTTCCATTAATCTCTTCATCTGTTTTTTTGTTTTTGTTTTTGTTTTTGTTTTTGTTTTGCCAGTACTACGCTGTTGTCATCACAGGAACTCTAGTATAATTTCAAGTCAGGGATTTTGATGCCCCCTGCCTTGCCTTACTGCCTAGAAACTTTATTTTCTTTGCTATTCTAGGTCTTTTATGGTAACAAATGAATTTTAGGAGTGTTTCCTCTAGTTCTGTGAGATATGCTAATAGTGTTTTGATTGAGATTGCACTAAATGTATATAACAGTTTTAAGAGTGTGACCATTTTCACTATGTTGGTTCTTCCTACCCAAGAACAAGGAATATCTTTCCATTCTCTGATATCCTCTTTGGTCTCCTTTTTCAGAGTACTATTTTTTGAGTATAGAAATACTTTACTCCCTTTGTTAGATTGATTTCTAAGTATTTCATCTTTTGATGCTGTTATGAAAGGTGTGGTTTCCCTAATTTCTCAGTGAGTTTGTTATCTGTGTACATAAATGCTACTGATATTTTTATTATTTTTTTATTTTAAAGATAAAAGAATTGAGAGTTGACTTTGTATCCAGCTGCCCAACTGTATCCAGCTGCCAATCTGGTTATTAAATCAAGACATCTTTTGGTGGAGTTTTTGGGGTCTCATATATAGAGAATTGTGTTATCTGCAAATAATGTTAATTTAACTTCTTCCTCTCATATCTTTATTTCTTTTATTTCTCTCTCTTGTCTAATTGTTCTAGCTAATGTTTCTAAAACTATATTGAATAACACTCGTAACATGGACATCCTTCTCTTGTTCATGATTTTAGAGTGAAAACTTCCAGTTTTTCTCCATTTAGTATGATGTTGGCTGTTGGCTTGTCATATATGGCTTTTAACAGATTGAGATAAAGACCATATACTCCAATTTTCTGTTTTTTTATCATGAATGAGTGTTAAATTTTGTCACATGCTTTTTTCTGCATCTATTGAGATGATCATATGGTTTTTATCCTGTTTGAGGAGTAGATGACAAGATCAAATCACTACCACCTGCTCAGGCAAATGTCTTCCTGATCATGATGCTGACAAGGTTATTAACACTGAAGCCAAATCTGGATTATTTGAACCACAACACATCTTGGGATAGCTTCTGAGACCAAATGTGTGCTTTTACACTAAAATACAATTTGTTTACCAAGTGATTTTGATATACAATATTAAGAAAGTCAAATCACGCTTTGTTATGGCTTTGGAGGGTGATTGAAACATGGGTGTGTGATATATTTCAGTGGATTAGTTTACTGAGGAGTTTATAGCTACATGTGATGTTGGGAGGGGAAGCCTGGTTGGAGGAGGTGGATCACTGGGAATATGTCCTGGAAGGATATATTTATCTTTCTCCTCCTTTATTCTCTCTGCTTCCTGCTCAAGGTGAGCTCTTTCTCCTCTGCCATGTTCCTCTGCCATGCCAACTTCCCTTGGAGCTAGTCGACTCGGGACTGGAAACTCTACAAATTGAAAGCAAAAATAAATCTCTCCTCCTTTAAACTGTGGGTGTTTGGCATTGTGTCTCAGTGATTACAAAGTAACTAAGACATTCTCCTTATGTAGCTCTGAAGTTTAATACATGGATTCAGGAGCTTTGAGATATCAGGTATGTCCCTCCAGGTGACCTGAGGTTTCACGGGGGGAAAATGAGGCATGTAGAGTAAAATAAAACAGAGAAGTAGAGGACCTGACTACCTTCCAAATGCATGTTTCAGCCTTTCTAATATGCAGCCATATTAGAATATGGCTCCAAAGTTCTGGGAGATACTCCTTTGACCTTAAAATAAATTTCTACTTTTTGGCTTAAGCAAAACTGAGCTAGTTTCATTACCGAAATTTAATAAGTCTTTATTAATCTTGGTATCAAAAAGTCTGAGTCAAATATTTCAAGTTCTCCACATCCAAAGCTAGAATAACTGATTACAAAAGTAAGTAAAGCAGAATCAGAATCAGATCATAGCCTAAAATATTAAATTAATATTTATTAAACCATAGTGCAATAGATAGACAGATAGATGAAATTAGATAAGCCATAAAGAAGAATGCCAATGAATAAATATAGGTGCCTCTTCAAGAACATGGAGATTGATTCTTCCATCTCCTTTGAGTGTGGGCTGACTTAGTAACTCAGTTCAGAGAACAAAATATGACAAGAAAAACTAGCAACATTAAAACAGAGAAACCTGACAAACTCTTCCTTAACTAACTGGTCAATGCTAACACCACTAGTGAAAAGTCATGTTGATAGAATTTTCAACTTGATATGATGTGGCTATAAGGTCATTTCATATGTATGATATTCCTCATGAAACCCTATGACTACAATGTAATCATGAAAAAAATCATCAGACATGTTCAAATTGAGGCACATACTTCAAATATCTATCATTCCTTAACAAGGAAATATAAGACTGCATTACACAGAGCAGATGAAGGATTCATGATGACTAAGCACAGTGGGGTCTTAGAGCAGAAGACTGACATTAGTGAAAATATGTATGAAGTATACTTACTGGTAAGGTTCCAATCTCTTGCTTTTGATGTATATATCATGGTGCTAAGAATGGGGGAAAATGGATGGAGGACATATACAAACTCTCAGTCTCTGCAAATTATCTGCAACTCTATTATTTCAAAATAAGAAAGGGAGCCAGGGTATTGTCCCATGCCTGTAATCCTAGCACTCGGCAAGCTGAGGTAGAAGGATCATTGCAAGTTCGAGGCCAGCCTGGGCTACAAAGTGAGTACAAGACCAGCCTGAACTGTATAGTGAGACCCTGACTCAAAAAGACAACAAATGAATAAATGAATGAATAAATAAATAAATATAGTACAAGATTCACATAGAGGCAGCAAATATTGAGATCAAAGAAGATCAAATTTTATAAATTATCTTGGACATATAAGATAAAAGAACTTATCAAAGAAGTGAAATTGCCAGACTTCTCTTTTAGAAATAATGCTGTGCTGTTTTTGCAGAAAACATAATGGAAAAGAGGTAACCTTCAGGAAACATACTTGTAGAGGCACTACAAAGTCCAGGTGAAATATTTCAAGGAACAAAACTAGAGTTCCTTTGTTCATCTGGCACTGTCCACTAAGATCAACTCAAATAAATAACATTTAAGCCTCCAAACATATGTAACCAAGTCACAAAAGCAATTTTTCAAAGGCCGGAGAGACAACTGACATGTTGGGACAGATCCTAGCTCTGAGACAGTATTGCTGGCCTGAGGTCATTAAGAAAGTTTTATTTTCCTTTATTGATTTTGAAAAGTGCTTCTATTCACCTTTAAATATGTTTCTCTTCTTCTCCTTTACATTATACAGTCTCAAAGGTCCACTGGGCTTTCTGCACATTCTTTCAAAATCAACTTCCTTTAATGTTTCTTCCACTTAGCATTTAAGGTCTAATGCTATTGCTGCCACTGATGTTCCCCAAAGTGTGAGCCATTACTGTAGTTGGCTTTTTTCCTAGGATATGTTTAGAATAGCAACTGATCACAGTCTAAGAGCAGTCAGTGCCCCAGTGTGAAGCTAAGGAACTCAGCCCTGTTCCCAAACTCTGCCTTCTGTAGTTGGTTGCTAGGTATTCTGATCAATATCTGAGTAATTAAAATTTATCATAATCAAAGTTCTGACCTGGGAATTGCCCTTGCTTATCAGTAAAAATGCCTTGATCTCCTTGTCGGCAGCCAGCTGAAGGTTTGTTCAGCAATATCTCTAAGCCCCTGTCTCCCTCCCCTGTCCTTGACTTTGGTTTTGTGTGTCTGCTGTGTCAGCCCAAACCACACTGTAAATGACCTTGGTACATCAGCTAATCCCCTTCCAGCACTGCTTCCCCCCTCTCCAAGGAACTGCTCCTCAAACATTTTCTCAACTAACATTTTAAGTCTTTTCATATTTTATTAAATCTGATTGATGTCTGATTGGTTTTCCTGATTTTGAATCTTTAAAAACTTGGAATTTAAATTCAATAACCTAATCTTGTGTGCTCTGTGTGTTTCAAAGGAAAAGTGTTCTTTGCTGAGCCCATCAAAATGGTGACAGTCCTGTTTTCCTTAGCAGGAGCTATCATCAGTCTCAGCTTTGCTTCCCATCTGTAAATAAATAAGAATGGCCTTCCATTGTCAAAATCTGCCCTGTTCCTTATTAGGATTATTACATGTACATATTTTACATTTACCCAGCAAAGGCCGACTGAGTGATTCCTACCACCACATATTGTAGAAGGTCTCCAGAAAAAGCAACAAATAGAAAAATGTCTCCTGTTATCATAAGCCTCACAATTTAATGCTGGAAAAATTTTAGTTAAGAAAAGATTTGTTCACAGCTATACACTGATGTATAATAACTGTCTACCTAATACAGACTCTAGAGACAGTTATAAATTAATCCCAGTTCTCCTCTGTGTTGAAGTTTATGAAAACCACTGTCATCTTGCCATCAAGCAAAAGTTTAACAAGTCGCTTGAGAAGTGTCTGAGAGTCCCCTTTCTAGAGATCTCAGGCACTCTGACCTCTTATCTGCGCTCGTTTCTAGATTGGATTTTTGCCCTTAAAATTTGAAACCATTTCTCTGCTAACTCTCAATGAAAAATGAAAGAGAGAGAGACAGAAACAGAGAAAGAGAGAGAGAGAGAGGAGAACAGAATGAGAATCCTTCAGCAGGTCTTGCCGTGCAAATCAGGGTGACCTAAATTTTCAATCAAAATAAAAATTGAGCTGGGTACAGCAGTGTATGTCTATAATTCCAGCTACTCAGGAGGCTGAGGTAAAAGGAGTGTCATTACAACACCTGTCTGAGCAATTCAGTATGGCTATGTTTTAAAACGAGAAATAAAAAGACTGAGGACAGAGTCCGGTGGAAGAGCCCTTGTTTAGCATGCACTAGTCCCTGGGTTCAATCACCGGGACCACTGAAAAAATAAATTGATTAATACGGTTTTTAAATATACAACTGTAATTAATGACAGAGCAAAGGACAATTTAAAATATTAGTGACTGCTTAGTGTGTTCAAACTACTGTGTTAAGTCTGCCCTCCTTACTTCATTGCATGATGTAGATATTATATGCAATAATAAATGCAAATAATAGTAAAATTGTTCAGCACTTAACAATGTAAGCACTAAAGTGGTAATTATAACATTTGAATCATTCGATTTTCCCTCAGGTCTATTAATGTGACAAAACAAAATTTACCAAAAGTATTTATTAGATGAATGAACTACAATAGTTAAATTTAAAAAGCACAAAACTTCACTGTTGAAATGTTCTGAGCTGTCTACTCAGATCTTCTTGGAGTATTTTCTGTTTCTTTCTTGCCCTTTTATTTCAGTGTAATTGAGCAGGCATATCATTCACCACTACTTTTCACTCAGCATGAAGTTGCACACTGGAGCACAATAAATAATATATAGCAGGGTAATCATATCAAAGTAGAGTATGCATCAAAGCCTAATGACAGACCTATTCAGAATTTTGCATAATCACATTAATCAAAGATAAAAGCTAAGGGAGAATATGTTTAGAAAGAAAAGCAGAAATGTGCTCCCCTATACTATATTATACCAATTATATGATTTCATCATTGAACCTGATAGGCTTTTATACATAGAATTAAACCATAACATGCTGCATTTAGAGAAAAAACCCCTTAGAAATTCTATAAATCAATCTCACCAGATAACTTTTGGAGAAGTGAAGCATATTTCCCATCTCCAAGCAGGTACCTAATCAGCCCTTCAAGAGTGAACACAAATCAGACTGGTTCTAAATGCATTGTTCAAGGACACTATGCGGGTGCAGTTGTGCTTGTATCTTCACACTTGCAAAAGCCAAGACTGTGCTTGCTATGACCTCAACACCATGGAAAATAGACTGAAAAATCCATCATAGAATGACTAAAAGAAGTAAGAACTTTGTTATGGCTTCCATCTATGTGATCCTCAAATCCTCATGCAGTCGTAGGTGGGGCTTTTCATGGATGGCTGGGTCTAGTGTGTGTGATGCTGGGAATAAGGGTGTGTGATCATTAATTAGTCCTCTGGTTTGGCATAGTTCTGGGTGTGAATAATGGGAAGGTCCCCCTGGGTGTGAGTGTTACCCACCTTAAGGTCATGTGCCCCACATGGGATAGAAAGAGGGCTCTGCCTTTGCTTACTACTTGCTGTTTTTGGTGTCTGCTGCCTTCTGCCTTCTGTGCCTTGAACTGCTTTTTCTCCTCTGCCACACCACCCTGTCTTGGAGCCAATAGGTCATGGACTGAAACCTTGTCAAACTGTGAGCCAAAATAAACCTTTCTTCCTTTAACTTTAGATGTTGGGTAATTTTGTCTCAGCAACAAAAGAAGTAACTAAGACAACTTTAAATAATAATACTAATACAAATTACATGTATTTTACCTCTTCTGTCCAAGTAATTCTTTTTTGGTACTAAGAATCAAAGTCATGACCACATGCTTGCCATGCAGGTGCTGTGCCACTGAGCTACATCCCCAGCCCTCTGTCCAAGTATTTTACAAAGCAATAACTTATCTAATCCTCACATTAACCCAATATATTAATAACATTAACAGCAACATGTTAGAGATGAGTAAACAGAAGTCAAATAACTTGCCTGTAATCAAACCACTAGTAAGAAGCTACAGAGAATTTAGTATATCATTAATACCAAGACATTGAAATCCACTTTATCATAGTTACATGTTTGTCAAACCATAAGCTATAACTATATCTGTATTTTTTTTTCCTAAGGTCTAAATCTATAGACCGGGGTCAGTTACTCACTCCACCAGGTAGTTACTTCCACTCAGTATACATAAAGTCAAACTTCTTCTTTCACTCTTGTGTGGGCAATCTCAGTGAATGACAACACCAAGGCTATCTAGACCTTTCTCTAACATGCTCATCAAAACTCTTGCAGCCTCTCCCCTTTCCTAGTTTCAAAGCCGCTCCTGTACTTTTAGAGATTTGTAATGGCAGCACCTCATTTCTCTGTACTAAAATGCCACTCAAGCTCAAAATATGAAATAGTCAAAACCTCCCACTTCTTATCCCTCTCTCCACCTTTAGCATAGTTGCCACATATCATTAAATCTACTTCCTAAATACCTAAATACCTTTTCAGTCAGTCCATTTTTCCTCCTTATAATATCCATGTTTAGGTCACAGTCTATTTTGCCTGCTGTTTCCTCCCGCTGCCATAACAAGTTGCCACAAATTTAATGGCTGAAAAGAACGTAAATTTATTTTCTTATTACTCCATAGGTCATAAGTCAGGCATGGGTCACATGAACTAAAATCAAGGGATCAGTAGTGCTGTGGTCCTTTCTTTGGTTTCTGTGTCTTCGCTTTGTCCATCTTCCAGAGCCCACCCACATAACTTAGTTGTGATCCCACAGCACAAATGCTCACAAAAGCAGGTAGAAAATTGCAGTGTGAAATCAATTTGGTCGATCTTATACTTTAAAAATTTAATATTTTCTCTAGAAGCCAAACCAGACTCACACATTCACAACATGTTTTAAATGTCTAAGACTCAACTAAAAATTACTCAGCATTTGAAGAACTTAGAAAGGATGAACTTGCATTCCAAAAGGCAATCAACAGATGTCAAGGCCAAGATGACACAGATGCTTACAATTGTCATCAGAGTTTAACTAAGCTCTCAGGAAAATACCCAGGTGAGTAATTGCAAACATTCCTGAAATAAACACTGAAATAGAATATTTCAGCAAATTCAAATATATAAAGAATATCAAAATGAAAATTAGAGGCCTAAATATTATGTTTAGCTAAATCTAGAGGAAAACACAAAGCCCCACTGTATGAATTCAATGGATAAATGGAAGTGATGGTAAAAAGTCAGATATTTAATATAAATCAATAGAAATTATGTAATATAATCAACAAAGAAAGATTAAAAGTATGACCATAAGTTCTGGAATTTCAGAAAGCTGAAAAACAAGCTAATATTTGTGTTACTAGAGATTGAGAAGGAGAAAAGAAAAAAGATAAAACCGAAAAAGTATTTGAAGTAATGGTTGAGCACTTCCCAAGAAGGTGAATAAACATGCATACCTGAAGGAAGAAAGGAGGGAAGGAAGGGACAAAAAATACAGAAAAAGCTCTTTGTTATGGGAGTCAAACTACTATGTACAGAAGGAATAACTGTTTTCAAATATCAATAAAGTGCAATAAAACTAGAAAAGAAAATTTAGTATGGAATGGTCATTTACATACTATTGAAATATGTCTTAATATTTGTAACTTTTAATGGCAAAGAAAATAATGCAAACTTTACAGTTGAGAATTCTGATAGGTGTCACTTTAATCAGTTGGTTAGTATTAGCATCACCATAATTTAGATCAGCTGACATTCTCTACCTTCTGATAAACTGTACCAAGAAGGACACAACAACATGCCATTGACACTGCGACTGAGAATATATAATCTGAATCTAACCAGGACAGAATTTCACATGCATTCAGATTAAGAACATCTTTCAGAAATAACTGGTCTGTGCTCTTCAAATATGTCAAGACCAACAAAGACAAAATCGGGGGCTGGGGATTTAGCTCAGCGGTACAGCACCTGCTTGGCAAGCGCGAGGTTGTGAGTTTGATTCCTGGTACTGGAAAAAAAAAAAAAAGAGAGAGAGAGAAAGACATAAATCTGTAGAACTGTTTCAGATTAAAGTAGATGATGGAGACATGGTAACTTAGTGGAATGCACACAAGACTGTTTCCTGCACTGGGAGAAAATAAAACCATGAAGAATGTTAATGAGAAAATTGATGGCATTTGAATTTATACCAGTGATTAAATAGTAGTATTCTATTATTTTTACATTTTCTGAATTCGACAAATGTAGTTTCCACTTATATATAGGAAGAGTATGCCAAATATTTAGAGATAATGGGACATGATAGCTTTTCAACTTACTTTGAAGTCACTCAGAAAACACAATGTGTGTGTGGGAGGGTGGATGGGTGGGTATGTGCACACATGTGCAAGTGACAGAAATTGTACTCCTTGAAGGAACAGCAGAGACATTTATCATGTCCAATTGTCTCTTGAATAATAAAGAAAATTAAGAAAAGAAATTTAGTGGAACAAACTGAAATCCAGAAGACCAAATTACATTTAGTTCAGCTACTTATTATCTTTGTGGGAAAGTAACTTAACTTTTCAAAGACTCCCTATATTCATTATAAAATTACATGTAGGTTATTTATGAGAAATAAAAAAGCTGTAAAATTGTCACAAAGTTGGTAAGTAATACATTTTAACTGAATAACTTACAACTCTCTGTAAGGAGGAGCAGATTTTGTTCGTAAGGCTTGGGAAAATTTGCACCAGTCAAGAAGGAAGACCCCTTCCCCTGGACAGGACAATTTACTAAGTAATTGAAGAGCAAGCACACAGGAAAAAATGATTACTGATTCTTGCTGAATGCAGTTATTTTCTAGGTAGATTTCATCTGGAAAATGTGTGTTTGTCTCTGCTCTCTCCTAAACCCATATTAAAGTGAGGCTACAGAAGATGTTTTATTATGTATTTTTAACTGACAGATAATAACTGTAGATATTTATGGATTCACTGTTCAGGGTAGACATATACATATGTAATTCATTCAGTATCTCAAAAATTTAGCATTTTTGTGAATGACAACATTCAGAATCCTCTCTTCTAGCTATTTTAATTTGTACAATACACTATTGTTAACTATAGTCATCCTCCTAGAAAATAGCACACCCTAATTTATTCTTTCTATTGAGTTACATTTCTGAGCCTATTAATCAATGTCTCTTCTTCACCCCCTCCTCTATGCTCCCCAGTTCTCCATTTCTATGAACTTGCCTTTTCTTCAAACACACAAATGAGTGAGACCACGGGGCATTTATCTGTCTGTGCCTGGCTTATTTTACCTAATATTATGGTCACCAGTTTTATCTATGTTGCTACAAATGACAGGATTTCATTTATTTCTACTGCTGAAATAATATTCCTTTATGAGTTTGTGTGTGTGTGTGTGTGTGTGTGTGTGTGTGTTTGCATGTAGTGTTTATCCATTCATTCTCAGTGAAAACATAGTTTGATTTCATAGCTTGACCATAATGGATAAGGCTATTATAAACATGGAAATGCAGTTATCTTTTCAAAATAGTGATTTTTATAACCTTTGGATATAAACCCAGCAGTGGAATGGAGAACATATGGCCAATAAAATGTTGGCATGTGAAAATTAAATAAACCAGGTAACATGGAGAGCAAACCTGAGAAGGGCAGATTCAGAGTTCAGTGTAGGTGAAACTTAGAAGCCATTTAATGTTCTTTTCAAAAATCCCCAGATGTTCAACAATTAGAGTGGTTTTATTATCTCAGCAAATGGATATCAAAATGGTGTTAAAATCAGCAGAATTACCGGAAAATGTATTTTAAAAGTTTGAGTCCAGATCCTCTATGTCCTGTGCAGTTGGACAAATATCTAGTCCCATTCCAAAAGCATACCTGGGATTTTTTTGAAAATGTACAATAAAGAGTCTCCATACTGCAAGAAACCAAGCATAGCTCAGTCTTGATTTTAGTAAAGAATATTGAGTGAGATTTTGATAGCTATGCCTTCTCCCCTCATTCAGCTCCTAGGTTTCTGAAGACCAAAATGATAATATGTAGGCAAGAATAATTTGATTCACACATGGGACATCCCCATGGGGTATTTGATATCAGAGAATCCCCAATAAGTCAGGACACACAAGTGACTTTGCCATGAAGCTCAGCTTGTCATGCTTCACCCTCAGAAGGAGATTTAGCCTTTTTCTGAGGCTCCAAACTCTAGGCATTCACATATGTCTCAATGAGAAAAGCATGTCTCAGCTCTCCCAAGAAATCTTCCCCAAAATGTCCCCAAATATACCTACAGAGTAAGAAACTGATCATACATTTTGCAACCCTTTCTAGTTTCTCTGAGTGGTATTTTGGAAGGTCTCTTCATTTTATTTGGGAGGAAAATAAATAAATACACAGGAAATTCTCCATCCTATGAATACACTCACATTTATAATCTTTTGTATGACCTAGTTGGGATGCTGTGGAAGAAAGTTATAAACTCTGATTCTATATACTTAAAATTGTCAAAGAGATAACCCGGCAGTTATTTGTTTATTTTTTATTTATTTATTTTGGTGTCAGGAATCAAACCCAGGACCTCACACTTGCCAGGAAGGCCTTGTGCCACTGAGCTATATCCCTGGCCCTGAAATCTGCAATGTAAATAACAGATTTAAAGCATGGAAGTACACATTACCTTAATATATTTAATTTTATACATTTAAGCTACACATGATGTTTATAGACAAAAGGGAATGATTACTATAGCAAGTAAATAACATACCCATCATCCCACATAATCAACACTTTTTGTGCTAAATGCACCTAAAATCTGCCTTCCACACAAATTGCCAGAATAAAATATTATTAGCTATAATTCTTATATTATACGTTCCACCTCTAGATTTATTCATTTTGCATAAATTCAACTTCATATCCTTTGACCTACATCTTCTCATTTTTCCTATCTCACCTCTCAGTTGTTGGATGAACTTTAAAAGTATATTCAATTACATGATACCTGTATTAAATTCACATTAGCTTTTGGGATATACATAGGCTAAAGTTAAAAGATAGAAAAAGGCATGCTATGCAAACAAAAGAGAACAAGGATCTTTATACTTAGATTATAATAAAAATTTAAAAACTGTCATAAGAGACAAAGAAGGACATTATGCAATGATAGAAGGGGTCAATTAAAGGGAATAAACGAGTATATATGCACACAACACTGGCACACCTTAGCAAATAGAGCAAATATCATTAATCTGAAAGAGTAGACAGTAATCCAGTAGTAGACTTTAATGCCCCTCTTTCAATGATAACAAATAATCCAGAAAAATAAATTGATAAGAAAATGTTGGACTTGAACTACAGTTTAGATAAAAGTGAGATAATGTACATACAAAACATTCCTACCTCAGAAGTACAGAATGCGTATTCTTTTCAAGTAGACATGGAACATTCCATAAAGCAGGTTATATTTCAGGATACAAAAAAAATCTTGAAAAAGCTAAATCATGTCAAGTGTCTTTTATGACTAAAATGGTATGAAATTAGAAATCAATAATGTGGATAAGTGGAAAATGTGCAAGATATGTGGAAATTAAACTACCCATTCCTAAACAACCAATAGGTCAAATATGAAATCAAAAGTCATTTAAAATATCTGTAAAAATAACAAACTAAAAAGGAAATACACATCAAAACTTGCAGCAAATGAGATTCCAAGAGAGAACTTTATAGTTATAAATATGTTTTTTAAAGGACAAAATGATCACAAGTTAATGTCCTATCATTACACTTTAAGGAACTAGGGCAAAAAAAATTAAGTTATCAGAAGGAAGGAAATGATAATATTAGAACAGAGTAAATCAAATAGCAAATAGAAAAAAATATTGCAAAATCAATAAAACTAAAAGTCATATTTTTGGAAACAAAATTGACAATATCTTAGCTAGACTAAGGAAAAAGAGCAAAACTCAAACAAATAAAGCCACTTATGAAAGTAGAAATAATACAGAGCACTTCACATGTAGCTTCACATCCATGATCCATGGATCATTGTCTATTGTCAATAGCTGTATCTCAACCAATTAGACAACCAGGAGAAAATATCTAAATTTCCAGAGGCACACACCTGCCATTGTTGAATGATAAGGAAATAAGATCCCTGAACAGACCAATAACAAATAAAGAAATTGAAGCAATAGTTGACACCCCTCAATAGAGCGAGATAACAAAATGTGCCCTCTTACCCCTTGCAGGAACATTAATTTGAACAACTTTCCACAAAATAATTTTACACCAGGTAGAGATCACAGGACTTCTGGTGGCACCAAAAGGACTCATGAAAGAGGGTAGGAGGGGAAGGTTTACATAACTGTGTCATTCTGCCAACCCCAGATACCACAGCACGGAGAGAGATACTCTCAGATTAAGGGTAGGTGAGGGAGCAGGCTTTGTCTCAGACCCCAAACCTGAGCCTGCCTCAGTAACTCCCATATATATATGGCCAAGGATATACCTCAGTGGCACAAGCACCTGCCTGGCAAGC
>NW_004955414.1:10144208-10152782 GCF_000276665.1 Chinchilla lanigera | reverse complement strand
TTCATCTCAGATGCCCATTTTTGGATTGGATCTTTGAATTTTGGGGGCCTGATTTTTTGTAATTCTTTATATGTTCAAGATAGAAGTTCTTTGTCTGAGGGGGAATTGGCTTTGTGGGTTTGCTTTTTACACTGTTGGTGATTGAAAACATCATACCACAGCAATATATGGGCATGCATGTTTATAGCAGTGCAATTTGTCATAGCTAAATCTTGGAAATAACCCAAATGTCTATCAACTGAGGAATGGATAAAAAAGATGGGATATTTTTATACAATGGAGTATTACTCAGCTACAAAAAGTGTAAACTTGAGGCTTTTATAAGTAAATGGATGCAAGTAGAGAACATACTCATAGGTGAAATAAATCAGACCACATATGTAAACATCGTATTGTCTCCCTAGTATTAGAACCTGAAAGAGTAAATAAAATCTGAAAGGTACAATAGATATTGTGAAAGGGAAAGGAATTACTCAAAGGGAAGGAACAAGTGGAAAAAGGGGAAAGATAAAAGAAAGACCTGAGGGCCAGTGGCACAGACTGGAAATGTAGGGAAAACCACAAACACATTCAGTCACCTTGTCTTTGATAAAGGGGCCAGATTTACTCACTGGAAGAAAGATAGCCTCTTTAATAAATGGTGCTGGAAACACTGGCTTTCCACATGCCAAAGACTAAAACTAGATCAGTGTTTATCACACACTGAATCAAAGTCAAAATAGATCAAAGATCTAAATATTAATGCAGAAACACTAAGTCTACTGGGAGAGAAAGTAGGTAGAAATCGTGAAGTCATAGGAGTAGGCAGATAGTTCTGAACAAAAACCAAACTTCACAGAATATACTTCAAAGAATCAACAATTGGGATCTCATCATATTGAAAAGGTTTTGCACATCAAAAGAAAGCACCACAGGTAAAAAAAAAAAAAAAATGAATTGGGAAAAACTTGTTGCCAACTGTCCCTCAGATGAAGCACTTCTATCTAGAACATACAAAAATTTTAAGAAAATCAGACTCCCCAAATGCAAAGACCCAATCCAAAGATGAGCATCTGAAAAGAACACACTCTTCTCAGATGAAGACATACCAATGGCAAATAAATATATGAAAAAATGTTCAATATCATTGGTCATTCGAGAAACACAAATTAAAACAACACCGAGATTCCATCTCATGTAAGAAAAAATGGCTATCATCAAATCAACCAATAACAAATGCTGGAGAGGTTGTGGGGAGAATGGAACCCTTCTCCACTGCTGGTGGGAGCATAGACTGGTGAAACCACTGTGGAAATCAGTGTGGAGATTCCTCACAAAACTAAGATTAGAGGTCCCATTCCATCCAGCTATTCTCTTTCTGGATATTTTGTCAGAAGAACTGAAAACATCATACCACAGCGATGTATGTGCACTCATGTTTATAGTAGTGCAATTTGTCATAGAAAATCTTAAAAACAACCCTAAAGCCCATCAGTGGAGCAATGGATAAAAAAGATGTGGTATATTTATAAAGTGAAGTATTACTTTATGCTATATTTATGAAGTGAAGTATTAGCTATTAAAAAAACACAAACTTGAGGCTTTTATAGGTAAATGGATGCAAGTAGAGACCATACTCATAAATGAAATAAACCAGACCACTGTGTGTAAACATCACATTGTCTCCCTAGTGTAAGAAACTGAAAGAGTAAATAAAACCTAAATACAATAGATATTGTGAAAGGAAAAGAAATTGTTCAAAGGAAAGGAACTGGGATGAGGGAAAAAAAAGGAAAGAAAGAGAGAAGGAAGCAGGGGGGGAAATATATATGTATATACAAGGATAACTGGGATAATTATATTGCTGATGTCTACTGGTTCATTGAAAGGAACAGTTAATGCTTAATTTTTTTCTTGTGCGTGCTTATATCTGGTAATCTGAACAACTAATTTGAAGATAACAATATGCAATATTAGAACCATTGTTGAATTCCTATCATCTTGTTTAGTGAAGCTCTGTATCATTTGTTATGTTTTTTATGACTTTTTATTCTCTTTAATTGTTTGATCAATCTTGCATTCTTACATCTGGTAATCTGAACAATTTCATTAAAAAAACAATATATAACATAACAATCATTGTTAATCCCTATCATCTTGTTTTGAAATTCTGTATCATTTTTATGTTGTTTTGTTTTTGTCTTTGTTGTTATTTTGTTATTGTTTTTTTTTTTCTCTTTAAAAAAAAAGCCAATTCCCAGGATTACATCCTGTCTGTGTAGAAAATAGATAGGGGAGTTTTGAGAGGGGTAGGAAAGTAGAGGTTTGTATAAAAGAGTGGTAGAAAGGAGCCTTGTAGTGACAAGAAAGTCTGCATCTTGATGGTGTCTGCACCCCATCCTGCTTGTCATATTGTACTGTAGCTTTGCAGTGCTTCCACTGGAAGGAACTAAGACAATCCATGCGATCTCTGTACTATGTCTTACAACTGACACAGTGTCAAAATATGACTATAGCTGTGTCAAAATAAAAGATTTGATTTTTAAAATAGTATATAATCTTAGAATGATAAAGTCAATATAAAGCAAAAACATTTAAAAATATAAAAGAACCAGGAAAATCTATCATTAGATAAACCTACTGCATATGATACAGAATTCCATAGGAAGAGAGAGGATACAGTTAGGGAAGACCTCAGAGAGGAGTAAGGTTCATTTAATCTGTTAATTTTATTTTTTGTTTGCTTATTTTGTTTTTCTTCCAGTACCAGGAATCGCACTCACTACTTTGCACTTGCCAGGTAGGCGCTGTGCCACTGAGCTAAATCCCCAGCTCCAAGGTTCATTTAATCTGCTCCTTGAAGAAAGGAGGTAACCTGGAAAGCTGTGAGGAGAGAATTTTTATGGGAAGGCAAATTAAACAGCCTGTTTTTGTTTGTTTGCTTGCTTGCTTTTATAACATGCCAAAATTAAACTGCTCACTGTACCTGTTTGTCCTTTATATATTAAAACTTGATCTTTAGTCATATCTTTTACAATCTCCTTCAGATTCTTTCTTTCTGAAAAATCTAAGTCCTAGCTATTTCTTGCATGAGCAGCCTGGACTTAGATCTCTCATGCGCTCCATTGTTGAATTTCTCTAATAAAGAGATTTTAAACTCTTAATTCTTATTGATAATGTCATTTGTGTAATTATCCTGGTTTTTATAATGGTGTTTGTATTACAGAAGCTCTGGGAGCACACACTTCAGAAAAATTTATACAGAGAATGCACTGTAAATAGAGATATCACAACAAGAGGAATGGCCTCTGTGTAAATACCTAAGTAAGTAATGGTTATTTGTGCAGCATTACCGAGTAATTCAAGGCATTTCCCTTTACATTTCCAAAGTGCAGTTCTAGGGAAAGCTTTCATTGGAGTAGATTTATCCATTCCTCTCGGAGATGTCCAACAGTGAATCACATTTTTTTGTTGTGCTTTTCCTTTGAGAATGTGCTTTTAGGAACAGAGCTCTCCTCAGAAATCTGGGAATAAAGAAGATAAATGTCTGCGTGGCTCCGTTTTCATTATTTGTGTGCACACAACCTGTAACTCAGACTATTCAACATGGACTAAGAGAGGTAAACAAAAGATAATAATGAACCAATTAAGTCAATACGTACTGAAGTATTTAGTAAACAAGAAAAATAAATATTGTGGCACAACCAGGTGGATTTTTAAAAAAGAAAAATTAAACTTGTTCTCCTATTTACTATCTTGGGTTCACAAATCACACAGTTATTCTAACCAGTTTCCTCAACTACAATATTGGAATAATTTCCTCATATGGTTATAGGGAAGAATAGGTACAACTGATGTATTAAGTAGCTAGGACAAAGTAATTTCTCAGTAAATGTTGCATTTCTCCTTACATTGCACATTAAGCCTAATTCAATAAATATATATCTGATCACTGTTTCATGTAAGGTAAAATATTCAATGCTTTTCCTGTTATAAAAATTAAATTGCTATAACATTAAAATGTCATAAGAATTAAAATGATTTTAAAATGTTTGAAAACATGATACATTTATATATATATATAAATACACACACATATATATATATATCCATAACAGATACTATAAATTAGTTCATTTTGCACTTATTTTAACCTCCTAGTATCTTGCATTCATGTATTATGGAGGTAAAACCACACTGTTCAGACCTATTGCACTAGACTACTGGAGATGACTTATTTTCTTTTTTAACTGTATTTTTATTTTTTCAGCTTGCAATATACCATACATGTTTACTAACTATGCTATATTTTAATTCATTTATACAACACGTAAGGATCAAAGTCAAATCACAGTATCAGCATTTTCAGCTCTTTAGTATTTCTTTGGGTTTGCAGCCTTCTTTTGTCTTCTAATTATTTATAAGATAAAAAACAGGTTTATGTGAACTGTAGTGACCTCACTATGATACAGAACTCTAGAATATATTCCACCTATCTAGCTGCGTTTGGGTACCCGTTAGCTTCTATTGTCCCTCTGTCACAACTTTCAAAACCTCTAGTAATCACTATTCTACTCCCTCTGTCAACACTTATAGCTTCCACAGATGACAGAAAATATACAATCATTGTGTTTTTGTATCTGACTTGCTTCACTTAACATAATATCCTCTAGTTTCATCTATTTTGGTATAAAAGTCCATAGTTTGTTCTTTTCTTAACGGCTGGATGAATATTCCATGGTGCTATATACCATATCTTCTCTATCCATTCATATGTTGATGACCACCACAGATGACTCTGTAGTTTGGCTACTGTGAAAGGTCTGCTAAAGACAGACTTCCAGATGTCTCTTTCATATGCAGTTTGGATGAGAAAATGACCACGGTGAAAGGATTACTTGCTGGTGCTCAGGGCATAGGCTGTTTGGGCAAATGAATGGAGAAAAACATTGGGTATGTTTAGTGTGGCTGGAGTAAGTTTCTGGAGCTTTTCTATCATAAGCGTGTATGGGCTGGCAGTGGTCGCTGTGGGTTTTGTTAAGATCAGTCCCAGTGTGCGTTGCGTGCCTTTCCCCACCATCTATGTCTCACTGCATTTGTCCTAGTGGCTTACTTCTCCGGCCAGTTTTCAGATTCTGTAAGCTGTTCCTTAATACTAGATCCAGTGATCTCTGTCATCTTTTGATAGAAACCTTGACGGTTACAAAATGATGTGTTCTATTTTGGATGTTTTTGTTTTTGTTGTATTTTTCTGTAAAGCCATGAGGGAATAACCTGTGTGCAGCTCCTGATCACAGGAAGCCAATAAGAATTCCTGTGCAAGCCTATGCTCTCTTTTTACCTAGATTCAATGCATAGTCAATGATATGTAGCATAAAGAGATTAAGTAAGTCACCAAGGTACAGCTGCCAAACAATGTTCAATTTTGAAAAGCAGAAAATTGCCCAGTGGAGTGTGTTCAGAATACAGGCAGGAAGTGATTACTATCACCAAAAGAGGTTTAAAATACATGCCTCTGAATGTCCTACACCTCAGGATGAGATTATAGCTGAGAAATTCATTGCTAAACAGAATTAGACCTAGAGAAAGGGAAAGGATAGTCAGCTCCACTATACTCACTGGTATAATGGAGTATCGTGCTTAGTCTTGGGAAAGACAGTGTAGGCTTCTGCATTCAATTTAATCATCTGGAAAGCTCAGATATTAATGACAACAATTAGGCCCATTGTGTATCAAATGTGTAGAATGTATAAAGTACTTTTTACAAAGTCTAGTAAATTCATTGTCACCTCCACTATCACTAATATCATTATTTTTATTATGAGCACAAATCTAGTTTTTTGTTCAGCAATCTTTCAATACACCTATCTTGGTTACTTTTCTCTCATTACTGGGACAAAATACCTGACACCCAAATTTAAGGAAGGAAAAGTTTATTTAGCTCACAGTGTATGGACGTTTCAGTGCATACTCAGCTGGCTCCAAGGCTATGTGGCACATGGCACAGGATAACTATTCATGGCAGCAGAAGATAACAAAAGCAACAAGAGCACAAGAGAAGAAGCTGTGACAAGCAAGCTATTTCCTTCCCTTACACTGCATGCAAACTATCTGCCCCAGGGCAAGTGTAGCACGCACACCCATAATCCCAGCATTGGATCTTGACTCAATCATAAACTCTATAAGCCCACCCCATGACTGCATGAGGCTCTGGGAGACATTCAGACACAAACCATAACAATGCCCTCGGTATATACAGTAAGCAAAACAACTTCAGTCACATATTTAGTAATTCCAAAAAATGTATGTGTTTTTGTCAGGGGAGATTGACAGAGAACTCACACATCCTGTAGTCATCTCATACCACTCACTTACACCCCAAATATCAAAGAATTCTTATCTTTTTTGCACTCCCTGTTATAAAGCTATGAGTGCTTTAATACATAGACAAGACTTTTGATTGGCTTCTAGTATTCAAAATATGCAAGCGGGGCTGGGGATTTAGCTCAGCGGCAAAGTGCCTGCCTGGCAAGCGCAAGATCGTGAGTTTGGTTCCCGGTACTGGAGAAAAAACCAAAAAAAAAAAAAAAAAAAATGCAAGCAGATAGAGTATTTCTTTTAAAAACTTTCTTAACTAATGCTAATCTCTGCCTCTGGTGATTTACAGTATCCATTCTTCTGAGGACTTACTAGTAGAGTAGTGCTTCTCAACTGGGTGTGGGCTTGCACCACTGAAATCGTCTGACAATGTCTGAGATATTTTTACTTTCTCCACTCATGAACATTAAAGCTGCAGGCCAGAGATATTGCTGAACCTCACACAACACAAAGAACATCCTTTCATAGAAAAGACTAATTCAGCCTCAAAATGCCAATAGCATTGATGTTGAGATATCTTGCAGGACAGTAGTAAATAAGATCATATTCTGGAATTAGCCTTCCCAAACAATAATTTAACACTTATTAGCTGGGTAAATTTGGGTAAGTTATTTAACTTCTGTAGTTTAATTTTAATTATCTATAAAATGAGAATAATAATATCACCTCTCTAAAACACTGTATGAGAAATGAGACCATTTATGAAAGTACCAGCACATACTTATCACTTAACAAGCTTAGTTATTTATATTATTTCACACATATTATCTCATAAATTCTGGTAAACAGTGAAATTGGTATCTTTACCCCTGTTTTATTAATTACATGCTAAGCAAGTTTACATTATTTGCACAAATTTACCCAGACAGTAAGAGCTAGTATACAATTTAAATTCAGGTCACTAAATCCTTTGTGCACCCTAACTCAATATAAATAATTATGAAATGGATTAAATATCTTGAAATGGGTTAAATCTAGACCTGAGTTCCTCCTTCAGATATCAAAATGAGAAAATAGTATTAATTTGAAATTTTTCAATAAAGAGGGCTTATTAATGGATTGTCTACACCCAAGAACCTCTGTACACAATCTCAACCTTACATTTTCCCTAAAACAGTTTAAGGAGATAATTAACAATCATTGATCAAATATCTGCTAAGTAATTATTAAGCACCTTTAGGAAATACAATAAGAAAATGGTCAAATCAATTCATTTCAATTCCATTACTTCTTTTACCAAATAAATAGAAAATAAAAAACTTACAGTACTACTGATAATTACACAAAGATAAGTAACATTACCAAGATCTAATTGTTCTTTGAAGGTCAACTGAATATGTGCAATTGTAAAGGAAGAAGAAAAAATGAAATCATATACCAAATGCTGTATATTAATTTCTGAAGATTTTAAAGGAGCAATGTTGACAGGAAAAATGTGAAGTGTGATTTGCTCCATGTACTCAGGATACAAATGATGCAAACACGGTCTTTGAAGGATATCTGGCTATTTTATTTACTGCTCTATCCCAAGTGCCCATAACAGTGCCAATAAAGTAGTGAGAATTCAATAGATCATTGCCAATTAAATGAATTAATGAATATAGTCATATATCTCTTATTTCCCAAATGAATTATTAATTTGTTCCTGGCCTAATGTCAACAGGGTCATTAACTCACTCTCGAGCACTTGTTCTTTCAAACTGCCCAGGAATTTAGCCAGAATCCAACAATCAAGAGGTCAAAGAAAGTAGGGTCAGTTCTGTCTACCTCCCTAGTCTTGTCTCTTGTGTCATGCAAAAGAGCTCTTCAGGACTCCTACAAGCCTCTGCAGCTGTAACCTGCCGTTAACACCATTCCCTATACACCTGTGGGCCTCCAACTCAAACCCTTCTTCATTCTCTATTCTGATTCTCAGTAACTGTTCCCTGAGTCCAGCCACTTGCCAGTTGTTAGGGGATAGAAGCTAAAAATGTGCAATGTCATTGAAAAATGTAATAATATATGCTTAAATCTTTAAAAATATACTACAGGTAAAGACTCATTGTTAATTATCTATTTCAAACTACTACCCCTTGCTTGAAACACGCATAATCCCATCATCCTTGGCCACTTTCTGAAGCAGTTCTGGAAGTCCTCCTTCCTGAGTTTCTTTAGTTGTTGTCATGGCTGCTTTGATGACCTCAACCAATTCAAAACATTTACTTTCTAGGGGTCTCA
>NW_004955414.1:10138061-10143488 GCF_000276665.1 Chinchilla lanigera | reverse complement strand
AAAAAAAAAAAAAAAACATTTACTTTGTGTGGTTTTCACCTTGGGGAAGAGCCAGAAGTCATAGGGTGCCATATCTGGTGAAAAGGGAGAATGAGGATACACCATGTTTTCATAGTCTACCTTCCTGCTAAATGGCTCTCAGCAGCAGCATTTACCATTTTTTTTATAACTCCTCATGAAAGAGGACTTCCAGAGTTGACCCCAAAAAGGGTAAGAAAAATAGGATAAGTGTGTTCAAAGTGAAGGGGAATATTTTGAGTAGAATTAATGCCAATATGTCATTTACTATAGTAAATACTTAAATATAAATTAACCATGCATTTTGATCATGCAGCAGTATGTGCAAAATCCGCACTTACTGACTCAGTCACTCGCTGAATTCATTGTAATTTCATTTCATCAGTCATATTTATGTTCTTTTTTACTGGATCACAAACACAAATAACTCCATGCACACTTGGCAATTCTTTTAGAAAATCTAGGCCGTAGTAGCTGGGACTAGCTTTCTTATTTCTCTGGAAAGCCTCATACTAACAATTTAAATTCTACTCAGTGACCAGCTTTGTACAGCAAGGAATGATTAATCTTTTATTTAGAAATTCAAAGAAAGTAAACACCTTGTTCTTCGCTTTCTTCCAGATTAATGGGTGCCCTCTGAAACTATCTAACCAAAGGTGAGCACTCAAAAGTTAACATCAAGGTTCATTTGGTGATTGAGTGTCCACACTCAGGAATTAACACAAATGACAGGGTTTAGGGTGATAAGGTGCTAGTGAAATTTTGACAACCAGTTTTCAAAAACTAAGTAAAATAACGGAAACAATTTTGACTCATACCATTTATCAATTTTGATGGCACCAGTACCCCCACTGCAACCTGCCAACATGTCATGATGGCCAAGTAGGAAAGAGATGTAATCCACTTTGTCTCTGATGCAAGCCAACTTCAGCACAGCTCTGTTTGGGAAAATGTGAACTACTGAGGAAAAGAATACACAGAGGTTCTATTAAAACTTTCCCAATAATACTTAAAATTTGAATGTAATAACGGACAATATAAAAGAATCCTAGCAATTTATATACAAACATTTTATGTCCTCCCAAAGTAGATCAGATGTCTCATGAAGAGAAGAAGGCTGGTTGTCTGTGTTCTCATTATGAAATAAACTGTTTGCAAGATGATACAGGGTACATTAAAATCATTGGTTTACTTCACCTTTTCAAATAAGCTGAGTCAAACAATTTGAAGGAAGAAAAAGTTTAAGAACTATTTTCTAACCTATATTTGATATTTAAATTGTACCTTAAATAACTGTGTATATACATTATATTATACTTAATAGTAAAATAGAATATTTACATTGTAATTTGGAGAACACTTGGGTTGTAGCTCTTACTACAGCTAAATCTATTATTCCACTTTTTTTTTGATTCTGTGACTTTTATATAAGCTTTTTGGAGTATATCATCTTTGAAAGTAGGAATCTGCCCATGTTACAGGGCAAAGGCAGACTAGCAGTGAGGGGCATACGTGATACTGTAGAATTTTATATGCTCTTGGCTGGTCAAAGAATAAATCGAAAGTTCAGGAGAGTGCTCTAGTTTCTAAGTTGGTGTGCAAGAAAAAGAGAAAAAGAAAACAGAAAGAAATCAATATTTTTGACTTAAAAAATTCTTGGCATGATTTAAGTTTTTAAAATTTCATCTAATCTTTCAGCTATTTGAATTGGATTGCTTCTGTTGTATGTACTACTTAATTCAATTTTATAAAAAGCAGCTAAGATCACGTAGTAGAGAAAGATGGGATAAGGATTCAAATTAGAGCTTTGTGACCCAGTGCAGTGCTCTCTCTGGTGCACAGTGATGCGCAAGAACGGACCTGACACTCTATCCAAAGAGAGTGGAGTAGCAGATGATCAAGATGAGAAACCAGCAGCTAATAAGATCCTGTAAGGAGGGACTTGATTTGGTTATGAGGCAGAAATGGATCAAAGTTTGTTCATTAACTACAGCTCATAAAAGTTACTTGACTTTTTTCTTTTCTTTTGTTGGTACAAACCAACACTTCATTCCCAGCCCTTTTATTTAACTGTTTTTTTTAAACTTTGAGACAGAGTCTTACTAGGTCACTCAGTTGAGCAGACTGGCGTCCAACTTGCGACTGTCTGGCTTTAACCTCCTGGAAAACTGAAATTATAGGTTTGTGCCATGACACCCAGATCTGAATCACCTCAGAGTGACCCAGAGTCTTCTCCAAATCTCTCTTGGCCTGAGACAAGAACCGTTCCCAGAATCTTCATGCAACAGTGAGTGTAGAGCTTCAAAAGGTCCCGGAAGTAGAGAAAAGCAATGTCAAACGGTCCCGGAAGTAGAGAAAAGCAAACTGCTAAATGAAGGCCTAGAGAAATCATGTTACCTCACCTCCAGTTCCGTTAATTCAGATTTTTTTTTTTATTCTTTTGAATTCCTCATGCATTACAGGAGTAGCCTATGAAAAACTTAGCATTTTAGCAAGTGTAGAAATATATGTAGAATGGAAAAATCCAACATACATAGAATGAAATAGAGCCTTTCTACATGCAATATAAATATATAATCCCATTGTGGGAGGAAGACTCACATATGAACATGAAAAATATATTCTGACTCTTATTTTCATAATTAGCAAAAATTAAAATGAAGTAAACAATAAACACTATGTATACTGAAGTCAAGTGGAATACTGAGTTTTGATTTGTTTGTTTTAGTACTGAGTTACTAAAGCAAACAGGACTAGTCTGGTCAGGAGGCGGGCAGCCGGGACAGCAGCGGCCACGCTGGAGCTGGAACCCCAGGATCTGAGGTAGGAGGCCTGGCCGCGAAGACTCCTGGAGACTCCCGGAGGGCATTTCTCCTCAGAGCGGAGCCAGTGCAACTGTGGAGGGGCTGGACTACAGCCCATCCATGACCCTGAGCGACAAGAAGAGCCCGGCCAGGCCAAAAAGACAAGCAAAACCGGCCGCAGGTGCAGGCTTTTGAGACTGTAGCTTCTGTACCTTCAGAAACAGTGCGGAAGCCTTTGCACGCAGCATCTGTCATGTGAGGAAAGGCACCTCCACCAGGATCTGGAAATAGTACCTTCCTATTTTCACGGTATGGAAGCCTTGTCCAATTTGGAAGAGTATCAGCTTAGGTTCATGTGTGAAACTGTGGAGTACAGAAGACATGAAGCAAATGAAGTTTTATACTAGTCTGGGAGAACTCAGTGATAGAACGCTAGCAGAGAGGGGAAGAGCAGTGGTTGGAGTGAGCAGTTATGATTAACTTAACTTGGGAGCTACCAAGACATTCCTCTTCCTAAAGATCAGGTGACCAGTGATGCCATCGTGTCATCGAGGCCTTTTGAAAGTCCACCTCCCTATCACCTGATGAATTCAAACCAAATCATTATGCACCAAGCGATGACATATATGGTGGAGAAATGCATGTTCGACTGCTGCTGTCTCAGCCAGCATATTCTTTTTACCCAAAAGATGAAACCCTTCACTTCTACAAATATATCTCTCCCCCAGGAGTGATCCAGATTCTATTAATCTGCTCATTGTGGTGATATGCATCGCCATATTTGCCTGTGCTGCCTCCATGCTCACCTGGGACAGAGGCTATGGAACTGGCCTTCTAGGCTACCCTTATGAAGGAAGTGGCTTTGGTAGCTGCGGAGGTGGCTATGGCTATGGCTATGGCTATGGCTATGGCTATGGCTATGGCTATGGCTGTGGAGTAGACTACACCAATCCAAGAGTGGTCAAGAGCTTCCTATTGGCCATGGCTGCCTTTTGTTTCATTGCTTCATTGGTGAAATTGGTTACTAGCATTATAAGACCTGAACTGTCCAGAACAAGGAGATATTACTTGACTGTAATAATACAAGGTGCCACCCTGGGCATCATGGTGTTTATTGCCACAGTTGTCTATGTAAAGGATGTCAACCCCACTGCCCAGGCACCTGGATCTATGTAGGGCTGGCTCACAGATTATATACCCTCTGTAGCCAGTCTTATGGACCTGTAGTTAGTAGCCACTATGTATCAGTAGCGTTTGGTTTTTTATTTCTTCCTCCTCTCCTTGGGTCAGGTGCTGTCTAGAGATATGTAACAGAGTTACTCTAGGAATGATTTGAAAATATTGATGCATAACAAAAAAGACCTAAAAAATATGATGCCAAGAGCCCATTTCTAATTATATTAGAACCCCAGGGAGGAACTATATACCCCTATTAAGATACAATTAAAATACTGTAAAGTTCCACCCATTTAAAAAGCAGCTCAAGTTTGTCATGTATTCACAGAATTGTGCAAGCATCATCACAGTCAGTTGTAGAACATAGGTATTTTCCTGACCTTCCCTAGGCAGCCACAAATCCTACCTCTCTGGATTTTCCTCTTCAAGTATTTTATTGTAATCTCACAGTACATGGTCTCTTTTGATTGGCTTCTTTCACTTACCATAATGTTTTTAAAATGTATCTGTGTTGTAGTTTGTATGAGTCCTTTATTTCTTTTATTTCTTTTTTTGTATTTTTTTATTTTAAAGAGAAAAAAAGAATAACAAAATAACAACAACAAGGACAGAAGCAAGACAACACAAAAACAATAAAAATTATATAGGGCTTCAAAACAAAGTTATAGGAAATAACAGTGGTTCTTATATTACATATTGTTATCTTCAAAAAGTTGCTCAGATAACCAGATGTAAGACTGTAAGATTGATCAAACCATTAAAGAGAATAATGAAAAATGTTAGAAATGATACAGAACTTCACTAAACGAGATGGTCAGAATTCAACAGTGGTTCTTATGCTGCATATTGTTGTCTTCAAATTAGTTGTTTGGATTACCAGATATAAGAATGCAAAATTGTTCAGGAAAAAAATTTTGAGCATTAGCTATTCCTTTCAATAAACCAATAGACATCAGAAAAAAAATAAAGCAAACAGTATAGAGTCTAAATATTTGAATAACTAAATTAACAACCAACTGAAAATTATTCTATGTTGGACAAATCTAAACATTTTAAATGAATGCTTAGGTTATTTTAAAAGAAGAAAACCAAATTCTTTCTGTTAAAAATTACGTAACTTGTTTAAAGACGACTTCAAATATCCTGATCACATTTTGAGCTATCAATCAACTGTCATTTTAAGATAGAAAAGGAATGTCAATATTGAAATAAAGTTCATGTTTTATCTGTTTTAATATTGATAATATTTTAGCACACATATTATTTTCTCATTTTGTTTGCAATATTTAGCCTTGTTTTTTTTTTTTTTGGTTTTTTTTTCCCTCCGGTACCAGGAACCGAACTCACGACCTTGCACTTGCCAGGCAGGCGCTTTGCCGCTGAGCTAAATCCCCAGCCCGTAATAGTTTTCTTTTTTTTTTTTTTTTTT
>NW_004955414.1:10113875-10137961 GCF_000276665.1 Chinchilla lanigera | reverse complement strand
TATTGTGAGAATACTAGTAATACTTAATTTTCTATGCTGTCTCATACATATCAACTTGAATAATTTTCACTAAAACTCTGAACTTGGAAAAGGTACCCAATTTGTCCATCTTATTTCTCACCTCTGCTCAAGCAGTGTACTCTGAAGATTACAGTTCTCAACTTTCACATCATAGTAGTTGATTCTAAATCTGAACGCTCATCTCCTTCATTATGTGAGCTGATTCTTTAATTGGCCTAGGCTTCTGTTGTCTTTGCAATGGTCCTTTTCCGGTACCACATTTATTTGTCATTCATGTAGCATGGAATAACTGACCCTCCAATAGCTGGTCAATATTAGGTAGCATCTCCAAATGTAAATGTGGATCGACAGCAAGCAGATAAGATATGTGTAAAAGTCATTCCCAATTTTCAAAGCAAAATGGGAGATTAAATTGTTTTAGTTTGCATCCATCTGAGTTTTAAAACTGTTGATCATTTTCTAAGACTTCTAGAACAATTTGGACTTTCTATTTGGGGAATTATTATGGTTAGCTTTTTAAGTATAAAGGAAGTCCAGAATTTAATGACAATGCTGGAGAGAATTGCTAAAAGAGCTTAAGAGGGATTGGCTTTTAAAGGGCACTTGGAATTCAGATAGGCAAAACAAACCAGGAATGTAATTTTTCTCTCTTCTCCTGCTCTTTGTTTCATGCTACCTGCCTTGAAAAAACTATTTTCACTTCTTTCTTCCACAGGTAGGCACTCTGTCTTCTAGTTGTAGGCTAATATTTTTTGTACTTTATTAAGATGCATTGTAATTGCAATCTCCT
The DNA here is from genome assembly GCF_000276665.1 of Chinchilla lanigera. Taxonomy (NCBI): domain Eukaryota; kingdom Metazoa; phylum Chordata; class Mammalia; order Rodentia; family Chinchillidae; genus Chinchilla; species Chinchilla lanigera. Next base: position 10,137,150 of record NW_004955414.1, on the reverse strand, counting down.
TAATTGCTTTCTAATTGGTTCTTTCCTCCCCTTGGTATATTTTTCATGCATTATTAAATTCCAACTGGCTTTCTGGAACTCATCTGGTATTCCTTCCAGACAGCTTGAGAAAGTTAAACTGTATGTCTCCTGATCCCATGCACACTCAGAAAGAGTACTATGGAATTAAAAGAATCACTATTTTGAGTCTATGGGATCTCTGGTATAAGGAATCAGATCTCTCTATTACAGGAGATAACACCTACATGAAGCTTTCTGATCATTTTCATTAATAAGTATGTAAAGAAATTAATTTGATAACACTATTTAAAGCAAATATTATTATTCTCATTTGATACTGGAGATATCTAAGGAGCAGAGAGTTTAAATACCTTTCTTTTCCAAAACTACACAGTTAATCTGAGATTTAAACCAAGTCTCTGGACTCTTAAGTCTTTCTTCCTTCTATCATCACTCACTGCTCACATAGACAAATGACAGGCTTATAACCAATTAACCTCATTAGCTGTTGTGCATATTGCTCAATAAATTACTTCTTTCTTCCATTCATGAGGCCCTTTATTAAAGAAAATCTATAATGGAAAGATTAAATTATGTGGAGTAAGAAAATCCAATTGTGAGTCCCAGCACCCATCTGAAAAAATCACTTAACCTGTCTGACTTGCATTTTCCTTATCTGTAAAATTCTTCACTAATCTACCTTCTTTATGGTTCTTAAGAGTTTCTAATATATGTAAGTTATTTTTATGAGTTGCTAAGAGGTAAGATATCATTGAGCTATATAGTTTTTAAGGGTTATTTTATTAATCTCTGAATATTTAAAATCTCATGCAGGCAGATGCCTCAAAGACTTTCTAGGTAACAGTAAAATGCAAAAGAAAAACATGTGAAATCAAGCCAATCAACCAAACAACCAAAATCCATTCTGAAATTTTGGCAAATTTCAGATTCTAAGATCATAATGTGCATTACATTTGTATAACCATTAATGTATATTACATGGAATCAATCAAAAAGATTTTGTAGCCTTTGAAATTTAGACCAGTCTAAAACAACTGTAATAATCTATTAGTAATTTTTAATTTTACTAGCTCATGACCTTGAATAGCCTACATGCTCATCCACTGTACTACAGTAAGTTAGTTAAGCAATAGATCTGTTTAACTCCATCATCATCTCAAACCACTTTTGTTTATTTTTGGTTTTTTTATTTGTTTGTTTTTCATTTGCTGGTATATGCTTCTCAATAGAGTTAATCCTATTTGATACTTGTGTTAAAAAATTTATAAAAGTCTCAGAATATATGTAGTGCAAATGGAAAAAATTTTCTTTATTTATTGAATAAATTTTGTGATTGCTTTTTGTAATGAGAAATAAAAAAGCCATGGCTACATGAAACCACTGGGAGGAACTACATTTCTAATCAGGAAGTGGATGAGTGGTGATAGCTGTAGAGATGATACTATAGGTAATATTTGCTATCAACTGAGTGCCAACAGTGTGCTTTCAGAAATATTATATACATCAGTTTTAGGTGCCCAGGATCCCACTCATTATTATATAGAGATGAGACTCAGATTTTATATTCAGGGCTAGCACAATCACCAAGTGATTTTGAAATGTTCCAGAAGTGAAAATAGAAGTATAAAACTTGATGTGTCCAAATTTATCTGGATTAGGACCAAGAGCATTGCTTCAGAACCCTGGAGGTTTTTCCTTGGTCTGATATGTTAGCTGTATCAGACTCCTGGCTCCATACTTACATCCAGACCTATTCCTGGTCTGATCCTAGTAGGTTCTCCAGGCACCACAGCTGGGTAATGAAGGAGGAATAATATTTGGGGCCATAATCTTCTGTCCACTATGACTACATAACTATCCTCATAGAGGAAACAAATAGGTTCAATTCCAAATATGCCTCATAATGTTGTAATTCACTCATTTAATTATCTTCTACTTCAGTCTTGCCTATTCTTTTAGTGATAAGCTCTCTCTTCACATTTCCTACTTTTCTGAAAACCACTTTACATGTTTCAAACAAAAATTGCTCTGATTTCATCCATTTTTTACTTGTACCTAGTCCACCCCTAAGGTCAACTCTCACCTAAGAATTTAAACTTTGTCCTCTCCAAAGAATTAGTCAATCACTTCTTATCACACATGAGTTCAGGAGTGACCTGAGAATCTCCTAATTTCCCATTACCATCTCTAGATCATTGTTATTCCACCACCCTGTCAAAAATCATCCTCCTTTGAAATGGTCAATATACCACATTTTAAGATCTCTCTTTTCATTCTTTGAAAGCAGCAACATAAAACACGTTATGAACTCCACTTTATTCAATGAGATCTCTGGACTTAGGGGTACGGCTGTCCTTCTGCTCTAGCTCCTGCATTCAATTTTGCTGATAGCAAAACCACATAGATGGCTCACACTATTAACCTTAAGTTTCATTCACTCCAAAGCCTTTAGCCTTGAACTCCAGCCTCTAATCCATAGAGACACATGATAGAAATTATCATTGACAAACCTGTTCCACCTTAAAAGTTCCCTGCTTCAATATTCTATCCTGAGGTTGACGTTCTTGCCTCATCCCTGTTTCATGTCCTACATTTCAATTTGCAGACTGAGCTAATTCTTTCAGAGCTGTTGGTCTCCCAGATCTTTCCTTTCCTGTTGATACCATAAACTTTTATTTCAAAGGTCTGCATAACTGCACCTATGTTTACCTATACCCCTCCCTTTCTATTATTCAAAAGCCTCCATTCTAGTCTCAATTGAAACCTATCTCTGTGGTGTAGTTGTTTTTTTATTTTTCAAAAAAAAAATGTAGATCCTTTATCCTCTATAATGTTCCATATTCTTGGTTTAGCTGATTACTTTCCTGTGGCATTTTCTTTTATCTTCTATGCTTCCAGAATACTAATAATTAGATCTGTAAGTTTGACTGGAACCGGGTGCTTTGTCTGTTTGTATTGCCAGGACACCTCATACCTCATAGGTAATACTATGTACCTTAGTACATTTTGTTGTACCATTTGAAGAAGCACATCATGTTTTGTTGTCCTTTTAGTTTAGAAGGGTTAAGCTTTATTATTAAATTCATATGTTCTCATTGTGATCCACCTATATATTTTTCCTCCACCTACTTGTTTTAATATCTCTTGATAATCTTTGCATAGGACTGTTTTTTCTCATTGGTGATTTCAAATAGTAATATTCTAAATCCATCACATTTTCTGTGTTTCTATCCACAATGCCACAAATGAGAACATTCCTGTCTTACTATTTCATTGTTCTGAAATACCGTTCATGTAGGTAAGCAGTACAGGTACTGTAACTTTTCCAATCATCTCTATAATTTTCCAAGAGATTCCTTGATTTTACAAGATATCCCAGTCTTCTCTGTGAAATTTCTGGCCCAAACCCAAACCCAAACCCAAGCTCCTGGGTTTTCTTGTATGTAAAATAATGTTTAGAGATTACAGAACTAAAGGTAACCATTGTTACTGGATTTTTTGTTGCTTATAAGCCTTACTTTTAACAGAGAATGAGATAAAATGTGAGCACTTTTAAAAGAAAATTTTAAAAAATTCGTGCTGCAATTCAAATATAAGATTATAGAACTCCTTTTCTTAAATTCTCATTTCACATTTACATTTTTATCTTATGCTGACAACTTTGATAGCTAAGGTATTAAGAAAATCCCATAGTACTTACTGTGTTACTACCAATAATAAAACTGATTTCAAAATGGTTTAATATTTCTTAATGATTTTTCATCTTTCGTATATCAAAATGTATATATGAGGATTGTTTGAAATTATTTTTCTCTATATGGCAATGCAACTACATTACTAGGTAGGTAGGGAAGGGGGGAGAGGCAAAGAAAAAGAAAGAAAAGAAAAAAAGGAAAAAGAAATTATCTTTTAGGTTTCAGAATTGCTCTACTATTTCTTCTGATTTAATTTGTAAAATATTTATATAGTTTCTGAGTCAACATCCACTATCACCTTTACCTCCTTTTTTTCAATCAAGGATGTTTCTCCTTTTAAAATGAAAACCTTTCCCTGGCATAATATTTCATTGCTTTCTACCTCTATGTAGCTCCCTTTTTACTGAGTTTATTATCTTTTTGGTAACAAAGGCATTCAAATCAACTCCAACAAAAATTAATACTATATTCTCTTGACACTGAAACACTTTGAGCATATTATTATATTGTAATATAATATTACATGTTATGTAATTATTCTGATAATTTTAATGAGCCACTTGTTTTATAGAGAGCTTAGTCATGCCTAGTATGGTGAGAGAAACTGCATGAAACTACTAAAGTGAATTAAATGCATCAAAGCTCCACAACCTTCCTCATATCCCTTAACACAGATCTACTCCTGCTAACATACGCCACTGGCTTCAGATCCACAACAGAGCTAAATACACAGATTCTGACTACCTCACACCCATGCAGACTGGTCCATGGGTGATATTTTCATATATCCAAAATGTAGAGGTTTCCCTTATATCGTGCCTTTTTCTAGGAAAACCTAAGAGCCATTTATTTCCTGGTTACAGGGCCAGTTGTGCATGAGTTCCCTGGTGGTTGCTTCCTCCCTATCTCATATGTCCACGACTTTCTCATGGTTTCCTCCAGACATGCACAGCTTATCATGACTGGAATGAGCCTGTGCTTGGTATTTCAAGGAAGAGATGTAAAATAAGCACACAAAATGCCATTTTGTCTGTTCAAGTAAATCAGCCATTGGAGATAGAAAACAACCAAAGTTACACTATATCCCATTAAAAATAGTTCCTGTCAACATGGATCAGGGCTTCTCATTTAAAACTTGACCTGAATACTGAAGTAACTTTTATCTTTTACCAATTAAAAAGGTATGCTTGTGCTGAAACATCAGAACAAAGATCAAAGGACCTTCACTACAATAACAAGGCCATAATTCATAATCAGTTGCCCTCCTCTTTTTGTCCTTACTAGAGACTTCTATTGGTCTCCACTGTCCAGGTACAATGTTAGAAGATCCTATCAAAATGTGAATGACTTCCCTAGGAAGGAGACTAAAGCCATTAGTTATTGTCACTTGTGATTAGCATTTAACGTTAACTGGCTCATGAACAACAGGGCCTAGGTGATTGAAGCACATATGTCCGAGTTTTGATCAAAAAGGAGATAGCCTGCTGTGAATGAGCAAAGGTATGATCTGAATAATAATCTTAATAATACCCATATAATAACATTTTCTGAATGATTTGTATGTGCTAGACTTTGATGTAAGCTCTTTACATGCATCCATGTATTTAATCACAACACTAGATGAAGTGAACTCCATTATACTACACAATAAAGGATGAAGAAATAAAGTCCTACAGCAAGTGGCAGGCTGTAGAGGTGTAGGCAATGGGGAGCTCTGAGTTGCCAGTCAGGGAATTTAGAAGAACATGCAGCAAGAGTCTAATAAGATGAAGGATAATAGTTCCTACAGGAAAGGTTAGCTTTTTTGCCAACCTAACAAAATGCTATCAGAGTCTAGACTCTCGGCTGAATGGCAATTTTTCTTATCTAAAGGTCTCATTTAAAGTAAGATCCAGACGAGAAAAGTTTGTCAGTGACAACTGGGTCAATGAGAGAACCAGGACCAGAATGCAACTGTATGCCTTCGCAGGCTTACTCACTCTCCCAAATCTGTCTTCCCAATCTGCATTTTCCTGTCATCTCTTTCAAATTCTTGGAATTAAGACCTATAATTCCAATAAAAGTGTAGTATGTTTGGAAGAATATGTTACTCACAGACTTCACCCTTTCCTCGTGTCTCTTTTCCAATTCGGACACATCCATTTTCATGAAATGTCCATGAGATTTTATCCAAAGTATGAGGATGTGATTATCTAGCATCTGGCTGGTGGTGAACTTATAATTTATTCCTTTTCCCTTCAAAACTCAAGCTGTTCAACTATAAGAGGTTTACCAACATACTCTCCTGGTAGTTCCTCAAGAGAGAAAGAGACAGACCTTAGCATGCTACTTAGTCTCTCCTGTTCCCTGCTTAATATCTTTTGCAGCTGGGAAAGCAGGCGTATGCTCCTGTCATTACCTATATCTCATTATCCATTATCATTCTTTGACACGTCTTGGTTTCAATCTACCAGGAGAATTCCTGAACACATAATATATTAATTGATGTCAGGCCTGTCACACTAATTTTGATATTTAAATCATTTTCGTTTCCTTTCAAAGACTGCAAGAACAAAAACAAAACACATGCTTCTCTATCTGATTTTATTTGTCATTAAAAAGTTCCATGTCGGTATCTAATTTGCCAGAGAAGGTAATTTGACTTCTATAAGGAACCAACTAGCCTCCTTTCTGCCCCCACCTAGGGGCTGTCCAAGCAATCATGAGATGTACCCCATCACAGCTCCTCTTCTCAACCACTTCGTCAGAACTGTCCTGATCATTTAACCTTGTCTCCTTTGCCAGGCTTTGAGTATGTTTACTCACCTTAGACTTAGTACAAACACATAAAAAGTCCTTTCTTTCTCTTTCCCACAACTTATGTTCTGTCTTGGTTGACACCAACCTCATGGATGAGATCAACTACCACAGTTCCTTCTTGGAACATGTCAGCTTCATAGCAAGAAAAAGAATTCTGAGTCATGAAAAAGCTCATCTAAAGAAACTGAATTTCTTAATTTTTTTATTATAACATGGTTTTGTGTCTCAGATATTTTATTTACACTGTTGTGTTCAGAGTGTCCTCTTCCTCCGTCTTTACTAACCTCCTTCCTTCTTTACTAAATCTATTCATTATTTAAGAGTCAGATGAGATATAACATCTTCAAGGAAAGCTTCACAAACTTCCGCTAACACTACGGGCTGTATTAAGTGTCCTGCTTTCTTATCATTACAGTTTTGTGTGTATTTCTGTTATAATACGTGATATGATCATTGACACTATAATTTCGTGTTGCTAACATAAGTCTAATGATTAGCACAAAGAAATACTCAGTGCTTAACAAACTTAACTAAAGTAATACTGTAAAGTATCCATTTGGATAATTGTAACAACAAGAAATGAACAGGAACACAGCATCAAAATGCCTCCAAAGACTCACCTCTCACAAAGCAGATTAAAGAGGTACTGAAAGAAAGAAAACCGAAGAGCAAAGAGCTGATCTGCATAAAGTGATTAAACAGGAAGCAAAGAAACTTGGTAAACTCAAAGACAACATAATCCAAAAGAGAAAAACTAACCAACCAACTAACCAATGTGGTTATGGGAGAAACAAATAAAAAATTAGAACTGAACAAAACTGTTCAATACGTGAATGACATATTTACTAAAGATATGGAATCCAAGAAAAGGCACCAAACTGAAATGCTGGCTTATGTATAGATGTCTAAGGGCGATCCCTGAGATACACGCCTAATCTCCTCCCAGAGCCTCCTGTGTGACTGAATACTCTGAACTGTGATTCTTCCAAGGAAGTAGCAATAGATTCTGCAGCCACCTGCTCGATTTTCTAGCCTTTTGAGATTGCAAAAGTTACTAAAACTAGGAGGTTGTCAGAAAAACATGCTCTTGCAGAAAATCAAGTGGGATTGTGCAGCAAATGCCTGTGAAAGAACTTCTTGTCAAAGGATGTGAATCCCTGAGACAAACAGTGTCAGACCTGAAAGCATTTGAGAATGTTCTATCAGCAAAGAACATCATAAGAGACAAAGAAAGGATAAAATAAAGGAAGACCACTGAATTTCCAAAATTCTACAGGCATAAAAGTAACTGATAAAATTACTTCACTGCACACATTTATTACCCTTCATGGAAAAAGAAGTATTATTCAGACAACAGAACCACAAGACCCATGGGCAAATTCAGAGCAGAACACTGGGCCCAGAGTTTGTGATAATTTGTTTTAACAGCAACAGGAAACTAGTCTGAGATTCCTTCTTTCTGAAATGAGCTCTATAGGAATTAAAAGCCTTGCCTGCTGTGTTCACTATTCCAAACTCAACACTAGTAATGACATTCAACTTATTGTAGGTACTCAATATTTACCATGTAGGGGAATTAATATGTAAATGAGCAGAATATATACTAATAGCACAACTATGGGAATAGAAAATTTAGGCTAAGGAGTCCATACATTTGTCATAGTTCTCAGCACTTCTCTTCATCTCTAAAAGGCATAGCAAACTGTACTATCATGATGGGAATTCACACAATCTTACATATTTTACTTTAAGATAGGTGACTCACACGGAGATGTTAATATATTGAATTCAGACAGATGATAAATTCACTTGTGATATACCTCCAAATGACTGTAATACACCATGGTATCAGCCACTGGATTTTGGTGACCTCACATCTGGAATACTGTCAAAAATCATGAGTTTTCTAGATACCATCAACTATTCTTGGTCCACTTCTGCCAGTAAAGGGAGAATGATATTTTACAGAGCTCTTCTCATTTGCTAAAAAGTCCTGAGGCCCTTTACGGCAGTAAGCTGATGCCTTCCTTGCTGATTTTATAATAAGAAAGTTTAAATTTGTTTTATCCTATTGTAAGGAAACAAGAGATAATCTAGAATCTGAGTCATTAAAAATCCTTGCATACTTCCAAATATAAGTAAAATAGGATCTGCCAAATCCAATTTGATTTTCCAAATCCAGTAGCTCCATCTGTGGGTCATTGCTGAAAGCTGCTGCTATAGTTTTGTGCATGCAAATGATATGAACAAATTACCCAGATCAGGCTCAGGAACATATATATATTTCTCATAGATTTTACTCATACAAATGGACTCAATACCTTAGACAAGGAAAGAGTCTCAAATCATATGTTCACCCCTAGAGCAAATAACATGGTTGTGAAAAATAATCTAATGGAATATTCCCCAATTCACTTATGGCAGACATAGGAGAATTGTCTAAGTATATGGAAAAAGGTATTTTAATACAGAACCAATTTTGAGTCTGGATTGCATTTTGGATCTCTCAGATTGCTTTAGCAGGAATGTGAAAAATGAATAGAAAAAAAGTTGCTAGTAGGCACTTCAAAAAGTTATGTACTAACCACAGGTATTTATTATTTCAGGTTTGCTCTTGTTTCCATTCTTTATAAAATACTTATTGGACACATATTAAGTGTTCTGGAACTAATTCCTGTTTAAAATCAAACAAGGCATGGCAAGACATTCTTTATTTTCTATCTCTTAATGGCATCTTTCCACTCAGCAACAAAACTTCATCAAGATTTTAGAGGAAAAGAAAAGAGAATTCATCTCATATATGTCTGTAAGTTGGAGGCAAGAGGACAATGACTTTCATATTAATTATTTATGAATGAGTAACAAATTACCCTCAAACTGAGAATTCAAAAACAATAATGGTTGGGCATGTAGCTTGGTGGTAGAGCTCTTGCCTAGCATGGGGGTTTGAGTCCAAGCAATGCAAAACATAATAGCTCGTTGATTCTGTACCTTAGAAATACATGTGGCTTCAATGAATGCCTGTGGCTAGATTCTCTTCAAAGGCTGCAATCAAGCTGTCCACCAGGGCTGCAGCATCCCCAGCACTGAATAGGAGAGGACCTGCTCTCAAGCTCAGCCACTTGAATGCAGGCAGGTGTCAGGTTTTCAGTGCTGTTGGCTAGAAATATCTTCCCCTTGCCACCATCACCCCTTCACTGGGTAGCTCACCATATGACACTTGGCCACCCTCAAAGCAAATGCACAAAAGAGAAAGAAGAGCACACAAGCTGGATGTCGCAGTCTTTTTGTGTAACCAAATGTTTAAAGAGGCATCTCCTCCTTTTTATGCTATTGTATTGGTTAGAAGTGGTTTCCTAGGTCCATCCTGCACTCAAGGGAGGGGTATTGCCCAAGGATACGAATAACAAGAGAGTAGGATCATTGAGGAGCATGTATCTTAGTGCCTAGGCTCATGAAGAGTATCTTAGTGCTTGCAACCACTTCCTACTTATAGAGATTTTCATGATTATTTTTATGCATCAACTTCACTAGCATAAGTTGACAAGTTGTTTGATCACATGTTAGTCTATAAGTTGTTTTTAAGGTTACTTTTCAATACAGTCAGGATTTGCAATCAGTTAGCTTTTAAAAAATACTCAATTACTCCTCACAATGTTGGTAGGCCTCACCAAGTGAAGGTGATAACAACAAAGATGGAGGTTTCCTGGTAGAAAATAATAATAATGATAATGTTATTCCCAGGCTGTAGAATTGAAATGCGGCCAGGGTCCAGCTTTCAGGCTCAAGACTGAAACATCAACCCTTACTGCATCTCCACCCTGCCAGCTTACTCTATGAATTCCAGACTTGTGAGTTCCCATAGGTACAGCAGCTAATTCATTGTGAAACAAAATATCTTCTACCTCTCCCTCCCTCTCTCTCCCTCTCTCTGATAGATGATAGACAGATGATATATAGGGATAGATATCAATTAGATAGATAGATGATAGATAGATGATAGATAGAGATAGATGATATAGTTGACAGAGATAGAGATGGAGATGGATATAGATATAGGTATAGATGATGTAGATAGAGACAGAGAGATAGAAATAGAGATATAGATATAGATAGATATGCATATATCATACTAATTTTGTTTCTCAAGAGGATTCTTCCTAACATATAATATGGCAATATTAATATTTGACCCAATTACCACTCAAGATTATTGAAAGTCTAAAATATAATACCGTATTAAAAGCACATTGACTCTGAAGTCTCTATTTAAAACTCAGCTCTGTCCTTTAGCTACTAGCTCCTGAACCTTCCTGAATTTGAAGGGCCAAATTAGAAAGATAATGGTCCTTATACTACAGAATAAAGATAAAGTCTTGAAAGGAAAAAATGACTTGAATAAGGTAGTTACTTGATAGAAAGTTAGTTTTAAATATTTTGTGTTACCAAATATGCACCACATCATGATTGTTTTTACATTGTTATTGCTGCTATTTATTATTATCACATTTTACCATTTCCAGACAGTACAAATTGTTAGCACCAGTCCTCTTTTCACTGTTTATAATGTATTTCCTATCAACTGGAAACAACAGTTAACTGCAAATAGGGCATTTGGAGGTGGAAAGAATAAATCACAGTTAAAAACAGTCAATTAATCAGATCATTTTTTTTAAATCAGTATGTTCTCACATTTGTTATCCTGTTAATTATTGTGGCAGAGTTTTTCAGAGTCTCTTAGTAGATTTGGCCACATTTCTTCCCAGATGTGTGCTAGGCTTAATATGTTTTATATGTAAATATTGACAATACTTGGGAGAAAGGAATGTTGTTTTGGTTCCATTTAACCGAGAAATTGTTCACATTTCCTCAGCTTAGACAGTAAAGGCAAGTATTAGCTTATAAATCAGGTAGTGGGATGATACCCAGGAGAGAATGAGCAATGAAGTGAGATTGTATAAAGCTGTGTTTGTGTAATCTGTTTGGCAGGGATGAACACCCTACCTGGACAATGTATTTATGATCCTGCCTCATAAGCTCCAAGCTTTCTATTTAGTGACTCTGTGGTTTGTGAATATAGATAGATAGATAGATAGATAGATAGATAGATAGATAGATAGATATACAGATAGACAGATAGATATGATTTATTAAATACTCTTTCAGCATTTTGCCCGGGTACATATGTAGAAGACCAGTGTAGTACTCTGGTGGTATAGAAATCAATGAGGAGAGGTTCAAACATGAGTCTACTAGCTTTCTGTTTGCTTCCGTGCTATCTCACAGTGATTTAAATTCACTAAGAAACTCAGTTTTCTCATCTATGGAATGTACCAGGCAGAATAAGATCTTTCTATAAGACTAAAGATAATATAAAACTTCAAATCTGGTATCTGGGGATAAAAAAACAGATCAGGAATTGAGGAAAGATCAAATCCAAGTAGAAAGTATATAATTTCTCTGAAATTATGTTATTATTATCATCAATAATTGATTGAACTTGAGACTAAAGTAATTCCAGTGAGCCTGCATCCTTTACTTTCCCATCTTCACTTCTTGTAGGGAGCTTTCGGGTATGAATTGATTAGACTGAAAAATAAGAAGAACTGGAACCAAATGGGAACTACTTTGGGACTATCTCCCTCTTCATCAGCTGTTAGATAGATGAGAGCACACCTAGAATGCAGCTGTCATGGCAATGCTCAGAAATGCAGGATACTAAGGGACAAAACACAGGAGTGCAGTCTTGAAATGCAAATTTTATCATATGAAGCACTGGTAAAAGCTACAAGCCTATTAACAGATGCTATTTAATAATGGTTTTTTAAAAATCCTACATAACTACTGATTCTTATGTTAAGAATGAAAAAGATGAAATTTATTAGAATTTCTCAATCCCATCAGGAGTCTTGTAACATTTTTTTCAGGCTAGTGACTGTTCATAGTCCACAGCAGCATAAAATAGATCTTAACCATGCAATTATCTCAATCTCCTTAGAAACTAGTCCAAGGTTTTGTCCTCCAAGGATGTAGCGAATCTGTCTCCTTTCTCTTGAGAATGAAACTAACTTTAATATTCAGGTACACAGTAATGGCCATCATGCATAAAGCAATAGAATTATTCAAAATCTACTACCTCTATATCCAGCACTATCACTGGGGACATTGGTAATATTCTTGAGTGGTATCTAATAATCTACTTGGCCAATGTAGAGCTACTGTGCACTTTCATGATTATATAACATATATATTATTGCATATATATGTATATATATATATGTATATATCATGGCACTTTTTATATTTCTTGTTTCCATAAAATAAGCACAAGATCTGGGTATCAGGATATTTAGAATTTTATACACTTGTTATATCTGTTTGAAATTTCCTACTGTATTGCTGTAATCTGATCAGTTTTGTTCATTGCATATAACCTCATAAACCAGCAATAACAAAGCAAGAGGAAGAGTCCTCACTCACATTTCCAGAAAAGTTCACCAATGTATCCTAAATTTCCTAAATTTAATGTATGCTTCCTAAGCCATTAACGAAGTGAAACTTTGTTTTCTATTTGGCTCTTGTTTTCTTACACATGTTTCTTTGGCAGGAAAAATAAATTTGGAAGAAGTAGGAACCATAGAATTCAGTCACCCAAACCCCCCTCTTATATCTCTAAAATAGCCTTTCTGCAAACTTCCACTATTATCAGGTCCTTCTTATACCTCTTTGTTGATATTTGAGCATAAATGTTTACAAAAGAGACTATATAAATATTAAAAATTGTATATTATTACTACTGGACTAAAATGAGCCCAATGTCTGAATTTCAGTTGTTAGAACAAGGTTGATTATGATTAACTACAATTTTTTAAACATTCCCAATCCTCTATGCAACTCAGTTATTTATAGCCAAGGGTGTCTGTGGGATAAGTTATTCAAAACTGTAGGTGGAATGGCTGTGCTCTGACTCAATCTTTTTGCTAATATCCTTCAAAAAGTCATTAAATTATTATCTCTTAGTTTATTATGTAAAATATATACAACATAATAGTACCATAAATTAGTTAAGTGCTTTAGAGTACTTATTCCTAATCACCAGGCAAAAGAATAATACTTGTCTGTAATGAACTTTCCAATCCACAATTAAATAAGAAAAAAAAAATAAAATCAGAAAAAGGACATTTCCATTTTTACTTATACATAAAAGCTCACAAACAACCTCTTCCAATGTCAAAATATTGGAAATCACTAACCCAAGAAAAGGTAGTATCTGTTTTAAAGCTTATCAGAGAGTTGATGATGTTAAAAAAGATGAATGAACTAAATTCCAAAAAGTTATAATGTATTCCCAGGAGAATTTTGAGGACTAAGCCCCAAAGCTACCATAAGTAAGGATTTTGCTGATGTAGGAAAACAATTAAAAAAAAATTAATGTGCACAGATAGGTCAATACATTGGATATAATCATGAAGGCTCAGACTCAGGGAAAATTCTAGACATGGCTGCAATTATTTTCCAAGGAGCCCTCACCAGGTGCCTGTTGGCTTATCAAAGAGTAGAAGTAGGTTGGCAAGGAGAAAGAGAATAGTCTCCCAAGGCTTGGAAAGCCAGGAGCGAAAGTAAGGAGGAGAGTGATTCGGTAGCTTACAGAGCCTTCAGGCTAACAATAAATCAGAGATAACAAGAATCTCACTGTGGCTTATATTTCAAGTCCTGCTAAAATTGGAGTATTGAAGATATCTTCAAAACAGCTAATTTCAAATTCAATTTGTTGATTGCTTTCATATATTAACCTTGCAACTTGCAATTCTACCATAATTGCTTGTCAGTTCAGAGAATTTTGTCAATTCTTTTCTTTTCTCCAAAGACAAGCACATCACCTGCAAAGGCGGCTATAGTTCTTCCTAGATTTATTCCTTCCAATGGGTTTATCTTTTATATCCTTCTCATCCTATCGCAACAGTGACTTCTAATATGATGTTTAAAATGATGTAAGATGAAGCATCTTTAACCTTTTTAGTGATCTTCGCAGGAAAACTCTGACATTCTCTCCATTAAACATAGTGCTCACTATGAGGTTTTCTATACAGAATCTCAAGTTAAGGAACTCGCCCTCTCTTGTTAGCTGGCAGTTTTATCAAGTATAGAAGTTGTTTTTTCTCCATCTATACATATTATCATGTGATTTCTTCCCCTTTAGCCTGCTGGTGTGAGGGAGTAATTAATTGATTTTCAAATATCGGACTAGCCTTGCATACCTGGTATGAATACCACTGCTTTGTAACATATTATTCTTTCTATATGTTGTTGGGTTTGATATCTTAAGATTTTCTGAGAATTTTTTATATGTGTTTATGAAAGATATTGGTCTATTGTTTCCCTTTTTTGTAAAATATATGCCAGTTTTGGTGTTAGAATAATGCTGGTCATATGTAAAGTATTTCCTTTGTTTCCATCTTCTGTGAGAGATTCTAGAGATCTGACATAATTTTACCTTTAAGTGTTTGGTACAGCTCTCCACTCAATTCATTTGCATACAGTGCTTTCTCCTTTGAAGATTTTTCACTTGATGGTTCAATTTCTTTAACAAACAAACCTATTCAGATTGTTTCTTCTTGTATGTTCTTTGGCAAATTGTATTTTTTAAGGAAATGACCCATTTCACTTAAACTACCAGATTTGTAGCCTTGGATTGAGTATTTGGGTTTTGGTATATTATTTGAGTTCTTCATATTGTCTAGATATTAATCTTCAGTTGAAAGAGTAGCTGGCAAGTTTTTCTCACAGTCTGTAGGCTACCTTTTTACCTCTTGATGTTTTTGAAGCCTATTTACCCACTCCACTGACAAATGCCAATTATAAGGAAAAACTGGTAAAAACACCTGATACCGAATAATTGCAATAAATAAAACAGGGTTTACTTACCAAATTTATATAAGATAAAATCAGCATAGTCAGAAAGCCTAGCAAAGAAATTATCCAGAATCTTCAAGGCTTAGAGCCTTGTGTAAATTCCTGGTCCAAAGGTTATGTTGCAGATGAAAATATCTGTCTGGGCAAAAATCACATCTGAATTGTGAACACAAAACAGCTACCTCTGTGCACTTAAACTAAGCTGTGTGTGTGTGCCAAGCACTACCTCATTTTTGGCTGGTGCACCCATTCATCAATCTCAAACCTCTATAATTCATAATGTAAAATGAGCTATCTGACCTTTAGCCAGGCTTTCCCACACCAGGCTGTATCAGGTCTGAGATGACAACAGTCCAGAACTCATTGCTGAAGAACCAGAAGAAAAAACATGTTGCTAGGTCTCTCTGGGACATAATATTGATAGCCTGTGTGCTGGTGATTTTATAAATCCATATATTGTTACTGTTATATTTGGCTTTGTTTTTATCTAAACATGAGAAAGTAGCACCCAAAAATCTGTATTCTTGTTTCCCTTAAAAATTCAGAGCACAGGGGATGGGAATTTAGCTCAGCAGCACAGCGCCTGCCTGGCAAGTGCAAGGTCATGAGTTCAATTCCTGATACCGGAAAAAAAAAAAAAAATTCAGAGTGTAATGGCAAAAATCAGGCTGTATTCCACAAGAGGCCTAAGGACTCTATTTAGAACAAACAGAGTTTATTAAATTTTAGACCGGTCACTGAACAGCTCCCAACTAACAAATCCAGAGTACGTCAGCATTTGCTAGTTCTGATTCAGACTTTAAATAGGTTTTGGGTTCCCATGGTTACAAATTGGGATGTTACATTTGCCAATCTAGTGGTCTTATGGTTTTTCTCTCATTCTGTGGGACCCTGGGTTAGTTGCCTGTCACATGTCTAACCATGATAGATGTTTCTCCCATTATGTTCTGCTTGTTTCCCTTTTACAACCCATACATTCCTTTAGGGTTACAGTGTTTACCTAGGGCCAGAGAAAGGGATGAAACTACCCAGGCAGGGTCACGGAGGATTCTCTAGGCCTGGGTGTTGCTTATCTCAGGGAGACATTCCCAGGTAGGGTTTGAGTCCTTACAATCTTCCAGGAGGCTTCCCAAGTCACGGCTTAGGCTTTTACTGAAACTATTTTATCTAAGCTAAGATTCACTGTCCCCTACAAGGGCAGTGAAGATGTATTTGCCCCTGGCTACAAAGAGTGGAGAAGTAACTCTCCTCTTTAAAAGATTCAATTATCTTTTAAAATCTGTATTTTAAAATCTGTATTCTTGTTTCCCTTAAAAATTCAGAATGGATGAATGGATTCAATTGTCTTGTTTCATAAAGCCCACTATGCTATTTCTGTAGACAAGTGCATTGATTTCTGTTACCTACTGAGATTTCATGGGCCTATGCCTCTTTGAATTCTCACCTAGTTTTCAAGCTATTGTGGACAGGGGCTTTGGCTTACTCTGCTCAGACCTACACATGACCTGACACATGCCTATGAGCAACGGACATGGAGCTAAATTCCCAGTTCCTCTCTTCGCTAGTTTAATGGCCATAGGGCCATTTTATCATCTGCCAAGTAGAAGTAACTATAACATTCAATTCATAGGATGATTGGGTATCCGTAACATTATGCATAGTATCAGAAAAAACAGTAGACAGTCAATAGATGCTCATTTATAATTTTTATTTTTACTCGATTGATTTCAGAAAATCTGCAAAGAAAAATGAAGCCTACATCATGAGGCCAGCAAGAGACACATTAAACAGATGGCAAGACGACGTGGAGATGAGGAAGGAGAGAGCAATTTGAAGAAGCCAGGAACAGTAAGGTTTAATCAATATGGAAATGTGGGCGCACAAGGACCTGGATGATGCTGCATACATTTTCTTCTCCAATAATGAGAGCAGAAAGCCACGCAAGCAACTGTACAGATCTCTCGCTTTATTACACAGGGGTGAGTCTCACCCTGTGCCAGCCTGTAATTTGCATGGCCAATGAAAGTAGGATCTGAAATAGGGACAAAGGGCCTTCTGAGTCAGTGCATTCTCACAGGCCGGGTGGGTAAGCCCATCTGCAACATAAATTAACCAGCTCCTACTCCGTATCTGCTTCCTATAAGGGCAGTAGTGGAAAACATGAAGGAATGATTATTACATTTCTTTAGTTATCACTCTTTGTGCTATTTGTATTATTTATGCTGATATATTGAATATTTCCTGCAGTTATGTTTTATGCTGAGTGCTTTGTGTATTTTTCCACAAATGATCCTCAACACAACTCTATATAACAAATAAGAAAATGTACTGCTGTTGTTCTCCATTTACAAATGAGAAATCTAAGTTGATTGGAATTAAACACCTTGAAGTTTCTCATATGGCTGGTAAGTGGTAAGACCATAACTTGAATAAATGTTCTGACTTCAGAAGTCTTGGTCTTAATGCTTAAAGATAAATCTTCGCACCTTTGATAATATTAACATCAGTACCATAGGCATCAATATTGTTCATTATCAACTGAAGTCACTGGCCTTGAATAGTTATTGAGACACTGAAACAAAAATGGTATGGATATATATAAGTAAAAAACTGTGCCTGACCTGCCTTCCATCAGTATTAGTGATTATAATGTTTTGGGTATATTTTCTGTCATCCTATACTTATGAAGGCTAATAAGGGATAATAAACCCAAGGTCATTTAAAACAAAAAATCCAGAGCTTTCATCTCCCTCTACAAAACTCTAACCAATAATTGTCCAACTCTAGCGTGACTACTAATACGTATGTATTCATTAGTAACATAGGCTACCGGTACCTGGAAAACTGACTTTTAGAAAACATTTTATAGCTCAGTGGCACAGCACCTGCCTGGCAAGTGCAAGGTCCTGAGTTCGATTCAAAATGAGGCTTTACCTCATTTCTCAAACATTCCTCCATTCAGCAGTCTTAGTTCTAATTTTCTGGAGTCTCACAGGCCAAATCTAGCTATACTGACGTAGGAAAAAGTGCAGCAAGGAATAAGTAAGCAGAATTTTAAAAAGGAAAAGAGATTACAGAGGCACAGAAACCAGAGCAATTTCTATAAATCCACTAATTTTTGCAATTCAACCAATAGTGATGCATTAGTAGTTGCATGAAGAATTACTTTGCGATGCACTCACTTTAGGAGACTTGCTTAAGCTGTCAAAACTAAATTTGCACTTCAATTCCATTTCCTGGTTTTTCCAGTTCTTCCCCACATAAAAGCACCACCATCTCTAATATTACAATCAGCCTCCTTCCTGAGGCAGTCTTAGCCAACACAGTGTGCACATGAGTGGGAATGATATTAATTAATAGATTAATAAATATCTACTGAGTATTGAAATGTCCCAAGGGCAGCGATAGGTTTCAGCAATAAAAGCAAATTAATTACATAAAAACAGCTTAAAAAATAGTTTCTACCAATGACAGAGTTCATGTTCTAGTGTACTAGTCTAACAATAAATAACAACTATTTATTTGCTAAGTGCTACAAAGAAAAATAAAACAAGCAAGGGAGTTGAGAGAGGCTGACATTTTATATGGTGTAGTTGAGAACTTTTCTCTAATAAATTGACATTTGAGCAGTCATACAGGCAGTAAGACAGTTCTGTGTATCCTCCTGAGAGGGAATAGCAATGCACAGTCCCTGTAGTGAGAATGTGATTGGTTCTCTCTCTCTCTCTCTCTCTCTCTCTCTCTCTCTTTCTCTCTCACTCTCTTCCCATTACACACACAATATATCTTAACTCATCCTTGGTAATAACATAGTATGTTTACTTCTAAAACCCAGCTACCATCCTTCATTCAGTTATCACCACATGCCTTCATCTTTAGACCCACCCACCACGCCTGTTTTCACCACCACTCCCTGCATCTCAGCAGACTCTGGGGCACTGAGTCAAGTTCTACCTGTGGCTTCCTTGAAGGCCCTCTCACTTGGCATGAAGACAAAGGAAAATTACTGGCACCACTGCTGTGTGAGTCCACAGGATTCAGATTACAGTGGTAGTCATCTTTCCATCACTATTACAAAATACCTGAGATAACAAGCTAGCAAGATAGTTTACTTTGGCTTACAGTTTTGTAGGTTGCTTTCTATGGTCATTTAGTCCTGTAAATTTGGATGTTTGGCAAGGCAGCACATCATGGCAGATGCATCTGGTAGAGGAAACATGTGAACCCAGAAGCCAGGGAACACAAATGGAAAAAATGCTGCTGGGTCCCACCATCCCCTTCAGGAGCATAGCCTCTGTATCCCAGGGACCTTCCAACAGGCCCCACCTGCCAAAGGTCCACCACCTCCTAAGCCTTTAACACACAGGCCTTTGGGGGTATTAACCATCCACACAAACTTCTTACAAGCACAGCTCTAATTTGCAACCACTCTTTTGTCTTCCTCAATGGCTTTTGAATAACTACAGTGAAAAGTAAACTAGAAGTTAAGAAAATAGTTTTTGCCTCCCTGCTGTGTAAGATTCCCTTCAGCTACATATTGCTGTAGAATATGGAAATTTTTGCCACCTGTTTCCCTGCTTTCTTGAGATTTCCCAAACAATGACAGAAAAATTTTCATCTTAATAACCTGTCAGTTTATCATATGAATATATCGCATGATCAAAAATTTCAAAAAGAATTACTATATTTAAATTCTATAAAAATGATTAGCTGAAGCTTATTAGGGCTATATTTTTCTTCTTCATCATAAACTTCCCATGGGATACAATGAAGTATATCCTCATCAACTCCACCTGTATTCTCTTGAGAGATACTTTTCAGTGAGTTGTTTAGAATGTTAGACAATTTCCTTTCTATGAGGATTAACAAAAGAAATTTATATAACATAAGGGCACTTGTAAAAGATGTGTTTGTTTTTACTCTATGGATATTGAATCATACAATTATTTTTCCCTGTCCTTGCTTACTTCCATAAAACTCAGAGCTTTGAAGTTTATAACATGCAGTCTGTATATTAACACATTTCTATTATTTTCCTTGTATACATTAAAGTCTCTCGTATTAGCCTTGGTTTATTAGAGTAAAAGGAAATAATGAAATTAAAGTAAAAGGCACATTCTTAAGAACATCTGTCAAGCAAAGAGAAATACTGTAAAGGATAATAAATACAACCTGGTTAATAATTAAATTCCAAATTTTTGCCACCTGTTTCCCTGCTTTCTTGAGGTTTCCCAAACAATGACAGAAAAAGTTCTTATCTTAATAACCTGTCAGTTTATCATATGAATATATCATATGATATATCATATGAATATAAAACTTGCCTTTCTTGACAAATTCAAGACACAAAAATTCATCATGGAATACAGATATACATAAATGGCACCTATTTTATTCCAAGACTATTACTGAGAAAACTAAGCTGTAGACCAAGGGGAGACAATCTAAGAAAATAATGGAAAAGGAAAAACTGAACCTTGTCTTACGAATCAAAGGAAAGAACTGCAAAAACTTAGGCAAGTTTTATTGACTAGACAAAGAGTTTTTTATATATGTCCATTTCACAGTGTTTAAGCAATAATTAAAATAATATTTGCAAAAGCACCTGGTAGTATAGGTGTTAAAGAAAAAAACAGTCAGTGAAATTAAATTACACAAACAGCATTTAAAAATACAATAGCTGGTGACTTAATAATAAGGAAGGAGTAAGACAAGTAGAGTGTGCATACCACATCCAGCTGCTTCTCAAAGAGTCAAAGCTTTAGATGAAAAACAATGTATAAATATGTCCCTATTTTCTCCTTCTGGCTATTTTCTGATTGTTATGATTGTGTATTCATTTCTTCCCCAGCTGTTCCCAAGTTCACTAACCATCTTGCATGTGTTTTATCATGTCAGCACATTTCTCACATCCTCTTCCATCTATCCTTCTCATACATCCCCAGTAGAATCTCATACACAAGCAGCACTCTCTTCATATTTCCTTTTATTTCTAGTTTGCTCGCGCCATGCCTTCACAGGGAGGAGGACAGCACTGCCAAGACTTTCTTGTGCTTTAGTGAGGAAAACTATTAAGCAGGCTCCAATTTTTCTCTCTAGGTTCACAGGAGGTGAAGTCCTATGTTCATCTACTGGTTCATTTGACAAGGAATAATTGATCATCTTCTCCATGCTACCTGCTGTGTAACCAATAGCTGCAGAGTGAGTTCACAGACACTATCTCAATAATCTTCAACCTCGTCTTGAGGTGGCCTATGAGTGTCTCCACTTCACACAGGAAAAACTAACTGAGGCTAACTGACAGGCAGTGACTGTCTGGGCCAAAATGCAAAATTCTTGACTTTCTGCGAAGGATCCAGCATGACAATATAACTCATTCTTGGATATATTGCAAGCTTTATAAGAAATTATATATAAGAAAGACAAATGCAGGAGGAAAAATTAAAGAAAGAAGAGAAAAACAATAACAGCAACAAAAAGCTATTAGAGTAGTAGGTTTTAAGAGAATGTGGAAGCCAGGCTATCTTGGATAAATGCCTACCTCAGTGCTTTCCTTTTTAAGTTGGCATAAAACTGTAGAAGATTAAACTAGGAGCCACCCCACCATAAGCTCACCCTTTCACAGAGAACTAATATGGGACTAAATAAAACAGTATTACTCATCAGCTTCCAATAAAGATGAATGAAACCCTCTGCAGGAAAGCATCATCAGTGTATACCTGCAGGTTACACACAGGTTGAGTTGAATCAATAAAATAGTAGCAAACACAGAAGGAGAAAACCACTATCTGATTTAGCAGAAATAATAAATAACACACTTCTTTAGATGGTCAGAGATCTCAGATATGAAATTTAGCATGTATAAGAAGTGTGTGTTCAGAGTTGAAAGAGAAAAGACTTTAAAGAGAACTTAGTAACCTTCAAAGTAAAACTAACTACTTCAAGGAAAGAGAACTAGAGCAGCAGAGGCAGCCTCCAAAGACAAAAAGGTGGAAGGATGGAGGTACTCACAGAGGCAGTGGTGTACCCATGGCTGAGGCAACTGAGTAGGTGGCAGTGAAATGACAAGGAAGATAGGGTGGAGATTACTGCAGGAGCATTAGCAGGCCTGGCAGTCTTTAATTCAATAAAATAATTTAATTGAATTAATATATTAACAGTAGGCCAACCTGGGGACCCCAGTGGAAATTTTCTCAGGTGAGGTCCACAAGTTAAAAGAATGAACTTGTGCAAGACACCAGCAGCAACAGCCGGCAGCATGGAGTAGAGCAAAGTGAAAGCAGCACCTGCATCTTTATTCTGTCATTCTTATACAGGTGCTATCTCACATTTACATTGTCACCTAATGCTGTAGTCAGCACATGTGTGTTTACCTGTGCTAAGCCATGGTTACATAACTATATCCTACTGTGAGCTTGCACTAGATGAGCGAGGTGTCTTTAAATGTACCTGAGCTTTGAAGCCGTCTAAGTGGTTCCTCACAAGACTTTAGAGCACCTTAATTTTACCTCTTTCCTCCCAACTCATAGATTTGTAAGTTCATTTCAATTATTTTATTCCATAAATATTACCATAATAATTTCATACAGTTGATATCTTTGAAGATTTATTTACATGTGTGCACCACTTTCTTTGCTCTTCTTTCTTATACCCACAGTGGTCTAGCATGTCCATGTTGACAGCTCTATGGAAAGCACCTACTCCCCAGTGACTACTCAGATACAGAGTTCAAAGTCACATCAGAGTATTTATCATCTAATGATATCTGACAAATTTACCCCAAAATTGTTTTCTTACTTCCAAATAAAACATTTTTTAAAAATCTCAGTTTCTTCTGGACAGAGAAA
>NW_004955414.1:10091327-10109680 GCF_000276665.1 Chinchilla lanigera | reverse complement strand
ACAACCACCATTGTTAATTCCCTACCACTTTGTTTGTAACTCTGTATTGTCTGTATTGTGCTTGTGATATGTTGTAAAATGTTGCATGTCTGTTAATGTTTCCCTCCTTTTATCTTTAAAATAAAAAAAATTAAAAATAAAAGAAAATCTCAGTTTCTAAGGTCATAAGTCTGGGTCTATCTTAGCTAAAAGAAAAATGCATAAATCATTTTCCTGAATCTCAATAAAGCCGTACGTTTACATTTATTGCACTGCTATCATATACCAAAAATCATGCTAATAGCAAAGGAGAAAAAAAGATAAATCACATACAAGCTTGCATTCAAGGTGTGGATGAAGAAATATAAACAAAAAACTATCACACAGCAAAGAATGGCAGACATGAAGCAGAAGTGAAAAGGAATCAATTAATAGTTTCCTAAGCCATGCTAATGCAGTCCATAGAAAGCCATTGAAGGCTTTCATCATGGTAGTCATACAATTAAATATGGCATCCTTGCTGCTGACAGCAAGATGAGTATGAGGGAGATGAGTGTAGAGTCACAAAGGTAAGTCTGCAGAAAGTAAAAGGATCCATTTATAGAAAAAAGTGTAAACATTCTTCACTTCAGCTTCTGCTTGCAGAAACATCCAAACCATCCAAATATCCACCACCCCTCCCCTTAATCAACTTCACAACCGAGTATGACTGCCTTGGTTTGCCCCACTCGAATGAGCATGACTCATTCAGGTAGACCTTGTGCCAAGGGCCTGGTGAAGAGTAGATTCCCAAGACACTTGCTTTTGCTGGACCACATGAATAATAGAAGCTACTGTGGAGTGGGCGCATGCCTTGCCTCCTGTTTTGTTGGCTTCCTCCCAACTTGGCCAAAGTCTGTGGCCTTGAAAGTAAAAGAATTGGACTATAAAAAAAAAAAAAATGAAGAGCATCTGTGCTCTGTATACTCAACCCTGTTATGAAATCTTCTGTCCCTGCTTCAAAGAGCTTGACAGCAGCCAGAGCCAACTGTTTAGTTATTACAACCAAAAAGACTCCAGAAAAAGGAGCCAAACAACCTCTACTTTTTTTCATAATATTCAGTAATCACAATAGTCTCCTTTGCTAAGAAACCCTTTCATTATTAAGTTATTTAAACACCTACTATGTAGCAGGAATTATAATGTTCTTCCTTCTGCAAATACAAATGTCAGCTTCTCCACACAATTTTTATGAGAAAAGGATATTTTGAATGTGTATCTCTCATTTATAATCTCCCTGTATCTAAATTGTGAAGTTCAGTCATTCCTGTTCCTGTATCTTCACACTATGATTCTTGCTGCCCAGAGATCTCAACAACAAGAAACATAAGAAGTCTTGCTCTCCTCAGCTTATCAAATCGGAGGTGGGAAGCTTCACATCTTTCTCAGAGACAAAGGAATGTTGTTCTAAAACTAGGTGAATCCTGAATTAAATAGGGGAGGTTAGACAAGAAGTTACAATCATAAACTCAATAAACCTATTGTTTTTCCACTTCCAACAATCAGCATTCCTTAATCTCCCATGTAGCTGTTTAATGAAATCTTTGGCACAGATCTGAAGAATACATCGAGGCCCCTACTACTGTGTGGGCAGCCCAGGATCTGCAGTGTAAGCCACCAAATGGGTCTTTGACTTAAGCCACACATGGTGCACCAGCTCTAGTACCAGCAAAAGTCCAGCAGCGTGTGGAACATGAAATGTAGACAACTGTCTCCATGCTGACCAGAGTTCTTGTTCTTCAGATCTACCCTAGCTCACATAGCAATATGGTCATCTAGCTTTTCAAGAATATAATAGAAAAATTTTCTTCTTAAAAATTGCAGAAACCATTTTTACTTGACAGCTATGAAAAATATAATTTCCTTCTCTCCTGTGTGTGTGTGTGTGTGTGTGTGTGTGTGTGTGTGTTTAGTGGTCAAGGGGATCCTCACATGACTAGAAAAAAGCTTCTCCCACATAAAGATAGCTTCAGGGCAGAGGGCGTGACAGGTATTCTTAGAATGTGAGAGACACAGATTGGTACTTAACACACACCTGACAATTTTGAACGTGAGAGTCTGTGGCTGAAAGACAAATTCATGGACAGGACTTCCTTTCCCCTGAGGGAAAGGCAAAGGTGTTCACGGAGCATTGGAGCTGCCCCCACTGAAACTGTGAGAGGGAGGTGACAGCCGAGGGACAAAAGCTAAAAGCCAGAAGGCCAACATGAAGAGGCAGAAGATAGCAGGTGGGACTTGCCAAGGAATGAACCATAAGAAAAAATGAAATCAGTATTTAACCTCCTCCATGTCTCACAGTCTCTGTAGCAGGTATCAATTTAATATGTCTCAGCTGTATCTGTGCCCTTCAATATATGCATGTGATGCACCACATAATTTCTTCTAGCATTTTTTCTTTACAATGAGCACAGTATGAAGCTTTCTCAATATAAGGTGCTGGAGGGGACCCACCAGCAGAAGAGGCAGTCTTATACTACGTAGTTTCCAGCAAGGGTCAAAAGGAGCAGGGTGAACATGAGATTCTATAGTAGAGCACCACCCTGGCCATGGGTCCAGAAGGCCAGCCCTCTAGGACCTTGACACCTTGCCTGGTGATAGCCTTTCAATAGCACCCTCGGCCTAGAAATGAAAAGCTCATGCAGACCACATGCTCTAAAAGTCTTCCAACAACTTCTGCACTGGTCTATCACTGCAAGCCTACATCCTTCACTGCTGACCTGGAAGGTTGCCTATATCCTGCCAGAAGCTCCTACCAGCCCAAGACAGGGTAAATAAGAGAAATTCTCTGCCACCCAGGAGACTGACCCATTCCATCTCCACGAGAAGTTCTGAGTTAGGCACCTTCCTCAATTCTAATATGCAGCATAGGTTCCTTATATCTGACCCTCCTTTATCATACTTAATAGCTCTGTGTGTAAAATGTCCCCAGCTATCCACTGTACAGTTTCTACAAGTTTCTCACATCTCCTGATCAAACACGGGCTGCTATAGTCACCAAGGTACTTGCACCATTATATAAATAAGATTAGAACTTCTGCCCTTTACCTTTCTCTTTCCTACCTGCTCCGCTCCTAAGGAGCCACATCAGCCATCTGAAATGGACAGGAAGCGGGGAATATTGGTGAAACATAGAAAACACAGCATCCCTATCCTACTCCAGCATTTTGCAGTCACTATAAGCCTTGTCAAAGATGCAATAAGGGGAGAATAGAATCTTTAATTAAATAAAAACTTGAAATTCTATGATTTTGAGTTTTTCAGGGCCTAAACGTAACTAACTGGCAAAGCAACTGAATCTGCCCAAGTTCTTGCAGTGGTGGAAAATAAGGTGGTAAGACAAAAGAACCAAAAAGGCAATGATGCCAAAGAACAAAATCACTTTCATATGTATCCTACCATGCCGGCTCATTCATGCCACGTATTATCTCTTTCTCACTTAGACATTTCATACATCTATGAGAATGACACTCTGTAAACTACATAAATGGTGTCTATTATGCTTTGTCAATTAGAACTTTCAGCTACTAGCAAAATAAGGCCTGAGATATAGCTCAGTGGCACAGCCTGGCAAATACAAGTTCAATTCCTGGGACCAATTCCTGGGACAAGTTCAATTCCTGGGACCAATTCCTGGGACAAGTTCAATTCCTGAGTTCAATTCCTGGGACCAATAAAAAAGAGAATATCAGCTACTAGCAAAATAGATTGTCAATTGTTAATAGATCTTAATATTTTTGATGGAATAATTATGGTTAAAGGTTAAAGCAAGTAAGAAAAAAAGATAACGCATATTTAGATAGCTAAAAACAACCTCATTCTGAAGTTGGAATTTTAAATTGGCTCTAATTCCAACCAATTTTTTTTTATATTAAACCCAGAATGAAGGAAGTCATTATATTTTATATCAGACTACAAAATTATTGAGCAATGGGCTTTCTCTGGCAAGTAACCACACAACTTTACTAGATTTGGAATATTATTTCATCTTTAACCTCTTCCCTGAAGTATCCATTCCATTTGCAGTTTCTCTGTAGCCTATTTTCAAGCAGTCAGGAATAAGGAACACTTCCCCTTCCAAGGGGAACTCATCCCAATTTGGGGGGACATATGCATTCAGAAAATGTTTCCTCTAATTGAAATAATACTCTAACTCCATTTCTAATCATGCTGTCAGGAGAAATACAAAGTGGTAAGGTCCCTTTTCTTTGTGATGGTCCTCCAAATACTTGAAGGTAGTTGTATCACAGGAGATTTTCTTTTCTCTAAGATAAAGAGCCAATATTTGTTTCTCAAATGGGTCAATTTAGTGTTTTCTTACCCTTCTCTGATCACACACCAGGAATAATCTCTCTTATTCATTTTCTGCACATATCTTCCCCTCTGTATAATGAGATCTTTATAGTAATATATATATACAATTTTTATATATACACATATGTTTTACTTTATAGTTTCATACATATATACACACAAGACACACACACACATATACTATAGGCTACAGGGCAGAACAGAGCAAGACTATCATGATCAGTATAATCTGCTTTATGTGAGTAACCCAGTAGCTACTCTCACACTGCACCTGTTCTCCAGGCACAAACATGGTCTCCTAATACCTGGTCCATATTGTCAGCTCACACTGGTTCCACCATCTTGATACATTTTACCCTACCATCTGCTCAGCATTGTTCCTGAATATCACAGTTACCTTAACCTCATCAGGTCAAATACTAAAAATCTCTGTTTTGCCTAGAGGTATGCATCTTTTCCTATAGTCTACATCTGTTAAAAGCATCAGCCACTCTAGCTAGATTGTACCATGAAGAGACAACTATGAATCATATATTCACTCTCTCATGCATTATAAATATCTCAGTGAATACCCATTTTCACCCATGATTCACAGTATTCTTGTAACTTCCTCCATCTCTACTCTTCTATTAACACTCATACTTCATTATTTCTGCTCTTCATTCAGCACTTACCCCAGGTATCATCTCCTTCCAAAGCTCAGACAATAAATAGTTAAGATCTTGGCTGATGCTTCAATATAAATACAGAAAACCTGCTGGTTCATAGATATCACGTCTCACTCCAAATCATCCTTCTCTGAGATAAATATACAGCATCCACATCTCCCAAAATGCATTTGATTTCTTCTCTGATTTTGGACTTGTTCTCTTCTTTCTAAAAAATATTTCCTAAGAATTTTCTTAGTTCTTTTTACTTCCTTTCTCCAAAATGGAATGCCATCTCCTCTAAACTTGTTTGCTACTTATTTTCTTGGAACAGGAAATTGGAAAATTTTTGACTATTCTGTTGTCATCAAATGTTATAAAGGATACCTTTGTAATATTTGGGGGATTAATGACCTGGATTGCAGAGATTGCACAGCAACTATCATATACATCAAAATATCTGGGCACTAAGAAAAAATATAACAATAATTCAGAGACATATAAGAAGCAGGCTGAAGGGCCTGTAGAGATCACTAATTCCAACAAAAGACCTCCCTGACCATCTCAGGGTCAGAATGAGGACTTTGGAGTGAGATGAACTGTATTAGAGCTCTGGGTTCATTACTCATAACTATGTTCCTAGTCAAGTAACTTAATTTTTATATTCTTCATCTAAAAAGTTAGGATAATAATCAATAGTACTTACCTCATAGAATTTTAATAATAAATGAGAGGTACATTACTAGTACAAAGCTCAAAATTGTGAATTACAAGGTATACACCAAAATCAGGAAACTAGCTGCATACTTAACCAGGACACAATCTAGTATCTTCTTGTCTAATATTGACACCATCATAAGAAGTGTATGGCATATTTTCAGAAAGTAATATTTATGGCCAAGAAAATGGTATTTGCCCTTTTTCATTGCAGTTGGTTTTCTTATATATGATTGCTTTAGTTACAATTAAAAGATTCATCAAAGCCCACTAAGGAAATTACCCACTGAAACATGGTCTACCATACAATTGCCATAATTATGGATAAATTTCTATTTATTTTATGAAAAATATTAGCAAAAATAATGCCTTTAGAAAGCTTTTGATTAAAAGCAATTCTGCAGTAGGTTTTTACAGTAAAATAAACTATGTAATAAATGTTTAATATAAAATATTACCTCCAATATAAATTATAGTAGATGTCATCTATATGTAGTATTTTTATGACTTCCATGATTTCTTTCATAATAGACATTTAACATTAGAAAATAAAATACCTAATTTTAAGTTAATTGCATGTCATCTTTTTGTTAAAACATTCCTCAAGCTCAATCACATGTTAAATTTATGGGTAATTAGATTATTTTATTATTTTGAGTATAATCAAAAACACTGAAGGCAGATCAAGGTGGTATTTGAGTAAGAACCTTCAGCAATTATCACCATACAGTTCTGATCCTTGTATTAGCCACTTTCTTCTTACTGGGGCAAAGTATCTGACATCTTCAATTTAAAGTAGGAGGAGTTTATTCTGGCTCATGGGTGTGATGAGTTCAATTCCCTGGCTCAAAGGGAAAGTGACCTATTAAAAGAGCCTACCAGAGGAAAGCTGCTCAACGTATGGCAGCCAGAAAGCAGAGGAAGCAAAGGCAATATCCAGGGACAAGAATATGCCCTTCCAGGTCATGCTCCAGTGAAGGTCTCTTTCAATTAAGCCTCACCTCCACACACAGGAGACATTTCAAATCTCAACCATAATACTCTTTCAACTCCAATCAACACAGCACAGAAAGACATTATTGTCCCTGAAGGGAAGGAGAAGGAATCAATTCTGGGTCTTTCATTTGGAACCCACCAGGCCTGCTGTTATGATTTGTGTCTAGATGTCCCTGCAAAGCCTCACGCAGTCAAGGGATGGGCTTCCAGAGTTTGTGATTGATTCATGGTCCAAGGCTGGGATTATGGGTGTGAGTGCTACACCCACCCAGGGACAGATAGCTTGTATACAGTATAAGGGTGGGAAACAAGCTTGCTCTTTGCTGCTCCTCCCTTTTTGCTCTTGCTGCTTTTCAGTTTTCCACAACCATGAACTGTTGCCCTCTGCTATGTGCCACTCTGCCTTGGAGCCAGCCCAGTATGGACGAAACCTCCACAAACTGTAAGCTAAATAAGCCTTTCCTTCCTTAGTTTTGGGCATCAGGTATTTTGTCTCAGCAATGAGAGAAAAGTAAAAAAGACACCTGCCACAGTGAAACCCAGTGCCAGACAGAGTCTTTTCATCTTTGCAGACAGACCATCCCAGTGGAGTAAACTTCAGGAACCATGTTAGCCAGAAGCCAAGGGACCACCTCAATTACTTTTCCTCAAAGCAATAAGGAGCAAAACTCTACCCACTGGAAACAAAAGCATGAAACTGAGCATAGTACTTTACCTTGGCGTTCAGGTCTGCCATTTTAAGACCAGCAGCAAGCAGGAACTACTTTCCTGTAACCATGCCAGAGTTCATAAATGGAAGCAGTGGGACAGATTCATTTTCATAAGCAGTGGGACATAGCCTTACCAGCTTTGAAGTTGGCCTGAATCTCAGAACTTTTCCATAAAGACTGGGAAGGTACCTATGGCTGTGGTGCTCAGGTGCATCCCAGCTTAGCATCACACTTGGTGGCCAAGGAACTGATTCAACCATACCTCCACTAACATCAGACAGTACAACCAACCCTAAACCAGTGCTTGCAGATGGAGCCTATAAACCCACTAAGCACCAGCCAGAGACTTGCACCCAGTGGGGCAGATGTGTATGTTAACCTGCACTCCTGAGAATGTTCAGGTGTTTGTAGCTGTAAGACTCAAGTGTGACTCAGCTTTGTCAGCTTTGATTGTTAGGAGACTGCTCTCACTAACATTATTCAAAGCTCAGGCAGCTTAGTGTGGAACCAAGCTCCATTCACTGGGGTCAGAACAGGATAGAAAGCATAAGACTTTGCCTTGCTGCTCACTGAAAAGCTGATGACACCTGACACTGGGCAGATCCCAGTAACCTCCATGCCTAGCCCAGTGTCCATAGACAGAACCTGTGGAATAGCATCAATGCCAGGTAGACACAGAGCCTCCCTTAATCAGACTTTAACTCCAGACAGCATCACCTATGGCTGCAGCAAGTCTCACACTATCATCCATCTCAATAACAGTCATCTCTGAGCAGTGTGGGACTTGGTCCTTCTCCAGAGCTACACCAGTGTGAGTGGGCTGTGGGATTGTAATGTGCCAGCGTTGGTGGTCACAAGGTTGCCTATCCTGTTCCTCCCAGGAAGCCCAACATGGAGAGAAAAATAGTCTTAGAAAGAAAAGGGAGGGAGAGAGGTAAATACCAAGTTGTGGCACAGGAGCCTGGGGCCAGTCCCTCTACAGTGAGTCCACCAAGATGCAAACAGAATTCCCATGGTTAAGCATGGGTTGGTGACTATGGGTGAGGTGTCAGAGACTACTTCAGCCACAACAGGAAGCTGTGGGGATGGCCTCTCTTCTTAAGGGCTGACCTAGTTCATACTGGACAACACACTGAATGTGGAATTATGACAAACCTGAGCTTGGATCACATTCCAAGTGTTGAAACAGCAACAGCACACCAAAAGTCCACTTTAGCCAAACCTGGACTTAGGGTATTAGCTACTACTAAAATAACAGGAAAGACTACAGGCTCAGAGAAAATACCATAAATGAGTACCAGCTCAAAGAAACTGAGTGACATCAGAATTTCTGGAAAAATAGGCAAAAACAAAACTACATTACCAAGAGTGCATTAAATATCTAATCCTACAATAGATAGATGATATTTCATGCCAACAAACAACAAGCACTTTTTGGGAAACATGACCTTATGTAGCAGTCAAAATAAGGAGCCAGAATCTGATCATATAGTAACCAATATGGGATGGAGAATTTAAAAGGACTGTTTTAAGGAAACCCAAAAAGCTTCAAGAAAACTCCAAGAAACAATTCAATATTCATGTAGAAGATCAACAGAGTAATGAAAACATCTAAAAATTTAAACAGAAATCTTTGAAATGAATATATATTACATGAAATTAAATTTATGCTAGAAGCTATCAACAGAAGAATAGATTAATAGAAGAAGCAACTACTGAGTTTGAACACAAGCTATTTAAAAATGCACATTTGGAAAAGAAAAAGAAAGAATGAGAGGAAAGAAGAAAACATGAGAATTTGGGGCCAGCATTAACGGAGCAAATATTTGAGTTATTGGAATTTCAAGGGAGGGACTTGAAAATGCTAAAGGGGTACAGGGCTTTTTAAAGGAGATAATAACAGAAAACCCCCCAAATTGAGAGGATACAAATAACTAAAGACAGAAGTGTCAATGATCACCAGTTGGATTTTTTTTAAAAAATCAAATATTCTCCAAGATACATTATAATCAAGATTGAAGATAAAGAGAATATTCTAAAGGCAGCAAGAACCAAGAAACAAATAACACATAGGATGTCCCAATTTGCCTAACAGCAGACTTCTAAGCAGAAATTTTCCACATCAAATGAGACTATCATGAAATTTTCACGCTACTGATAGAAAAAAACCACCCACAAAACTGTGAGAAGAAAAGCTGTCCCTTAAAAATGAAGGTGAGAAACACACATCCCCAGACAATATCTATCCTACAAGAAATGTTAATGGGCATTATAAAGCAATATGTTTGGGGAAGAGAGATGCAAAAATCCAACACAAAATATCAAAATGAATCAAATGCCGTATTAAGAAGATTATTTACATGATCAAGTGAAGTACATCCCAGAGATTCAAGAATGGGTAGACATACACAAATCAATGAAAATGATATATCAACAGAATAAAGGACAGAAACCATACAGCAATCTCAGTAGATACAGAAAAGGGCACTTGATAAAATGCAACATCTTTCACAATAAAAACTCTGAAAATTAGGTTTTATAGGATTATACTACAACAATAGGTTATAATTCAACCATAAAAATGATAAAGGACTAATATTTAGACTATATAAAGAACATTAAAAGAACAGGACCCCTAAATTTAAAGTCACAATCCAAAAATAAGCATCTAAAATGAATAGATATTTTTCATATGAAGTACAAACAGCAAATAAATATGTGAAAAAATGTACAACATCACTTGTTATTCAAGAAAGTCAAGTTAAAACATCACAGAGACTCCAGAAAGAATAGCTATTATCAAGAAATCAACCAATAACAAATGCTGGTGAGGCTGTGGGGATAAAGGAACCCTTCTCCACCACTGGTAGGAGTGTAAGTTGGTACAACCACTATGGAAATCAGTATGGAAAGCCCTCAGAAAAGCTAAAACTAGATTCTATTTGAGCAAAATATTTCCCTTCTGGGTATCTCTCCAAAAGAGTTAAAAGTATACCACAGTGATATATGCATACCCATGTTTATAGCAGCACAACTTATAGTAGCTAAATCTTGGAGAAAGCCCATGTGCTCATCAACAGATGAATACAGAAAATGTGGTATTTATATACATGGAGTATCACTCTACCATAAAGAAGGGTGAACTTGAGACAATTTTTAGGTAAACAAATGTATTTTGAGACCATAATTTTAAGTGAAATAAATCAGACACACAAGTTTAAATATCACACTGTTTGTCTTGTGTGAAAAACCCAAAGGGTAAATGAGTAAACTGGAAAATAGATATTGCAAAATAGGAAAAATGTGTTCAAACGTGAAAGGGAACAAGGGACAGCAGGGGGGATGGGAAGGAAAGGAATAGGATTTTTTTTAAAAAAAGAAAAAATGGGAAGGAAAAAATTGAAACAAAGCTTTTGTAAATGAGAAGGAAAAGAAGGGATGAAAGGAGGGTCAGAGAATGGGGGAGGAAAAATTAAGTTATATTAGGTACAGAAACAAATTCCCTATGATGAATGTGATCATCATATATGGCGAATATGTACTAGTAAAAAAATTTAAACTTTTAAAAATTAAAAATTTTTAAAAGAAAATTAATTGATCAGACATATACAGGAAAATTATTAGACTCTGACGTGTATTTTGTTTATTGGTATATCCTTATACTAATTCTACTCTACAACAGTAAAATAAGCTTTGAACCTAGACAGCCATCCAGCTCTGCTCTTTTTTCAAGAATGTTTAAATGTTTTGATATAAATTTAGAAGTGGTTTGCAAATTTTTATAGCTACCTCAGCTGGAAATTTGTCACAGGGAAAAACCTAGCTGCAATCAGGGGAAAACTGGCTGCTTAATAACACTTTGTTTTCTAATCCACAAACATAACATACTTTTTTATTGTTTTTACATTGTTTTATAGTTTTCATTATAGAGGTTTTGCTTGTTTTTATTCAACTTATCCCTAGGTATTTTATTTTATGTAAATGACATAGTTTTGATCCTCATTGTCTAACTATTCATTACCAGTGTGTAAAATATAAATTCATTTAAAACATACTAAAACTCTGTCATTTATAACAACATGAACAGAACCAGAAACCATTTTGTTAAATAAATTAAGCCAGGCACAGAAAGACACATATCACGTGATCTCACTCAAATATGGGATATAAACCATTTGGTCTCATAGAAAGTGACAGTTGAATGTTGCTTAATAATGATGAGGAAAGTAGTACGGACGTACGAATAGGTAGACATTGATCAATAGGTACTAAGTTATAGTTAATAAGAGTAAGAAAATTGGGTGTGCTATTGCACAGAAAAGTGATTATAGATGCTGTATTATGTATTTCAAAGAGCTAGGAGAATGGCTCTTTAAATATGTTCACCATAAAGAAATAATAAATGCTTGAGTTGATAGATATAATTATGCTGATTTGGAGCTTACCCAATGTATACAAGTATCAAAATATCAAATGCTATAAATATACATAAATTTATGTTGTATGCATCAGTTTATGAGTAAATGTTCACTCAGTAAATATTTTAACACCCCCTACCTGACAAGAATATGTATAGTGTATAAATTAGAAATAGTCTCTAACCTTAAAGGATACAGTGAAAGAGCATCAGGTCTATTGGTCATTCACAGATTACTTATTTTAATGGTTGGATTTACCATACCCTGGGTTCTTCCACATATAATTTAGTAAGATAGCATTTACAAGGCTTAGCTATCAAATGGATGTCATTTTTCAGTAAAACCAGATAGCAGTGATACCTGTAGAATCTTCTAAAAGCAAGTGGAAGGTGATTTCAACCTGTAAACATTAAAGAATCACTTTTGTAAACATTTTTAGATATTTTTGTTTCTTTTATATGGAAGATTAGTTTTACTTCTTACTAGCTAAAGTAGATATTCGTATAAAGACTGAAAATTAAATGCCAAATAATGCCACTTCTCTAATTTAATTTCAAAAGACTGGAAAAAACTTATGGTTGCATTTCAAGTGCATGAAGTGCAAACTTTTCACATTCTTTAAGAAGAATAAAAACAATGCCTCCCAAAACTCTGTTGTCCCAGTTGTTCAGAACCCTGTGTATAGAATTACAGAATTTAATTTAAAGGCTCACTCTCTGCCTTTTTCTCCCTTAAGAGAAAATAACCTGGGATATATTAGGTAAAAAAAAATGTCCTTCAGTTTGCTAATTTTGAGGGACTATAATTCAGAGTGATTCATTGCAACTGTGAATAAGGAATGTCACTGAAATAGTGAGATGGCCTGAACCACTTTAGAAATTAATGGACTGACTGTGATATACTGGAGCCTCTTTCATGCATCCATAATTGGAGTGCCAATTTATTTCCAATCATTTCAAGCACTGTAATTATAGAGTATCATCGCTGCCTGTTTAACATTCGTATAGGGAGCTATCACATGAATGCTAGCCAGGGACCAATGTTTTACCACTGAGCAACATAGACAAAATATAAGAAAATAAAAAGTGACTTTTTTTTTTCCCTATGCTGAACTATAGCCAAGCTGGACAGGATTAAATGATGCAGTAAACTGCTTCATGGAGTTTTAAGTATAAAAGTTTCTTTTAAACATATCTTTAAATATGGGGAGAGAAGAGAAACAATGACAACAGGCAATGGCTGCATTAATTAAATGATGACATTTCAATAGGCATTCCTTGAGCATTTTCTGTAGGCCAAGTCAGGCATGCTGGCAGATACTAGAGAGAGAGAGAGAGAGAAATAAATAAATAAATAAATAAATAAATAAATAAATAAATAAATAAGTAAATAATAAATAAATCATCCATCAATTCGTCCATCCACACACATACTCAGAACAATGTTAGAATAGTCTTAGATGGTTATACCCTGTCCACCAGGAGGGTACTTTTACATCATCATTTGCTGAATACTACTGTTTTCATTTCAGATCTGATGACACAAAACATAGATGCCTAGGAAGACTATTTAATTTTCTCATAGTTCTGGAAACTAAAAAGATAGAAACTTCAAGTTCAACCAAAATTTTAGTGAAAAAGTATTTATGCCATATGATAAGTATTACTAAAGTCTTAGATGGTCCTCCTTGTAACAGCACCTTCTCTTAAATTTAATTAATTTATATCATATTGCCTCTACTTCCCACATCTTTAAAAGCAGAGTACTACCATTAAGATCTTCAACCCCAAGTGTTCTGAATTATCTAACTATACTCAAATAAAAGATTAAATCTTCTGAAGATAACTCTATTCAGGCCACAAAACCTTCTGAAAAGCTTTTGATTATTCTCTATACTTTGAACAATAAGATAAAATTCCACCTCCTTAATCTCATATCCAGGACCCTGCAGAAATCTTATGGCATTTAAATTTACTCCTACTATTGTGGAATGAATGTTGTGCTGTAAAAAGCAATTAATATTGAGACTTTTTGGTTATGCTATTTGCAAAATTTTCATTTCAGTTCATCAAACATTCAGTATCAATTTAAGTGCCATATTTGTAGTCTCATGAAAATTATAAGGATGAGAACTTTATGGGTTCATAAGAATTGTAATAATGCTAACTACCTAAACACTGAGTAAAAATTAATTATATGTCATTAAGTCAATAATAAAATTGAAGACATATTGGATGATAGGAAATAGAATGGGCTGCCAGAGGACTGGCCAAAAAAAAAAGAAATTTTAATCAAACTGTATCCAGTAACCTCACTCCACTATAGAAACAGTAAATGGACAAAGTACTCTGGATCCAATCCTAGAAATAGAAAAGATAAACCTGCTTTGCTTTTCAAATTAACTAATGAACATCAGTGTATAAACTATTCAGAGGTAAGCTGTAACAGCAAGTAATAGTGGTAGATTTATGTGGGTAATTGGAATAGGGACTGTTGATATAAATTTATATGAGGAGTCTTATTATTACTACTCATAATGCATGAAAATTATGAAATGTGATTAATTTGAGTAAGCCTGTAACTTAACTTGTATTGATGTTCTAATTAGAAAAGACAATCTAAAAGGATAAATTTGCTGTGAAAGCGAAAAGGGAACCTAGCAAACATTTACTCCCTTCTAAGCATCTCGGACTCTACCTGTTCCTTTGCATACATTATTTAACTCTATCTAAAGACTTAACATCAAGATCTTGATGAAAGATGAGTAAAGTTCAGCAAAGATAAATAACTTGTTCAAGGCCAACTAGTCAGTAGATTTAGAGACAAGATTTGAACCTAAGCCCTTTAAAATCAAAAGTTATATGTTTTGTCATTTTGTTACAATTTGGTTAAGAGAAAATGACAGAAATTGAAAACAACTAAAGAAAATATAAAGTGGAATGTGCATAGCTCACATGCTTATGCAAAAGTAAATCTGAGGAGAGTATTTTATGCAAGGAACCTTGAAAGAGGGTTCAGTCATCAACACTGCTACTGATGCTTCTGTTTCACTAAGATAATAATGGAGCACAATAAATGAATTTGGTAAGGAAGAATTATTAGCGCAGAAGGAACAATTTTGTGAATGGAGGTGGGTGTGAGTGTGACTGTGGAAAAACAAAACAACATGTGTAAAAATTGGGGACGATCAGAATTTTTAAAACTTTTGCCTTCTAGTCCAAGTCCTCATTTTCAGAATATAAATAGATAGATAGAGACAGAGACCGAGGTAGAGATAGATATATGTAATAATATAGTGATATATGATAATATACAGTCTATAAATTATTAAACTAGGTAGATAGATGATAGATAAATAGATGATAGATCGATAGATGATAGATTGATAGATCAATAGGTAGGTAGATAGATGTTAAACCTCACATGTACACATTAGATGTCTGAATTTTAGAAGGCACACAACTAGGAACCAGTAGATAACATGGTTGTTCTATCTGCTGTTTCTATGCTGAAAGAAACTGTCAATGAGTCTTTGGTTGACCAGTATTGCATGTCTATATCTGTTTTCATGAGAAGCCACTTTGAAGATATCAATATGTAATACAACCACCATTGTTAATTCCCTACCACTTTGTTTGGAACTCTGTATTGTCTGTATTGTGCTTGTGATATGTTGTAAAATGTTGTATGTCTGTTAATGTTTCCCTCCTTTTATCCTTAAAATAAAATAAATAAATAAATAAATAAATAAATAAATAAAGCATCTCTGGGCACAAAGGTGGACTTGTATTTGAAAAAGAAAAAATAGGAAAAAGAAAACAGCAGTTACTTGTATTTTTTAAAGAATACTTATAAATGTATTCCTATGTTCACAGAACAAAATATATCTAAAGCTTATTGAAATCTTTTAAAATTCATTATTTGAAACTACCATAAACTTGGAAAACC
The DNA here is from genome assembly GCF_000276665.1 of Chinchilla lanigera. NCBI lineage: Eukaryota > Metazoa > Chordata > Mammalia > Rodentia > Chinchillidae > Chinchilla > Chinchilla lanigera. The sequence continues at coordinate 10,093,915 of NW_004955414.1, read as the reverse complement.
AATGTTTCAGCAGGGTCTCTGCTATGTCTATCACACTATATTTTTAGCATAATGTGATATCTTCTATTATCACATAAATAAAGAAGTGACTACATTTGGCATCTCATTTAATGTTTTTACTGAAGTGAATGACAAATGTATTGGTTTGATTCTTTGTGTGAGTATGTTTTTTTTTTTTTTTTAATCAACTGCTGGAAAAAATCAGAAGACAAGATTATCAAGTCACATTAGGGGAATGCTACCGAAGACAATAAAATCAAACTTCTTAACAGTCTTGTAAGACAAGCCAAATTACCATAATGAAATTTAATGAAGACAAATGTAAACAATTTACTGAGCCTCTAAAAATCAAATACACAAGTACATGATGATTAAGAAATTAAGCAATTGTCAATTATGTGTAAATGGTTTTGACAAATGCTGACACTAAGCTCAGTGTGAGTCAATATTGTGACATCAAACCACCTAATTTAATCTCAAACTAAACTATAGCCTTAGAAGTGTTGTATTCAAATAAATGAGTCAATAGTCCCACCAGGCTTTGTGCTGATCATATACAATGTATTATTTCCATTTATGGACAAAACACTAAATAAGACCAATTAAAAACAATACCTAAGAATAAGATCTAACTGATAATACTAAACTTATCCTCAAATATTAAGAGTACAACATGGAAGCCAGTGTACCCTGGGGGCAGAGAGCAGAAGTAAAACCAGTGCAAAAGAACAGAAGGTCTAGGGACCTTTGAGAATCAGGGAACTCTTATGCATCTGCCCAGCTTGAAAATCCCTTAGTATATTCAGCATAAACCTTTTCTGTAGGATGCAATGAAGTAGGGTATCAACTTCTATGTTTTAAGTTTCCTGAAATCCTGGAAAGTTTTATCCATCTTCTTCAATATGAAACTAGAGATGAATGCCCTTAATTCTACCTTACTTTCCCTACTCCAGGTCAAATTCAACGTTCTTCTGATCATCAGAAAAAAATTTTCCCTCGTGTGTTACACGAATTTGGTTTATGTTATTTCATTCCTTTTTTAATCTATGATATTGCTGTTAAAAAGAAAAAGAAAAAAAAGAAAACCCGTGTTTCCAAATTACTACCTTGACTTTTCATATACACATCTCAAATGTGAAAGATGGAGAACTTTTTCCTTTGTCTACCCACAAAACTTGATAAAATACATAGGTAAAATCACAAACCAAAAACTTTGTCATCTGTCTGTTTTCATACTAGAGGTTTCTAAGACTCAAGTGTAAGCAATGACCTATCTTACCCTTAATTAGGGTCTATCCTAGAAGCAAGCCATTGAATGAGCCACCAAGAGCAAAATTCACAATGATAGGAAGAATAAGAACTTGTGATCAGTTTTAAAGATTAAACTGCAAACACTACGTAATTTTCTATTATATAAAAGAGTTAAATACTATCAAATTATTTTCTCTGCCTCTATTCTGGTGTTCTGAAGGATTGTTCCTTGAATATAAATACATTAAATTACAGTACTTGATTTTTGAAGTGCTAAGCCAACTGCATAATCTTGAAATAAATCACACTTGATATATTATCTTTTTATAAATTTCTAATATCAAGTATTTAGTTTTGTATTTTTGCTTTTCTGTTTATTATTCCTTAATTTGCACAGAAAGTAAGACTGGCTTTATTCTTCCCCTTTTATAGAGGTTTACAGAAAAAATTAAGGAATTTCCTCAAGCTCATACAGTACACAATTGCAGTATAACTTTAGGCCAGATTTATCAAGATTTAGTCTGTTTCCTTGAACTTTCCATTAAAAGACATATAAACTAGGTTTTTTCTGATTCTAGGAATGTGAAGAATGAAATACAGATTGTTCACCGAAAACACTCATAGCATATCATTCTACTGTCCTTATATTTACACTGTTTACAAATATAACACTTCTATGTAACAGAAAGAAAATAAAGACAAAGAAAAAAAATATTTGAATTAATAATGACTAGTAATTTCTCGATCCCACAAGTAGGAATTACAGAGAACATGAAGAAAGATAAATGCTTAAAAAGATATCAAGTCATGTTATATTCAAATTAGAAAAAAAAAAAAAAACATTTCAAAATGCTGAAAGAAAGCCACAGGTTAAAACACCTTCCCTATAGAGCAGCAAATATAAACATCTCTTCCAACTTCTTCTCAGAAACCATACAAACAAGGAGAGAATGATATATTTAAGATGCTGAGAGAAAAAAATCTAGAATTCTTCTTTCTGCATATTACCCTTCAAACATTGCAAGAATAGCTTGGATTGAAGGATCTCAAGTCCTGAAAGAAAACAACTTCCAATCCAGACTGATGTACCCTTCAAAATTATTTTTCAAAATTGACAGACAAATAAGATACTTACATGACAAAGAACAAATGAAGAAATTCATGAGCACCAAACCAATCTTACAAAAAGTACTGAAAGATATTCTAGAAAGAGATAAAAATGACCACAATTCCAAAAATAACAACAGAAAGAAACCCCAACAAGGGCAAGCAGTTAAACAGAAAAGTAGGGACCCAACATCAGGAAGATAATATGTTAAAGATAAGCCAATACATAT
>NW_004955414.1:10079517-10091207 GCF_000276665.1 Chinchilla lanigera | reverse complement strand
ACAAATTTAAAGTCAAAGTATGAAAAACAATTCTCTATGTGACAGGAACTCAAACAAAGGCAACAGTAGCTATCCTGTTTGCAAACAATATGAACTTCAAACCAAGAATGATCAAAAGAGATAAAGTAGGTCACTACATACCTGTTAGAGGAAAATTTCAAGAAGAAGAGATAACAATAGTAAATATATATGCACCAAATATGAGAGCACTCAACTATATAAGACAAATATTAATAGACATGAAATATCAAATAAGGACAAACACAATTGTAATAGGGGAACATAACACCCCATTGTCACAAAGCAATAGATCAACTACACAAAAAAAACAGTAAAGAAATAACAGAACTGAACCAAACTTGTGAACAAATGAACTTAGTAGACCTTCACAGAGTGTTTCACCCAAGAATGTCAGAATGCACATTCTTCTCAGCTGCACATGAGTTATAATTTAAAATTAATCATATAATAGCCCAGAATATTCTTAAAATTGACATTATCTGATGCATATTATCTGACCATCATGTAATGAAATTGGAAATTATTGAGTAAAGAAATCACAAAAACTCAATAAACACATGAAAATTAAATAACACCATCCCTGAACAACAAATGGGTCACAGGAAAATTAAACACTATCTACAATCAATAATATCTACAATATCTACAATCAATCATTATCTACAATCATAATTTCTTCTTCTGGGAAATAAAAAAAGAAATTAAACAATATCTACAATCAAACAAAAATGAAAATAAAAATACTAGAGCCTGTGGGGAAACAATGAAGGCAGTCCACAGAGGGAAATTTATAATGATGAATTCTCAAATCAGGAAAACAGCATGAGCACAAACAAACAAACTAATGCTGCACCCCAAGCTTCTAGAAAAAGAAGGCCAAGTCAAGCCCAAAGCCCAAAGAATGGAGGAAACTGTACATAGTAGAGCAGAAATTAATTCAATTGAGACTAAAAACACACAATTAATGAATTAAATGTTGTACTTTGAAAAACTAAATAAAACTGATAAAACCCTAGCCAACTTTAAGTAAAAAAGGAAAGAAAAAAAAATTTGAGCAATAGGGAATGAAAAGGTTGAAATAACAACTGAGTCTGTGGAAATTCAGAAGATCAATACCTACTTCAAAAATCTTTACACTCTTAGGATGGAAAACACGAGAAATGGACATATTCCTAGAAGCATAGGAATTACCAAAGTTGAATCAAGAAGGTATAAAAATTCTGAATAACCCAATATAATAGGTGAAAGTAAAAATTACCAACAAAGAAAAGCCCAGGTCCTGATGGATTTACAGCTCAATTCTACAAGAAATTTAGAGAAGATTGAATGTCAGTACTCCTTAAACTTTTTAATGAAATTGAAATGGAAGCAATTCTCCCTAACACATTCCTGGAGGCAAGTATTACCCTGATATCAAATCCAGAGAAAGATCTAACCAAAAAGAAAACTACAGGCCAGTCTCTCTAATGAACATAGATGTAAAACTTCTCAGTAAAATACTAGCAAACAGAATGCAGGAAATCATCAAGAAAATTATACACCATGATCAAGTGGGATTCATCCCAGGAATGCAGGGATGGTTCAACATATATAAATCAATAAACATAATAAACATATCAACAGAGCCAAAGACAAAAATCACATGATCATCTCAATAGATGCACAATAAGCTTTTGACAAAGTCCAACATTTGTTCATAAAAAAACCCTACAGAAAATTGTAATTGATGGTTTTTACCTCAACCTGATAAAAGCCATCTATGACAAACCAACAGCCAACATCATACTAAATGGATGAAAACTGAAATCTTTCATTCTAAAGTCAGCAACAAGACAAGGAGATACATTATCTCCACTTCTTTAAACTCTCTGCCTACACCTATTTCTTCAAGATTTTCACCTGCTTTCTCCTCCAATATATTTACTGTTTCTGTTTTAATATTTACATCTTTGCTACTCCCTGCACTCCTAGCATCATCATGGGAGCTGGGCTGAACCCCAGATATATTCAGGAAGCCCAGAGAGCCACCCCATGCCTTCCCAGCCAGCATGTTAGGCAGGCAGAGCCGAAGACACCTTCTGGGGCCTGAGTGGCCACTCCCAGCACCACCCGTACCACCATGGGAGCCCAGCTGGAACCCAGAGTCAACAGCTTTGGGGACTCTGCCCTCACACTTCCCCTATGGGCATGGGAACCAGGCTGGGTAAGAAGCCTCCTTGACAATGACCTGTACCACCCCCACCCTTGTGGAAGCCAGCCTGAACCCCAGATAGCTTCAGGAACCCCAGTGAGACTCCTGCACCCTTCTCCCACACCCTTCTGCCCTGGGAGCTAACTGAATGCCAGAAAGTATCAGTGGCATCAGTGACCCCATATTGCTGCCAACCACCAGCACAGGAGCCATGCCTGAGCACTGGGGATCTTTGGATCTTTGCCCTGCCACTCCCATACAATCGTGAGAATGAAGCTGAACTCCAGAGAACATCTGGATCATAAAAAATGACAAAACAAAGGAGCAAAATGTAATCTCAGATCTTTACCAACCCAGAACAAATCCAGGAGACATCAATACAGAAGAAACTGAAAGAGTCATACACCTAAAATTTCTGAAATGATAGCAACTGAAGTTAAGAAACAACTTCATCAAGCCATAGAAGACATCAGATCAGAAATAATCTCTCAGGTAAAAAAAGAAATGAAAATAATAATGAAAGAGTTGCTCAGCACATCCAAAGACACTGATAAGGAATTAGAGAAGCACAGAAAACTCATGGAAACCTTGAGTGAACAATACAGACAAGCACTAGAATGCATGAAACAGATTCAAACAGATATCAGGAAATTAAAAATTCCATCAAAAGCTGGCAAACCTGCTTGAATGAAGCTGAACACAGACTTTCAGAACTTGAAGACAGCATTGCCACTAACAAACGTGAAAGGAAGAATCTCTTAAAATTAACAGGGAACCAGAAATAACAATTCAATAACTGCAAGACAAAGCAAGGGAAAAAAAAAAAACGTAAGATTAATAGGCATCAACGAAACAGTAGGTGTCAACACAAATGACATAAAAAGACCATTTGGAGAAATAATAGCAGAAAATTTCCCAGACATGGAAAAAGAATTGGATATACAGTTAAGTGAAGCATATAGAACTCCAATTAACCATTACCAAAATAAATCTATACCCACACATATAGTGATCAAAATCCCAGAAACTCAATGAAAGATCAGAATATTAAAAGCTGTTAGAGAAAAGAAACAGATCACCTATAAAGGAAAGCCCATCAGGATCACAGCAGACTTCTCAACACAAACCACCAAGGCAAGTACAACTCAGAGTGAAGTATTTCAGGTACTGAAAGAAAACAACTTCCAATCAAATTGATGTACCCTGCCAAACTATCTTTCAAAATTATTGCAGAAATAAAATATTACCATGATAAAAAACAACTGAAGATATTCATGAGCACAAAACCAATCCTATAAAACTACTAAAAGATATTCTAGAAAGAGATAACAACAGACCACAACTTCAAGAGCAACAACAGAAAGGAACCACCAAGCAGAACAAGCAGTTAAACAGAGGGAAAAAGGAGGAACCAACATCAGGAAAATAATGTGACAAACATAAGCCAATACATATCAGTTATAACCATCAACATAAATGGTCTCAATTCACAAAACAAAAGAAGTAGACTGAATCAAGAAATAAAATCCAACTATATGCTGTATAAAAGAAACACATTTAATTCAAAAGGAAATTCATAGACTGTAAATTAAAGGATAGAAAATAATACTCCATGTGACAGGAACCCAGAAAAAAGTGGGTGTAGCTATTCTGTTTGCATACAACATGAACTTCAAACCAAGAACAATCAAAAGAGATAAAGAAGGTCACTACATACTTATGATGGGAAAACTTCAAGAGGAAGAGATAACAATCATAAACATCTAGGCACCAAGTACAGGAGCACACAACTATATAAGACAAATTTTAACAGACAAAAAAATGAAATAAGCAGCAACACAATCATAACAGATATCTTTAACAACCCATTGTCACAAAGACATAGATCAACTAGACAAAAAATCAGCAAAGAAATAATAGAACTTAATTAAACTTGTGAACAAATGGACTTCGTAGACCTTTACAGAGTGTTCCATCCAACAGCATCAGAATACACATTCTTCTCAGCTGCACATAGGAAGTTCTCTCAAACAGACCACATGCTAGCAGATAGAACATGCTTAAGTAAATGAAAAGGAATTTGAAATTATCCCATGTATACTATTGGATGATAGTGCAATGAAATTGGAAATTAATGACAAAAAAAATCACAAAACTGCCATAAACACATTAAATAGCATCCTCCTGAACAATCAGTGGGCCATAGATGAAATCAAAGTAGAAATTAAATACTATTTACAATCAAATAAAATGTAGATAAAACTTACAGGAACCTGCAAGACACAGTGAAAGCAGTCCTCAGAGGAAAAATTATAGTGGCAAATTCCCACCTCAGGAAAACAGAATGAGCACAAATGAACAATCTTATTGTGTACCTCACACTTCTAGACAAAGAAGAGCAAGTCAAACCCAAAACTCAAAAATAGAAAATTATAAACCTCGGTGCAGAAATTAATGCAATGGAGACTACAAAGAATACAAGAAACAGACTACAAAGAAATAAGACTACAAAGAAACAATACAAAGAATTAATGAATAGAGTTGGTTCTTTGAAATAATAAATACAACAGATAAACCCCTTACTAACCTTATTTTTAAAAAGGAAAGAAAAAACTGAAATATATGCAATAAGGAATGAAAGCAGTGAGATCAATACAGATCCTGCAGAAATTCAGAAGATCATCAGCACGTATTTTGAAAATCCCTACTCTCATCGGATGGAAAACACAGAAGAAATGGACAGATTTCTAGATACATATGAATTGCCAAAGCTACATGAAGAAGATATAAAAATCCTGAAAAACTCAACATCAGTCAGCAAAATTGAAACTGCAATAAAAAACTTGCCAGTGAAGAAAATCCCAGATCTTAATGGATTCACAGCTGAATTCTACAACAAATTTAGAGAATATTTAACACCAATTTTTCTCAAACTTTTTAATGAAATTGAAAGGGAATGAAATCTCCCCAACTCATTTCTGGAGGCAAGTGTTATTCTTGCTCACTGAAGGTCCCTGTGTTCCCCAGGGTTCACATTCATTCTGGGTTTGCTGAGGGTTCAGGCACACCCCATGAGGGCAGTGGGAGGTGGGGCACTAAGACCAGCCTCTCCCAGGAGCCCACAGAATAGACATGGCTTCTTCAGAGGCATCCTGCCTAGGTTTATATCTTAAAGTTGAATCAATAACAAATAATATTCCAAGAGAGAAAGCACCAGGCCCAAATTCAGTCACTGGTGAATTACATAAAACACTTAAGGATGAAATTACACCAGTTCTCTACAATTTATCTTCCAGAAGATTGAAGCAGAAGGAATACTTCTTAATGTATACTAAAGTGTCCAGCATTATTTAGTGTTAAAACCAAAGACACTGAAAAATAAAACTATAGAAAATATCTCTCATAAACATATGAGCAGAAATCCACAATAAAATGTTAGTAAATCAAATCCAACATTATATAAAAGCAATTATATGCCATTACAAAATGGGCTTTTTCCTAGGTATGCAAGGCTGGTTCAATATTCTTATTGAAATAGAGTGGCTGAGTTACATTCAATATTCATTATATTTTCCCATGTAAATTAAAATCAGAGAGACTGCAGGTATTTTGTTCACGTTTTTTTGGTTTGGTGTTTGTTATTGTTGTTTTCAGATGAGCAAGAAAAGATCTGAATATACTCTTAATATATGACCCAGAAATTACATCATAATATTTTTGCAGATGAGTTGAAACTTTTGTCTATTCAAAAATCTCCACATGACTGTTTATAGAAGCATCATTCAGAGTGGTCAAAATTTGGAAACAACCAAGATGCTACTCAGTAGGTTAATGGCAAAAAAAATTATGATGCACCCAAACAATGGAATATTATCCAATACTAAAGAAATGAACTACAGATATACAGAGAGGGGTCTTAAATATGTCTTAGTAAGATGCCAGTCTAAAAAGACTATAAACTATATGTTCTGAACTCTACAACATTCAGAGAAAGGTGAGAAAACTATGGAGACAGTCAAATTATTATAAAATGCAGGCAGGGAAGGAAGAGTAGGCTACATACAGAGCAATTTTAAGACAGTGAACATATTCTATATGAGTTTATAACGGTAGATACATAGCAGGCATTTGGGGGTTTTTTTGTTTTGTTTTGTTTTGTTTTGTTTTTCTTTTGGTACCAGGAATCTAACTCAAGACCTTGTGCTTGCTAGGCAGGCGCTGTGCCGCTGAGCTAAATCCCCAGCCCCACAGCACGCATTTGTTGAAACCATCAGAATGGACAACACTAAGTGTAAAACTTAATACAAACTATTGACTTTGGATGGTGATGATGTGTCGTTGTAGGTGCACCAGTGTAACAAATTCTCCACTGTGGGTGGTGCATGATGCCCACATTTGGAGAGTCCATGCATGTCTGTACTTTCTGCTCAGTTTTGCTGTGAACATAAAATTACTACAAAAATAAAGAAGTTTTAACATGAAGCTAATAGTACTTATTCTTTAAGTGAGTATGAGTATTAGAACTATCAGAAATAAAGATGGAGTGCAGGAATAAAGCTGACATATCATAGTTACCTTCTAAATATTGATTTGAAAGGAATTCTGTATGAAATTGATCTTAATATGCTTTCCTTTCTACTAAATTCATACTTTATAGATATTGTCAAATCCCCTTGGGTGAAAACTTCTGCAGTTTGAATTTCCCCACAGCTAAGGAGCATCCGGTTGAAATGCTTAATCAGGACAAGATCATTGAAAAGAAAGCTTTGTGCTAATATTGTTTGGATGTGATATGATGCCTATGTCTTGTACTCTGAATAACTACTATGAAGACAACAATATGCAATGTGTTAATTGTTATAACTCTCCTACTAACCTGTATTGAAATTGTTTTATTGTTATGTTTATTCTCTATTTAAAATAAAAGACAAGATATCCTTCACCATATTTATTAATGGATCACAAGAGTAGTAAAAGCTCTTGCTGTATCATCCAACTGAGACAGTTGCTCTCTCACCTATAATTCCCACCTGGAAAATAGGAAGACTACCATTTTTAAGAGAAAAAAAAAACTAGCAAGTGAAATGACATAAAGTTCCTGGACTAGTAGTTAGCATTAATGAAAAAGACTAGATGCTATTTCTAGTAATATCTCCAATATTAAACCTGTCTGCAATTGTTCACTCCCTTTTAAAATTAGGTCAGATTCCCCTTAGGAAGAGAACACATTCAGACATTAACTGTTCATGGGATCTGCAGAAGAGTAAAAGACTATCATCCATGCATGAGAACTCACAAAGCCTCACAATATCTCTAGGACTGTCATAACTTTCCTTCTATATAATGTTCTAAACTGCCTGTCTCCTGGCAGTGTGCGGCAACATAAGACAGCAAAAACAATGTGCCTTCCGGCTTGTCAGACCTGTCACTTCCTGTGTGACTTTAAGTACATAACTATGCTGTGCTTTGGTATCTCTATTTGCAAAATGATGAAAATTATACTTATTCCATTTAGTTTTTGTGAATGTAAAGAATAAATACAGTGCTTGAGTTTACTCAACATTCATTTTGTATAAATTAAAATCAAAAGACCTACAGGCATTTTGTTCATTTGGAGGCTTTTGTTTGGTTTGGTTTGGTTTGGTTTTGATAGCTGTTTATTTCAGACTCTATAAGGAAAAACCTGAATGACCATTTCTAAGGTTACACACAACAGGACAGTTTTCAGAAAAAGTGACCACTCCAAGTTCCTGAGGTCAGAAGAACAAGGAGAAGATAAAGAAATATTTGTTGGCTTAGTGGCCTACTTTGTCTTCCCACATGGTGGTAGTAATTATCTTGTAGCAAACTTCAAATTCAAAACTTGGTGATTCTAACTCACTACTTATAGTAGCCTAAATAATATCCCATAAGTATATCCATGTCCTAATCCCTGGAATCTGTTAATGTTTTCTTGTTTGGAGAGAAGGATTTTTGTAAATTGGAGTGCATTCAAGATCCTGAATCAGAAAGACTAAACAAGATCATCAGAGCAGGCCCCAAATGTAAGTATCTTTTTAACAGGGAGAAAGAAGAAGACTTAACTACAGAATAGGACTGAAGTGTGTGTGGCAGATACTGGAATGATATCACTCAAGAATAGAAGTGCTATGGACCAAAGAATAAAGGCAGGCATTGGGCGTGAAGAGGCAAGGAAACCAAGTCTCCCCTAGGAACATCTATATGGAATGGCCCTGTCTACACTTTTGACTTTTTTTCCTATTAAACTCATTTCAGAATTTAAGCTCCAGATCACAAGACAAAGTATTTGTGTTGCTTTAAGCTACTAAGTGTGTTATGGAGCAAGCAGAAACAAATATATCTCCATTTTAGCATATGGTTATAACACAAGAAAATATGAAGTTCCACAAGAAAAGTGGGACAAAGTTGACTGTGGCCTGAAAAATCCATGTATACTCCATAGTGTTTTTGGAATTTTGAGAATGGAAGACATACCTTAACAGGCAATGAATTACTGAGTGAGAGGGCCTGACATGACCTGCATTATCAAAAGGAAGGGTGGGATGCTGTATAAAGTTGGCCTGTGAATTGATAAAATTTGTTTTAGATAGATCTTAGTGTGATTGTCTATATCAATAGAAGAGCTCATGTTGATTTCTTAAAATTTAAATGCACCTCTTTGTGTGCCCTTCAGATTTGCAAGGCTGAGGCAAATATTGTCTTTTATCTGTTTGTAATAAAAGATCCAGACAATAAATTTGGAATTTATGATTTGAGGTTAAAATATAGTTTGCATGGAAAATGTTCAAACTAAATCCACTCACCTCTTCTTCAGTGGAGAACATTTTATAAATACCAGTTGCTTTATACTAGCATTGAAGGGCTTCCATGATCTGAAATATACCTCATGTCACTCTGCTTGCCATCTCATATCATAGACTTTCCAAACAACTGCAGTGCCTTAAATGTACCCTGTATTTTTTATTATGCTCTTTTCTAATATTACATTTTCTCTTTCAACAATTCTTTCTTCTTTCCATTGCACTCCATTAGAGAACCAGAAAATGCCTAATTAAAATTAGGTTCCAAACATAAAATACCATCAACAGCATGAGCCTTCTTTGAACTAGAGATCAGTTCTTTCTCCTACAAAGTCCCTATGTACCTTACATACATTGTGGACTCCTATTTATCTTCTACTCAGTGCAAGAGGCTATATCAACATTACCGGCCAAGAGGAGCAGCAGAGAATGAAGTCTAAGGTGACCACCTGACCAAGTAGCACATGCATGTACTTGATTTTATAGAAAACTATTGAGGGATAATGTTGTTTTGTCAAGCTATGTATGTTCTTGATCTCTTCATTCATGGAATCTCTGATGTTCGGCGAGTAGGCATCCTTTCTTGACATCTTTTCCACCTGGTTTTACTCATATCTACATTTCTTTCTTTTTTTATATTTGCTAACACTCATTTTATTTCTGCTAAGTAATGTTGAAACCTTCCTCTTATTCCTGGAAAATAGATTTTCCCACTGGACTCTTCCTTTGATGAATAGCTCACACTAAATATCCTTCTAGCTTTGAAAAACATCATTCTGAAATTTTCACTTTCTTGTAACAGAAAACCCAACTCAGTATTTTCCATATACTCATATTCTGATTGCCAATTCTCTTTTTTCTCATCTTCCCCATTAATGGATGATAACTTAATTATTCATCTAAATCCCACTATATGATTCAGAGAATTTAGGTTGGTTATACTTAGTACTTTTATGCAGGATATTTGAAACTTTTCTATGTACTGTATTGCAATCATCTTATGTGTTGTTAATATCCATATTTCTGTTTCATCATTAATGTGTGTATCATTCAAAAGATTGATTTAATTATATTGACTATAATTATTGTTATTCTCAAGTTATTATTATTTGTAAGCTCATTTCATAACCAGAAGTCCTCTTTTCAAGCTCATTGGGTTATTTTTCCAGAAACAAGATGACTCAAATTCATCTTGATATATTCTGTTTTAAGTTGTGAAATTAATTGATCTCAAGGGAGACATAGTTCCTTTTGGTAGAAAATTGTATTAGTGGTCAAAATTCAGGACAAAAGTGTGTATAACACTGTTCTACATGAATACTGGTGACTGGAACCTCATTGTGGCAAAAGACACATTCCTTGTAAAAGGAAGAGAAATTCCAAAGTTTGTTTCAAATTGATCGCTGTTTCTTTTTACTTTACTCTGAAACTATCGTGTAAAATTCACTGCACCCTTTCATAAGCCTGACATTTTCTCCTGCAGCATAGTTGTCCCATGAAGCAATGTTATGCTATAATAAATTCTATAATGATAGAAATATTCTGTAATATAAAATAATGCCACCTAAGGCATAGCCTCTAACTATACTTGTTTACTGAGTATGTGGATATGTGGTTGGTGCAAATGAAACAATGAGTTTTTAATTTTGCCTAATTTTAATTAATTCACTTCTTAGTGGCTAATTTTTGGACACTGCAGCAATAGATTATCAAGTAAAAATATGGGGTTGAAAAAATTCTGTTTCCTTGTAGAATTCCAGCTATATTTGCAAAGTAGATCCAGTGCAGCCTATGTGCAGCTCCATCTTTCTGAAAATAGAGAAAATTCCCACTCCAGAACCATTCCCCCCAGGGAAAGAGCAGGTGATATAAACACATAGATCACTTAGTGCCTCAAATAATATTGCTGTGAATGTAAAGAACAGTAAATAGTGTATTTTACGGTCTAACCTAAATGTATTTTCTAGTCCTTTTGATGTGAAATATCTCAGCTTAATATTTTATTGTGTTAAATAACATAGTACATAATATGTACCATTGTTTCCAGTCTTGTAATGCCATTTTTAATGTTTATCCCCAACACTTCAGAGGTATTGTAGCACAACATCTAACTTCCTGGTCACAAAATTATAACTTCCTTAGTGGAAAGTGAATTGTCAGCAAAATTTGGACTACAAAATGAGGAAGTTTAGAAAACTGCCAACAGTTTTATGGGTACTAGGTTAAGGCTTGGACCTCATTGGTTATTTTTCAAGAAATGATTTTAAAAAGTCTGGTTTCAAGTCAGGACTTATAACTGCTACTATTTTGTTCTTAAATGTATATATGTTAAGTTTTTCTCTTTGTAGACAACAAGTATTTTACAATTCTCATTTACATAATTGGAACTAGCTAGATTAAAAATTGTTTAGAGAGCTCTAATTGATTTTGTATTTTAAAGAGAAAAAATAAAATTTCAGAATGAGATAATAGAAGGGTAACAATGGTTAATGCATTGCATGTTATCTTTAAATTAGCTACTCAGAGTACAATATATCCATATTTATTTGTCCAAACAATATTAGCACAAACCTTTCTTTTCAATGAACTCAGAGAAAGTAGTAGTATAACTATTATATATATTATATAAGGTTTCAGTTCCATCTACTTATTAACTT
>NW_004955414.1:10044119-10078859 GCF_000276665.1 Chinchilla lanigera | reverse complement strand
ACCATGTTCAGTTATGCTTCTAAACTTCTCAAGTTGACATAATCAATCAACCACTACACTATTATATGTTTTTTTACCTTATTTACTCTTTCAGGTTCTCACAGTTGGGAGACAATACAATGTTTATACATATGCATCTGAATTATTTCACTTATGAACATGGTCTTGAGTTACATCCATTTATCTATAAAGTCTCCAGTTTATCCTTCTTTATGGCTGAGCAGTACTCCGTTATAAAGCAACCACATCTTTTATACCCATTACTCAGTTGAGAGGCATTTGGGTTGTTTCCAAGATCTAGCCATTACAAATTGTGCTGCTATAAACATGGGTACACATATATCTCTGTGGTGTGATATTTTTAATTCTTCTAATAAGTACTCAGAAGGGGAATAGTTGGATCAAATGGGACCCCTAATCTTAGCTTTATGAGGAATCTCCACAATGATCTCTATAGTAGTTTCACCAGTCTGCACTCCCACAAGCAATGGAGGTTTCCTTTTTCCCCACAGCCCTTCTAGCATTTATTACTCTTGATTTTTTTGTTGTTGTTTATAGACATTCTTCCTGGGGTGAGATAGAATCTCAGTGTCATTTTAACTTGAATCTCTCCAGTGACCAGTGATGTTGAACATTTTTCATTTGTTTATTTGCTATTCACATTTCTTCATAGGAGAAATATGTATTCACCCATTTTTGGATTGGGTCTTTAAATTTGGGAGATCTGGTTTTTTTGAGTTCTTGATCTGTAATCTTGATAGTAATCCTTTGTCTGAGGAACAGCTGAAAAACATCTTTTCCTACATTGTGAGTTATCTCTCTTCACTCTCTTGGTGATTTCTTTTGCTGTGCAAAAACTTTTTAATAAGATGAGATCTCAATTGTTGATTCTTGTGATAGTTCCTGTACAATCTGGGTTTTATTCATAAAGTCTTTGCCTACACCAATATTTTCAAGAGTTTTACATATTCAGTCTCCCAGTAGATTTAATATTTCTGTTTTAATATCTAGATCTTTGATCTATTTTGAATTTAGTGTAGTGTGTGGTGAAAGATATGAGTCTAATGTTAATCTTCAGCATATGCAGAGACAGTTTTTCCAGCACCATTTATTAGAGGCTACCTTTCTTCCAGTGAATGTGTTTTGCACCTTTGTCAAAGATAAGGTGGATGAGTATGTCTGGAGTTAGGTCTGCATATTCTAATCTGTTCCATTGATCTGTGGATCTTCTTTTGTCAGTATCATGCTGTTTTCAATCACAGTAGCTTTATAGTGTAATTTCAAGTCAGGGATTGTGATGCCCCCTGCCTTTCTTTTGTTGCCCAGAATTGCCTTTACTATTCTAGGAGAGATCTCTAATTTTAGAATTTTTAAAGATAATGACATCTAAGCAAAATGTTTAAATGAAATATGTATGCAGGAATGTAATCTTGCTAAGTGGCTGCATATATAAGACTTTAAAGATTAAAAAATTTGCCAAGAAACTCATGGATCCCAAAAATATTGAATTGAAATGATCTTCATAAAATTAAATGAGAATGTTACCATATATGAAGCTCTACCTAACATGGTATCTTTAGTTTCTCAGGCATACATTTGTATTGTGAATGACAATTTTGCTGAATTAGAGCCAACAGAGATTAGGATCAACAAGAAAACAATATAGTGGGAACAGTAATTACCAGAGTTCTTTCTCTGAACTTATGTGCTAGAAGCAAAAATGGGTCATTTTACAGTTTAAGCTATTATTTTATGTTCCTTTGTGCTAGTCAATCTCTTCCCCAACTCCAACATCCTTCATGAAGACAAGAAATCTTGAGTCTGTGATGCAGGTCCCAAAGAATCTGTCAGAACATATATATTACAGCTTGTAAATTAACTCCTTGTTCTTAGATATACTGCCCACAACAGAACCCTACCTTGTTTTGCAGCCCAGTGTAAAGACTTTAGAGAGGATCCAGGCATGGCAGTGATATGTCCTTCCTGGCCATGGGAGCCTGCTCAAAATTGACAGCCATGCTTCCCAATATGAACCATTCCTTCCTCAGTTGATCCCCACATAATTCAACTTGTTTCTTTAATCCCCTTTCCTCCCCCTCCCTTCCTCTTCCTCTAGTTCCCCTTTCCCCCTTTACAATCCTGCTGATTTTTTAATTTTAGTTCATGTTTATGGTATGAAATGTCCATATTCTTTGAAGGTATTAGGACACTGTACATCACATATCGCTTCACATAGCCAAACCACCAGGAAAAATAATAAGATACAATTCACAGAAATCCTCCCAGTAGTTAAAGAAATTTCCCTTTTTAATGTATAATTTACTTTTTTTCCTGTTAATATTTCACAAGTTAAGCCTCTTTTAAATCATTCTCAGATTTTCCTGAAGGAGAGCTACTTTTAGAACAGGTGGGTCACTCTCATTTTTAGACATACTTCATTTTGTCATGGCTCACTTTGCTGTACTTCTCAGTTACTGTATTCTTTTTAACAAGTTGAGTGTTTGTGATAACCCTATATTGACCCAACAACATGTGCTCACTTCAGACCATTGGGTCACATTTTGGTAACTCTCACAATATTTCATACACTTTATTAATGTTTTTGTTATTATGATCTATTATCAGAGATCTTTCATGCTACTATTACAATGGGGGGGGCTCAATGTGATATCCTTTGCAAAACAGCAAACTTAGTCAGTGCTGCGCATGGTCTGACTGTCCCACCAACCAGTTGCTCCCCTCTGTCCATCTTCTTGGCACAACAATTTTGAAATTGGGCTACTCAGTAACTCACAGTGGCCTCTAAGTTTTCAAGTGGAAGGAAAGGTTGAGTGTCTCTCTCTCTTTAACCCAAAATCTAGAGATGAGTTTAATAATAAAGATATGACAAAAACCAAGCTAGGCTGCAAGCTAAGCTTCTTCTATTATTTTTAAAGATAGTGAATGAAAACACATTAACAGACAGACATAAACAAAACAACATCCAAACAATAGAAGCAATACAGAATTTCAGATAAGGTGATAGGAAATTAACAATGGTTATTGTATTATATATTGTTATCTTCAAATTGGTTACTCAGTTAAACAAATTGAGGCATGTAAAATGGATCAAACAATTAAACATTAACTGTTCCTCTCAATAAGAAAATATATATATATATATGTATGTATACACGCAGGATAGCTGAGAGAAGCTAAGCTTCTTGCACTAGATAGTTAGCCAAGTTTTCAATGCAAAGAAAAAATTCTGGAAAGAAATTAAAAGTAATGTTCCAATGAAAATGTGACTGAAGAGAAAGCAGAACAGCCTTTTTATTGATAGAGAGGAAGTTTTAGTGATTCAGTTTAGAAGATCATAAGAGCCATAATATTCCTTTAAAACCAAACCTAACCCAGAACAAAACTAATCCCTAAGTCACTTTAATTCCAAGAAAGCTGAGAGAGATGAGAAGTTGCAAAAGAAGTTTTGAGGCTAGTAGAATTGATTCGTGAAGTGTCAGGAAAGAAGTCATCTCCATAATACAAAAGCACAAGATTTAGCAACAAGTGCTGATGTATGTTTCAGCAAGTTATCTGGAAGATGTAACTAAGAAGATTCATGGAGGTGGCTACCACTAAACAATAGATTTTCAATGTAGAAGAGACAAATTTACATTGAAGACAGATGCTATCTAGGACATTCCATAGCTAAAGAGGAGAAGTCAATGCTCACCTTCAAAACTTCAAAGGACAGGCTCTCTCATACAGTTGCTGATTTCAAATTGAAGCCAATGCTCATTTACTATTATGAAAAGCCTAAGGACCTTGAGAAGGATGCTGTCTACTCTCCTTCTGCTCTATAAATAAAACGACAAAGCCCATGACAAGGCATACATGTTTACAACATGGGTTATTGAATATTTTGAGACACTATTGAGACAACTGTTAATAAGTTCCTTTCAAACAATTACTATTCATTGACAATAAAGCAGAAAATGTGGCTGAATAGCTGCAATCTTTATAAGACTTTAATGAATGCAGAGTAGCTTCTTATGGAGGAAAGATGAAAATTGTTTCTTAAGATAGACTAAACCTGGTGAAGATGCTATGCATGAACATTGTTGAAATGAAAACAATTTAGAACATTAAATAAACTTAGTCCTTAAGGCAGGAGCAGCGTTTGAGAGGATGAGTACAATGTTAAGCTAAATTCTGTTCTTGGGAAACTGATAACAAATGGCATTGCATACTGTGAAGAAATCATTCATGAAAGGATAAGTCCATCAGTGCAGCAAACTTCATTGTTATCTTATTTTGAGAAATTGCTACAGCTACTCTAAACTTCAGCACCTTCATCAGTCAAAAGCAACTGACATTAACACAAGACTTTCCACCAGCAAAATCATTGCATCTGCCAAGGTACACAAGATGATTGGTATGTTTTAAAAATACAACATTTTTTTTTTTTGGTTTTTTTTTTTTTTTTTTTTTTTGGTTTTTCTCCGGTACCGGGAACCGAACTCATGACTTTGCGCTTGCTAGGCAGGCGCTTTTGCCACTGAGCTAAATCCCCAGCCCCTCAACATTTTAATTAAGTCATATATACTATCTTTTTCAACATTATGCTACAGCACACTTATTAAACCACAAAATCATGCCGGCACTTCATGTGTACTTCATTTGTCATCAGGATAAAATTATTATAAGTGGGAGGCAGGGCAATCAGGAATGGTGTACGTCATTTCAGGAATTATGAATTCTTAATTTTAATTGGTAAATACTATGATCTTGTTTCATTTGTTTATAAAAACACAAGATATCCTGCTAAGCTTTGATTTAACCTGGTTTTGTCTTTCTACTAAGGCTTATTCTTTTTTTTTTCTTAACTAACTTAATTACTTTTATTTCTAGTAGATAAATGCAGTGTCCTTCCATCCTACTATCAACATGATATCCTCTTCAAATTTCATCAATGATCAGTAGAATACAGTCAACTTCCAAACGTCTATTGCCAGTTGAATATCTATTAGAATGTATTCGTTTATGTTACTGGTCTAAGAACAACTTGGAAATTATCATGCCTTGTTCTTTTTATATAAATAAAGTAATGTGGAAAATAGATGTTCAAAATATATTAGTGTGTTAATTAACTGATCAATTTTCTAGAACTATGAGAACAGATTATTGAAATCCTAATGTGACACTTACATTAAGCACAATATTTTCACCAGGTATAAACCTGAGGGAATGCAAAATTCTTTTGTTTATTTTTTATCAGTACATGCTTGCAGTAGATAATCATCACATTCATCGTGGGGGATTTGTACACATACATAACACATTTTAATTCTATTTTTGTCCCCTCCCTCTCCCGATAATGCTTCTTCCATTCACCATTTACAAAAGGTCTACTTCCATTTCTTTCCTTCAATTCTTTTTGTTATCTCAAGTCTGCCTTTGAATGAAAGTGAAACACGAGTCTTTGTCTACTTCTTGTTTTTTCTTCCCCCAGGGAATTTGGGATTTGAATGGCAATTTGGGATTTTCTTCTGTTTGTTCTAAGTTGCATCTATGTTGTGGGAAGAATAAGTGAGGAAGTTTCATGTATCAAAGCACTGGGATGAACACTGTCTGGACCTGGACAGATTCTGTCCCATGAATGTTCACTGATATGTGATCATTCAATCTGATTCTCAGGTATCATCTTCTGCTTACTGTGACAACTCCTGTGGGGTCTGTATTTGCATCTGGTCATAGGTCGGAAAGTCCACCCTGGACTGAGGATTCCATGAGGCCTAAGAAATTGTAACAGTCCATGTCTATTCTACCCAAAGCTACTCAGATAGGTAAGGAGTGTCAGGGTCAGCAGTGTACAGGAGCCTTTCAGCACATATAATGTCATCTTATGATACTCTTTTTTCTTCAATGAAAGAGAAAAATCTGGTCAAGTATCAATGTTAGATACTTAAACTAGAAAAAATATATCTCTGAATAAATAAATTTTCAATTTAACTTTTAAACAAAATTAAGTACAGTTCCTTTGTTGTGACATTGCTTAGAAACTTTAAGATGCTGATATTCATTGCGATTTTTCATAAGTGGTGTGTATCAGTTCAGCAAGTGTTTATATTATTTGAGCACACATCCTGGAACAGTTGTTTCCTGGAATACCATTTGGGAAACATTGTTCCAATACGTTGTGCAATTATTAGCGTGTTGTTTTACCATCTACATTATGATCAAGAGAACCCAGAGAACAGTCCAAGCTGTAAAGGCAGCTTGATTGTGTCTGATAATTTGATGCTTCATTTCAGCAAATGCTAGTCTCTTCATAGCATCACCTCAAACACAGGCAAAGTGAATCTCCAGAGATGAAAAAGAACAAGGCAGGTGAAACAAACTTTTGACTTCTGCTTTCTTCTCTTGCTCTAATTGCTCATATCAATGCAAAGTTCTGTTCTTTATTTAATAAGCAAAATACAGTGTAGTTTTAGAAAGAGCACAGAGTAGAAAATGGAGTCCTGCTTTTCCTCTAACTAACTTTGTGAGTGCTTACTGCACTTCACTTCCCTAGACCTCGGTTTCCTCATTTTATAAAGAGGAACGTCTAGTCAAGGAAAAGCTGATCACACTATTCCATTCTAATGATATTCTTCCTCCCATTGAATGGAGGATCTGCAGTCTGGCAGACAATCGGCAGATGTCATTTTTCACAGCACATCAGCTGCAGTAGCCATTAATACCAACAACTGCCTATGCTTATATTGTACTTCACAGTCATGCTACCTTTCACTACTATTGCATAACTTGATCCTTAAAACTGGCAGGAGGGATTATTATTCTTCTATCGGTGAGGAAACTAAATTTCAGATATTTCCTGAAGGTCACCCAGCTGTCAAATTACAGAACTGTCCTTGAACTCTATTCTTCTTATAGTGCTATGTATTTAGGGTTTCTTTTCCATTCTTAAAACCCAGTAAGGAATAACTTTTGTGACATTCTTCTTTGCTGCCAGACAATCACTCTAGGGAAAGTAGTGTTCATTATTTTCGGCAGGGAAAACACAGTGTTAACTCAGACAACATAATAATTTTATGGTCTGAATGAAAAAAAAATTTATCCTGTCAAATTCAATTTATATCACAAGACTAAATAAAAATTTTATGTACTGGGTAAAGGAAAAATAGAGAGAAAATGTCCTGAGTGAGTGAGCTTAAATTATCTCCCATTTGAATGAGTTCATTTCCCAGAGTATTTCATCAGGCTTTTTAATTAAGAGCAAATTATTCATCTAGAGTCAGTAATTTGCCAATGACCTCTTCTTAACACTCTAGTCTAAGGTGACAGAAATGACAATGAGACTTTCAAATTAAAAGTACCAAGCTCTCAAAAATACTGGGCTCTTCAGTTCAGTAACTGAGTCAAGAAAGACAAGTTGGGAAAACAATTACATTTTAGTCATATATTTCCCCTAAAATAAAAGTTCAAAGATATTTAAGAAGTGTTAAGTTTCCATAAGCTGATATTAGACACTGAAAATATCCAGTAACACATGCATATGAGTATATGTACATATGTGTAAATATATAAATATATGCATGTATGTTTATATAACATTATAAGTAAATGAAAAAATTCAAAAGAATATTTCCTAAGGTATCATTACTTTGTTTTTACATCAGCAGATGGAAGTGAGATAGAAGGAGATAAGATGGGAAATGGAGGATAGAGAAAAAAAGGGCAAAAAATGGAACTAAAAGTAGAAAAAGTGAAATGATAACTTTTAACTCTTGTAAGTTTTATCTAGTTGGGCATAAATCAATATTTAAGGGAAATAATAGAGTTCACAGTGTACATGGCACAAAACATTTATTTTAGAGCTCTGAAAAATAAATACTATTGCTAGAGCATTTAGGAGATGAAACTGAAGACTGAGGCAGAGTCCTGAAGAAGGAAAGCTCAATAAGAATGTTAAATGCAGAATGCCCCCACAAGAACAGCAGTCAGCAACAGTTAAATGCAGAATACCCCCATGAGGTGTGGCTGTTTTTAGGCAGCTCTTTCTGTCAATGGTAGATATGGAGGAGAGAGACAACAGAGCAGGTGGCCTGTGATCTGGCCGCCATTACAGTCTGCACTTACACACTCCATGTGCCCTGAGCTGCCTTGAGACACTGGTCCAGATGGCCCATGAACTGCTAACACAATGGTTCACTTCTGGGACCACTCTGCACATGCCCTGAGCTGCATGGGATATTGGATCAGGCAGCCCATAAACTGCTGGCACTGTAGTTCACATCTGGGCTTTGCATACACCCTGAGCTACCTGGGGACACAGGACCAGGTTGTCCATGATCATGCTGCCAGTGCAGCCTGTGTCTGGATCCTGCATGCACCCTGAGCTGCCTGGGGATGCTGGATCAGGTAGTCCATGATCTACTGACATTGTGGTTCATGGCTGAATGCCAAGAGAACCAGGTACCCCCCCATCAACTTGCCAGGGACACCACAGTTCACATCTGGGCCCAACCTGCACATGCTCTGAACTGCCTGGGGTCCATGAATTGCTGACACCACAGTTTATGTCTGAGCTGCCTGGGAACACAAAACCAGGCAGTCTGTGATCAGGCCACAAGTGCAGCCTGTGTCTAGGTCCTGAGCATGCCTTAAGCTGCCTGAGTTTACTGGATCAGGTAGTCTGCGATCTGCTAGCACCATGGATCTCATTTGAGACGTGGGAGAACTAGGTATGCTCCACCAACTACCTAGTGACCCTTCACTGAGCAGCCCACCTCAAGGGCTACTAAGAGGCAAGTCTGACCACCAGGAAAATTAGGGACACTAGCAACCTTTGCCGAGCTGCCAGGGAAGAGAAACTGTGTGCTCTGCCTCTGGTATCAAAAATGACAAGATAAAGGTCAAAAAGGCAATCTCAGAATTCCACCTCACTCAAAACAAGTCGAGGAGATATCAGCAAAGGAGAACTTGGTAATCACACACCTGTAATCACTGAAATGATTGCAACAGAAGTAAAGAAACAACTCCAGCAGACCACACAAGAAATCAGATCAGAAATAATCTCTCAGGTAAAAAATGAAATGACAACAATAATGAAAGAATTGCTCAGCACATGTAAAGAAGACATATAAAAAATAGATGAGCATAGAAAACTGATGTTAAGTGAACAATATAGGAAAAAGCTAGAATGCAGGAAACAGATTCAAAGACATATCCAGGGAATCAAAACTTCCACGGAAAGCTGCCAAAACCGTTTGAATGAAGCCAAAGATAGAATTTCAGATCTTGAAAGCAGCATGGCAGCTAAGGATCATGAAAGAAGGACCTCTTAAAATCAAAAAGGAACCAGGAAAAATCAAATAAACAGCTACAAGAGGAGGCAAGGAAAAATAATCTATGAATAATAGGTATCAACAAAACAGAAGGAGGCAACATAAATGACATAAAAAGAATATCTGCAGAAGTAATAGCAAAAAAATCTCCAAGTAATAGCATGGAAAAAGAATCTGATGCACATGAAAGTGAGGCATATAGAACTCCAACCAGTCAGAACCAAAATAAAACTATACCTAGACATATAATAATCAAGATCCCAGATAACCAGCAAAAAAACAGCATATTAAAAGCTGTTAGAGAAAAGAAACATCACTTATAAATGAAAATCCATCAGAATCACAGCAGATTTATCAGTACAGACCATCTAGTCAAGATGAGGTTGCAGTGAAGTATTACAGGTACTGAGACAAAACAGCTTCCAACCCATATAGATGTAACCTGAAAATCAATCCTTCAAAATTAATGGAGAAATAAAATGTTTCCATAACAAAAAAACAACTGAAGAAATTCATGAGTGCCAAACCAACCTTATAAAGAGTACTAAAAGATATTCTAGACAGAGATTAAAATGACCACAATTTCAAGAACAAAAATAGAAAGGAACTCTCAAGCAGAGCAGACAATTAAACAGAGAAAAAGTAGGAAACCAACAGCAAGTAAATAACATGACAAAGATAAGTCAATATATATCAGTTATAACCATTAATGTAAATGGCCTCAATTCACCAGTCAAAAGAAACAGACTGTCAGAGTGGATCAAGAAACAAAATCCAAAAATATACTATACACAGGAAACACATTTTACTCAAAAAGAAATCCACAGACTGAAAGTCAAAGGATAGAAAACAATTCTCCATGCAACAGGAATCCAGAAAAAAATGGGGAGTGGCTATTCTGTTTGCAGGCAGTGTAAACTTTAAACCAAGAATAATCAAAAGAGATAAAGAAGGTCACCATATTCTTGTTAAGAGAAAATTGCAAGAGATAGAGTTAATAATAAACATGTATATACCAAATATGGGAGCACCAAACTATATAAGACAAATCTTAACAGATATGAAAACTTAGGTAATTAATAATGCTATTGTAATAAGGGACCTCAACACCCTATTGACACAAAGAGAGAGGTCAACCAGATCAAAAATCACAAAGAAATAACACATCTGAACCAAATTTGTGAACGAATGGACTTAGTAGATGTTTACAAAGTGTTCCACCCCACAACATCAGAATACAAATTCTTCTCAGTTGCACATGTGACATTCTGTAAAACAGATCACATTCTAGCATATAGAGCATACTTAACTGGATGCAAAAAAAAATTGAAATTATCCCATGCATATTATCTGACAGTAGTGCAAAGAAATTGGAAATTAATGACAAAAGGAACAACAAGATCTCCAAAAACAATTGGAAAATAAATAACAACCTCCTGAACAACCAATGGGTCCCAGAAGAAATTAAAGAACATAATTTAAAAATACCCACAAAAAAATGAAAATATAAATACAATTTATTTGAGTCTGTGGGATGCACTGAAAACAATCCTCAGAGGGAAATTTATAGCAGTGAAATCACACACGAGGAAAGCAGAATGAGAACAAATAAATAGCCTAATGCTCCACCTCAAACTTTTAGAAAAAGAACAAGTCAAGGCCAAAGCCCAAAAAAGGGAGGAAACTATAAAGATCAGGGCAGAAATTAATGCAATTGAGATAAAGAAAATGCTACAAAAATAAATGAATCAAAGAGTTGGTTCTTTGAAAGAATAAAATTGATAAACCCCTAGCCAACATTATCAAAAAAAGAAAGGAAAAAACTCAAATTCACTCAATGTAGAATGAAAAGGATGAAATCACTATAGATACTATAGAAATTCAAAAGATCATTAATACCTACTTTGAAAATCTTTACTCCTTTAGGATAGAAAACTCAGAAGAAATGGACACATTCCTAGATATGTGCAAATTACTAAAGTTGAATCAAGAAGATATAAAAATCCTGAACAACCCAATATCAGTTAATGAGATTGAAAACATGATTAAAAACTTACCAACAAAGAGAAGTCCAGGTCCTGATGGATTCACAGTGGAATTCTACAAGAAATTCAGAGAAGATTTATTGCAAATACTCCTCAAATTCTTCAATGAAATAGAAAAGAAAACAATTCTTCCTAAATGATTTCTGGAGGGAAGTATTATACTGACACCAAAACAAGAGAAAGACCCAACCAAGGAAGAGAACTACAAGTGAGTTTCCCTAATGAACATGAATGCAAAGATAGTCAAGAAAATACTAGCAAATAGAATGCAGCAAATCATCAAGAAAATCATACACTATGACTAAGTTGGATTCATCCCAGGAATGCAGGGATTGTTCAATATATGCAAATCAATCAATGTACTATACCATATCAATATAGCCAAAAACAAAAACTACATGATCATCTCAATAGAAGCAGAGAAAGTTTTTGATAATGTCCAACACTTCTTCATAATAAAAATCTTACAGAAAATAGGAATAGATGGTCTTTACTTCAACATGATCAAAGCCATCTATGACAAACCAACAGCCAACATCATACTAAACGGACAGAAATTGAAATCTTTCACTCAAAAATCAAAAACAAGAGAAGGATGACCACTGTCACCATTCCAATTCAACATACTTCTGGAAACATTAGCCAGAGCAATTAGACAAGATAGAGAAATAAAAGGAATAAAGATAGGAAAGGAAGAAGGGAAATGGTAATTGTTTGCAGATGACATGATACTCCACATGGAAGACCCCAAAACCTCCAACAGAAGACTCCTTGAAGTTATCAACAAATTCAGCAGCATAACTGAATACAAGTTCAGCACTCAAAAATCAATAGCATTCCTATACACAAACAACAAAGACACTGAAAGGGAAATTAAGGAAACCATACCTTTCACCATAGCATCAAAAAATCTGAAATATTTAGGACTCAATCTAACAAAGAAGTAAAGTATCTATACAGTGAAAACTACAATACTCTGAAAAAAGAGATCAAAGACGGTTTCAGAAAATGGAAAAATACTCCTTGCTCATGGATAGGAAAAACCAATATTGTGAAAATGGCTATACTACCAAAATTGTTGTTCAAATTCAATGCATTTACAATTGAAATACCATTAGCATACCTCGCAGATGTGGAGAAAACATGCCTTAAATTCATCTGGAACCAGAAGAGACCCAGAATAGCAAAAGCAATCCTGGGCAACAAAGACAAGTCAGGCGGCATCACAATCCCTAACCTGAAATTATATTACAAAGTTACTGTCATAAAATCAATATGATACTGTCTAAAACACAGACTTGAGGATCAATGGAACAGGCTGGAAGAAGCAGCCACAACCACAAACACACTCAGCGACCTGATCTTTGACAAAGGGGCCAAACAAGTTCACTGAAAGAAAGACAGCCTCTTTATTAAGTGGTGATGGAAAAACTGCCTTGACACATGCCAAAGACTGAAAATAGAACCATGACTATCACTGTTCACCAAACTCAAGTCAAAATGAATCACAGATCTCAATGTTAAAATAGAAACAAACAAGTCTACTGGAAGAGAAAAATTTTGAAGATATAGGGGTAGAAAGAGTGTTCTTGAACAAAAACCAAATTGCATGGGAAATATTTCATAGAATCAAAAAATAGGATCCCGTCTTACTGAAAAGATTTTGCACAGCCAAAGAAATCACCTGCAGAGTAAAAAGAAAACCCACAAATTGGGAAAAAATTTTAGGTGTCTGTCCCTCTGACAAAGGACTTCTCTTTACAATATATATCAACCTCCCCCTCCAAATTCAACCTCCCCCTCCAAATTCAAAGATCCAATCCAAAAATGGGCATCTGAGATGAATACATACTTCTCAGGTAAAGAAACACAAATGGCAAATAAATACACAAGAAAATGTTCAACATTATTAGTCTTTCAGGAAATGCAAATTGAAACAACACTGAGATTCCATCTCACCCCAGTAAGAATGGATATTATTAAGAAATCAACCAATAACAAATTCTGATGAAGCTGTGAAGATAAAGAAACTCTTCTCCACTGCTGGTGGGAGTGTAGACTGGTACAACCACTGCAGAAATCAGTTTGGAAATTCCTCAGTAAACTAGGACTAGAGGTCTCATTCAACCCAGCTATTCCTCTTCTAGGTATTTTCCCATAAGAACTGAAAATATATCACAGTGATATATGTGCACCCATGTTTATAGCAGCACAATTTGTAATAGAAGCCACCAAATGGCCATCCACTGAGGAATGGATAAAAATATTATGGTATTTTTATATACTAGAATATTACTCAGCTATAAAGAAAGATAAACTTGAGGCTTTTATAGGTAAATGGACACAACTAGAGACCATACTCATAAGTGAAATAATCAGACCCACAGTTGTAAACACCATATTGTCTCACTAGTATAAGAACCTGAAGGAGTGAATAAAAATTAGGAGGTGCAATAGATAATGGGAAACAAAGGAAAATACTCAAATGTAAAGAACTGAGATGAGGGAAAAGAGAAAAGAAAGGAGGGATAAATTATGCATATATGCACACACATACTAGCTAACATAGTTGTACTACTGACTCTTATTGCTTTATTGAAAGGAACAGTTAATGTGTAATTATTTGATCAATCTTACATGTCTGTATTTGTTTACCTGGGTAACCAATTTGAAGATATCAATGTGTAATGCAACAACCATTGTTAATTTCCTCTAACCTTGTCTGATAAAATTTCTAGACTTTTTGCCATATTAAATAAGCCACTTATAAAATGGCAGATACTGTATGATTTCACTTATGTGAGGAATATAAAATCATCAAATTCATAGAAGCAGAAAGTAGAATGGTGGTCAAAATAGAAAGAAGAAAATGGAAGTTGTTTTCAATGAATCATGAGTGTTTAGAAATAAGCATTCATACTAGTATGAGAGGTGAGGGTGGAAAAAGAGGGTAGAAAGGAGGAAGAAATTCTCTACTGCACATTCACCCAGTCTTGAATTTTGTAGTCCCCAAGAAACATGTAGTCCTTAAAAATTGTGTCATACCACTTCTTAACAAAGAGTTTCAAATTTCCAAGATGACAAAGTTCTGGAGATTTATTGCACAAGAATATGAATACAAACTACTTACTGATACACTTAAAATGGTTGAAATAATTTTTTATATTATGAGTTCTTTAATGATTTTTTAAACCCTCCTAGGCACTTTCTGTAACTTCCATCTTTGGAGAAACTACCAAGACTTTGTCCACATGGCATTGCTCAGGGCTCAGTGAATGTATAAACCCAGATATAGTGATCAGTAGGTTTCTCTAATGGACTTGCTGATGAGCTCAACACCATGCCAAGAACATCCTACATGTCATAAGCCCTCCGCAGCAGTGTCAAGAACATGGGCTTTGAAACAGACACAATAGATATTCTTTGATTCCTGGCTCTCAACTCACCAGCAGTGAAATTTGGGGAAATTTATGAAATTCCTCTAACCCTCCTTTCTTTAGGTATGAACTAGGAATAAAAATGTTTTATAAGGTCATTAAGTGTGCTAAATGTTATAATAAATGAAAATATTTGGCATAATGTTTTCTACATTGTTAAGTAGGTACTTAAGAAATGCAATTGAAGATGTTGTTCCCTGTACATCAATAGCATTCTTCCCACTACTTCTGCCATCTTGGATGAAAAATGGGAAGTACTCCTGCCCCCTCCATCCTAGTACTTCCTTCCTGTTTATTTGCTTAACAAGTATTTATTAAGCTCCTACTAAATGCAATGCTCAGAGCCTGGCATTGGGAGTATGGTGTTGGGATATGACCTCAGAAAAGAGTTTAAAGTTTGGTAGAAAATGAAAAGGAACACCTATATACTACAAAGAAGGAAATAAGAAGTGTGAGCAGGGAGAAATTTTGAGAGTGTAGTAAACTCAAGACCATATAACTTCCAGGTTCCAAATTATAATTCAATGTTATTGAATTTTTTTAACTCTACTAGAAGGAAAGTTAATAACAACAATAATAGTATGACAGTAACAATATAGGATTAGAACCTTTATTCTAGGAGAATTAAAATAAACTGGATAAAGAAGACAATGACAGAGCTTGTTAGTTTTGTTTCTTCTTCACAGTACCTTTGTTCTTTTAAAAATAATTTCACCTATTCAATTCTTCCTGGGAAAAAACCCAGAGTTTAATTAATTTTGGAACTTTACTTCTTTTTCCAAAAAAATAAAAAGAAAAAGAAAATCAATTTGTTGTGTGCACAATGCTAAATATATATACATATATGTACATAATTTTTCCTTATAACACATCTGCAAAGCAGATAGTATTCTTATTTTACAGACGATGGAGTTGAGCCTCAGAGATGTCTTATAGCCTACTCTTTGTCTCACTTCTGGTCAGTCTGTTTGACCTGGAATTCTGTGTCACTTCAAGTTCCTTACCTTGGAAGATGCTGTGATTATCATACAATTGGAGTATCTTCTTTGCCTCATATTTAGAGAGATACCATATCATAGTCCAGTGGCAAGCAGAAACACCAAAATGACACTCACAGTTTGGAGGCAGATTTATTTACAACGAATGGCACTGATTGGAATCATTCCCAGAATATCAGGCTCTGATCTCTGCTAGTCTGGGTGTTTATATGAGATAAGAAAGAAGGAAGTATAGAGGCAGAATGGCTTGTCAATTGGGGATTGCTTTATACAATGTGCATCATAGTGACCAGCTGTGCATCACAGTGACCAGCTGTTTCGAAGAGACCAGAAGCAACCAGATCTGGAACAGGAATTATTACCTGAGCAACTAACAAATTGAAGTATACTGGCTGGCGGTGGGGAGAATTTTCTGTTACACTAGAACAACATTAATGAAATTATTTTATAAAAATTGGAAAGCTAGGATACTCAGTGATCCAAAAAAGTCTTGAATTTTCAAGTTCCTTAAATTCTTACAACTGAACAGATCACAAATAAGGTACTATTTTAAATATTGCATCAAGTGAAATTTCTTTCAAGATAGTTTCTGAAGTCCATGCCCATGAATGTTTAAGTGGGAGCTACAAATGGATATCCATATAATGCCATGTTAATATTCACTGCTCATTCTCTCTCCTGCTTCAGTGGCGGAAAAGATTAATATATCATTCAGTTAATACAAAGTGTAATTTATTTCCAAAGTGGCATGCTTCCTTCACAACATCAAATCTGGCAGCTCTGTGCAAATGCTGTTCTATCAGCTGTAATAATGCCTTTAATGAACTTGTCTCTGGAATAGCAAATGTGTAATGTGCTATGTAACCCACAATCCTACTGCTCAGACTCTCATCATCTAGCCTACCAACTTCCATATTCATCAGCAGCAGTTTTAAAAATCCTTTCTGATCTAATAAGAGGCAAAAGGGCCACCAAGAATCTGCAAAATTAGTTCTAGATTGTTCATGTCCCATTCTAAATTTCTGCTACTTTTGAGCATTTTTACACCAGGAAAATAAAAATGCTCTTCCATTAAATATTTTTCGGGACTGAGTGATTCAGATTGCCTATCTCAAGAAAAGACAATCTGAATAGGATGTCACAGGGTCCTAATCAGTGCTTCTGTGGTTTTCACTGGATACAGTGTGGATGATGTAAAACCAACACATTGCCGAGCAACTAGTCATTGTCATCAATCCCTATTGCCTCAAAACTTGTCTTTAAAAATAAACTTATTCAACTGTCCATCATGTATCTGAGACCCAAGGTAAGCAGGCCAAACACACTTATTCTTCCCTTTTTAATAAACTTGGGCCCTTTCCTTTCACTTATTCATTTTTGAGCTGCTCTCATTTTGATCTTTTTCCCACCCAAATACAACTGAACTTAAGATGACCCTATGACTCCAAGAATTTGAACTTTATGTTACTGTCTCATCTCTTCAGGTGGAACCTCAAATTCATCTAAGGGTGGTGAAAATTTAGGTTTGCTGGCTCATTTAACAAAAATTAGTTGAGTACTTTTATGGGTCAGACATCATTCTAGGTGCAGGGGATATCAAATAACATAGTAGAGAAAAGGATTTATCTGTTGAACCTTTCTGTGAAGTGGAAAAGATATCAAATCGAATGAATGACCACGTAGAGTGATAAGTATTAATAAAAGAAAACTAAAACTGGAAAGAGAATAAGGGTGGGAAACTCAACTGTAATGATGGCCTTCAAAGAAAGTAACACTTTTCTCAAAGAAATTTGAGAAATATTCAAAAGAAATGAAGAAGGCTGATAGTAACTTGAACTACCTCAAGTAGGAAAACTTGCTAGAAAAAAAATCACAGGGAGCAAGACATTTATAGTCAGTCAAGTGGCTCTACTCTTTACTAGTTAAAGCAACATATTAATTGTCTTCTTTGTGCCTCAATACTGTCAGCTTCAAGTAAAGGTAACAGTACTTTTCTCAAAAGATTTTAAGTCAATTTCAATGAGAACATATGTAAAATGCCTGTCATTTTTTGATATCTCATTCAGTGGAATTTACACAGATAGATGGAAGACAGAGAAGCAGGTATACAACAGAATATGATGAATTGAAATGGATTGTGATAAAAATAAGATTAGTGAGGACAAGACATAACAGAGCAGAATAAGTATAGTTGGGCACACAGCAATTAGAAGGATAATAGACACATATGCCCACTTTATTCTTGGTCACCCTTAGCTGGTCACCTATCTACTGCTTCCATAAGTGAAGGCAATTTCTGGCATTTGTGTCCTACACCTATTTCTAATATCAATATTTGGGAAGATTGATTAGTGATTCTGAGTTTTATTTTCTTCATCTTTTAGTGAGTAAGTCATACTAGAAAGTTGCCAAGTGTTCTCTAGCTTTAATAATGTATGCATTAATAAAACCCAAAATTTAATTTTGTGGATTATAACTCACTTAAATAAAAGAGCCTGGGGGTAGGAATTCAACATGGCTGAATGGAGGAGAAGCCATTTTGGAGATACTCAGAGAAAATCAATATAAAACATATGTAAATGGAAGAAGGTGAGGAACATACATCCTGATGCCAAAATCAATCTGAAATAAGAGCCTTGTAGATCAAACAAAACATTGATATAGGACTTTATACAAAGGCAAACCATTCCACAGGGCCACCAGTGTGGTGAGCAAGAATCACTAAACTGGGAAGACTCCAAGAAACTCATGTACTGCAAAACTGTGGCTAACTAAAGTCACACATGATAGATTTGGGTTATAAGGCCTCTTACCTCTTTTTCTTTTCTCCACACAGAGGACACTGCAGCCAGGCAGCACATTTCACCAGCACAAACAGGGATTAATTACCTGGAAACTGCTCCTGCTCCTACAGGCTGCCAGCTCTGTGTGTGTGTGTGTGTGTGTGTGTGTGTGTGTGTGTGTGTTTTAGCAGCTAACTGTAACCCATAGGGACAACAAGGTTAGGGATCACAGTGAAGGTGATGGATGGCCCTTCCTGCCCTGTGACCAGAGGCTTGAAGGAAAGATATAGATGTACAGGATTTAAACAGCTTTAGGAGGTCAGCACTCAACCCACTAGCAAAGAAATTAAAGGGAGAGAGCACAGCCTGGTGCTATCTCCATGGAAGTGACAGAACCCACACGCACACCTTGCAACAAGCTGTATAACAGAATAGATACTTACTAGTAGGGATGAAATAGAGACCATGCAAGGAGCAGGACAAGTCAACTGTTTATGGAACTGGGAGCAAATATAGGCTGTCCCTACTTGAGGGTACCACAGTAGCTGGAAGAGCAACACAGAGACAAACAGGCTAAGGAGTGAGTGGGCCACCAAGAGACATACAGAAAGTTACTGGTAGAAGAATCTGGCCCACATCCAGAGACCAAGATCAGCTACGTACCTAGCAGATGTGGCAGGCTTACCCAACAATTTTGGGCTTTAATTTGGACAATACCACAAAACTGTGGACACCACAGGATATATTGTTTAATAATTTGTTTGTTTCATTTTCCTTTCCTGTATGGTTTTGGTTTTTTTTGTTTTTTAGGTTGTTTAGGTATTTACTTTTATTTTTGCTCTGCTCTATTCATCTTCTTTCTATCTTTCCTCAACTATCTCTCTGGATTTTATGCTATTTTCATGTGAGGGAACATCATTTCTAGTCTTTCTGGTTCACTTTGATAACCTTTTCCTTTCTCCTTTATTCTTTGTTTCCTGCACTGTTCTCCAGTTTCTCAAAACCTGTGTGAAAATCTTTTGTCCTCCAGCCTTGCTTCTATTGTATTTCTCTTCACTTATCTCTCTGTTTTGTCTTCTACCCATTTTAAATTTACCCACCACATCATAAAATTGCTTTACCATATTAAAACTCTTTACACACAAGTTCCTGATTTATGTTGGATTTGGTTACATAACTGTAGATCATGCCCCTATGGTTAAAGGTATCAAATTAATAGTTACACAGTTTGTCAGTTTCTAGGCTTTCCTTGATACTATTGTTGTTGCTAATTGCACTACTTTAGCAAAGATGTCATACCTGTTGTAATCATTTGTTCTCCCTTGTATGACAATACTGATTGCTTGGGGTCATAACCATCACCACAATCCAGTATTAAGAACCAGGTATGAGCCAAATAGATAATATCAACTCATGCTTAATAAATTCAGAAAATAGGATATTGGAAAAAACATAAAAACCAGGAACAACATACACCTAGAATATATCTCTGAGGAAGAGACATTTCTAAGGTAAGTCTCAAAACTAGTGATAAAGCTATCTACTATGAAAAATTTGCATTCATTGACACAGAAAACAAAATAAAATAAAAATAGAAGATGACAAGACTCAGAAGCAAATGTATCCCAAGACCTCCAAACCACCCAGGACAAGGCAAGAGGACAAAGAGGAAAGAAAAAGCCACCCACCTGCATGTCCTGAAATGGAAACAGAAGTAACAAGATGAATGGGATTGTAGAGAAAATACTCTCTCAGGTAAATTTTTTAGAAAGATGAACAAAATAAAGGACTTGCTAAATGAATCTACAGTAGACACTGCACAAAAATAGAGGAGCTTAGGAAAATGATCAAAGTCATGAATGCTCAACATAGAAAAGAAGTGTAACCATGTAACAGATTCGAACAGATATCCAAGAGATTAAAACTTCCATTGAAAGTATGTGCAACCAATTGAATGAAGGCAAGGATAGAATATTATTTCTAGAAATCAGGATTGTGATTAGTGACCATGAAGTAAAAGATATTTTATATATAACAAAGGACCATGAAAAAGCAATCCAAACTCTTCAAGATAATGCAAAGAATAACAACATAAGATTGATTAGAGTCAGTGAAGAAGCTGGAGATAGCACAGATGACATAAAAACACTGTTGACAAAAGTAATGGCAGAAAATTTCCAAAACATAAAAAAAAGAATTTGACATACAAATAAGTAAGGTATACAGAACTCCAATTAGCCATGACCAAAATTAATGTATACCAAGACACATAATAAGATTCCAGAAATTCAGCATAAGAACAGAATGTTAAAAGTGATTAGAGAAAAAAAAAATCACTGATAGAGAAAAGCTCATCAGAACCACAGCAGACATCTCAACACAAACCCTTAAGTCAAGGAGAACTTGGAGTAAACTATTTCAGGTCCTGAAAGAAAACCACCTGCCCAGATGGATGTACCCTGCAACACTACCTTTCAAAATTAATAGAAAAATAAGACCCTTCCATGACAAATAACAACTGAACAAACTCATGACTGCAAAACAAACTCTGTAAAATGTTCTAAGGGTATTTTAAAAAGAGATAATGAAGGCCAAAACTTCAAGAACACCAACAAAAAGAAGCCACCAAGCCAGGTAAGCAATTTAACAGAGGAGAAAGACAGGAAACCAACAACAGGAAAATAATACACCAGGGATAAGCCAATGCATACCAGTTATCACAATCAAGATAAATGGTCTCAAGTCACCAATCAAAAGAAAAATACTGGCAGAATAGATCAAAAAAAAGAAGAGTTCACAATTTGCTGCATACAAGAAAAACATTTAATTCAAAATGAAATTCATAGACTCAAAGTCAAACGAATAAAATACAATACTCCACAACGTGAACTAAGAAAAAAGCAGGAATAATTATTCCATTTGCAAAAAATGTGAACTTCAAGCTGCAACTCATAAAGAAGGTCACTGCTCCAAACTATATAAAACAAATATTAATGAACATGAAACATCAAATAAGCACTAACACAATTGTAATGGGGGACCTCAACACCCCATTGTCACAAATATAGAGATTTACTAGACAAAAATTCACAAAGAAATATCAAAACTGAACCAAACCTGTGAACAAATAGACTAGTACATGTCTACTGAGTGGTCCAAAGCACAACACTGGAATGCACATTCTTTTCAGTGGCACATGGGGCTTTCTCCAAAATAGATCACATACTTAGCCCAGAGAACATGCTTAAGTAAATGCAAATGAATTGAAATTATCTCATGCATATTATCTGACCATAGTAAAATGAAATTGGAAGTTAAATAGTACCCTCTTGAATAACCAGTCACAAATGAAACTAAAGAATAAATTGAATAGTGTCTACAATTAAATGATAATGCTGATACAACATTCCAGAACTATGGGATTCAATGACAACACTCCTAAGAGGGATTTATAGCAGTGAATATTCATCAGGAAAATAGAACTCTCTCAAATAAACAACCTAATATTGAACCTCAAACTTTTAGAAAAAGAAAACTATGTCAAGCTAATATGAGGGAGGAAGTTATAAAGAACAGAACAGTAATTAATACAATTAATACTAACAAAATACAAAGAATCAATGAATTGAAAAGGTGGGTCATTGATAAACCCTTAGCAAATCTAATCAAAAGAGAAGAGTAAAGACTCAAATTCATGCAATTAGGAATGAGAAGGGTGAAAGTACAACAGATCCTGCAGAAATTCAGAAAATCTTCAATACCTACTTCAAAAAACTATACTGTAATAAGATGGAAAATACAGAAGAAATGGAGAGATTCCTACATACATATGAGTTACAAGAATTGAATGAAGAAGCTATAGAAATTTTAAATAACCCAATAACAGTCAATGAAATTAAAAATGTAATTAAAAACTTACCAAAAAATAAAAGCCCAGTGCCTGATGAATTCATCACTGAATTCTACAAGAAATTTTGAGATCTAATACCATTACTTCTCCAAACTATTTGATGAAATTGTAATGGAAGCAATATCCCCAAAGTCATTCCTGGAAGCATGTAGGACCCTGATACCAAAACCAGAGAAAGACCCAACCTAAAAAGAGAACTACAAGCCAATCTGCCTAATGAGCATAGATGCAAAAATCATCCATAAGATACTTGCAAACAATGCAGCAAATCATCCAGAAAACTATACATCATGACCAAATAGGATTCATCCAAGGGTTCCAGGACTGGTTCAACATACACAAATCAATAAATGGAATACACCATATCAACAGAGCCAAAAACAAAGACCAAATAATCATCTCAATAGATGGAGAGGAAGCATTTGACAACATCCAACACACATTCATTATTAAAAAAAAAAAAAAAACCTGCAGAAAATTGGAATAGAAGGTCTTTATCTCATATTTATTGGAATAGAAGGTCTTTATCTCATCTATAACAAAGCACCAGTCTGCATCATTCTAAATGATGGAAAACTGAAAGCTTTCACTCAAATATCAAGAACAAGACAAGGATGTCCACTGTCACTATTCCTATTCAGTATACTTCTGAAAACATCAGCCAGAGCAATTAGATAATAGAAAGGAATAAAAGAATAAGGATAAGGAAGAAAAAATCTAATTTTCATTAATTGCAAATGACATGATACTCTACAAACAATACCCCAAAAACTCCACTAAAAACTGCTAGATTTAATGAGCAAATTCAGCAGCATCGCTGGATACAAAGTCAACACTCAAAAATCAATAGCATTCTTGTACAGAAATAGCAAACTCACTGAGAGAGAAAAGAGAGAAACAACATTTTTCACAATACCATTCATAAATGCATTACTTAAGAATCAATCTAACAAAGGAAGTAAAAGATTTCCATATTGAAAACTACAGTACTGTGAAAAGAAGATCAAAGAGGACATAAGACAATGAAAAGATATCCCTTGCTCTTGAGTAGAAAGAACCAATATAGTAAAAAATAACCATACTACCAAAATTGTGACACAAACAATGCAATCACAATCAAAATACCATTAGCATACCTCACAGAACTAAAGAAAACAATTCTAAAACTTATTTGGAACCAGAAGAGACCCAGAATAGCAAAAGCAATTCTGTACAACAAAGGCAAGGCAGGGGGGATCACAAGCCCTGACTACAGAGCTACTTGATTTAAAAAAAAAAAAAAAAAAAGCATGGTATTGGCAGAAAAGCTGACCTGAGGAACACTGGACCAAAGTAGAAATTGCAGAAACAAATCAAAACAAATTCAGATACCCTATCTTTCATGGTGCCAAAACACATACACCGGAAGAAAGATAGCCTTTTTAATAAATGGTACTAGAAACACTGGCTTTCCACATGCCAAAGACTAAAACTAAATCCATATCTATCACTAAATTATGCACTAAGTTAAAATCGAAATGGACCAAAGATCTAAATATTAAACCAGAAATACTATGTCTTCTGGAGGAGATTATAGATAGAAATCTTCAGGACGTAGGTGTAGGCAAAAACTTCATGAACAAAAGTCCTATTGAACATGGAATATCACAAAGAATCAACAATTGGGATCTCATTTTATTAAAAAGCTTTAGCACAGCAAAATAGATCACCAACAGAGTAAAAATATAACCCAGATAGTGGGAAAAAAATCTTATCCAGTTGTTCTTCAGATGAAGAACTAATATCTAGAACATATAAAGAGTTGAAAGAAATCAGAGCCCTGAAATTTAAAGACCCAATTCAGAAATGGACACCTGAGATAAATACATCTGTCTCAGATGAAGAAGTACAATCGGCAATTAAATACATGAAAAAATGTTCAACATCACTGATCATTTGAGGGATAAAAATTAAAACAACATCGAGAAGAAATCAAGCAATAGCAAATGCTAGAGGGGCTGTAGGGAAAAAGGAACGCTTCTCCAGTCTTGTTGGGAGTATAAACAGATGCAGCCACTGTGGAAATCAGTGTGGAGATTCCTCAAAACCTAGAACAAGAGGTACAATTGGATCCAGCTATTCCCTTTCTTGTTATGTTCCCCAAAAACTTAAAAACATCATACCACAGCTATATACACAGGCCTGTGTTTATAGCAGCACAATTTATAACAGCTAAATCTTAGGAAAAAAACAAAATGCCCATCAACTGGGGAATGGATAAAAATGTGTTATTTTTATACAATCAAGTACCTCTCAACCACAAAGAAGGTAAACTTGAAATATTTCTAGGTAA
Organism: Chinchilla lanigera; assembly: GCF_000276665.1. Classification (NCBI taxonomy): domain Eukaryota; kingdom Metazoa; phylum Chordata; class Mammalia; order Rodentia; family Chinchillidae; genus Chinchilla; species Chinchilla lanigera. The sequence continues at coordinate 10,054,025 of NW_004955414.1, read as the reverse complement.
ATGGATGCACCGTGAGACCATACTCTTACATGAAATGAATCAGACACACATCTGTAAATATCAGATTGTCTCTCTGGTGTGAGAACCTGAAAGTGTAAATAAGGACTAAATTTATAATAAATATTGTGTAATGGAAGAAATTTTTCACAAAGAAAGGTGAACTAGGGAGAAGAAGGGGAAAAGGAAGGGAAAAGAAATAATGAGAAAAGGATAAAAAGGTAAAAATCTTTGTAAATAAGGACAGAAAGAGGAGTAGAAGGGAAAGGAGGGTTGGGAAAAAGGAATCAAGATATATCACGTACAGGTACAAATTCCCTATGATGAATGTGATCATTAGGTATACACGAATTGCACTAAGAGGAAGCCGGGCATGGTGGCACATGCCTGTAATCCCATCGCTCAGGAGGCTGACACAGGGGGATTGTTGTGAGTTTAAGGCCAGCCTGGGCTACAAAGTGAGTTAAAGGCCAGCCTACATAGTGAAACCCTGTCTCAGAAAAAATATAAAATAAAACAAAATAATAAATTGTACCAATAAATTTAATAAAAAATATGTTTTAATAAAGGAGCTATAATTACTTATTTAAATGTTGAATTTTTTCAAAATAGTGAGCTATTTATCACTTACTGAACAACAACTATACCTACAACATTCTCCTAGGATAATAGAATAAATCAAAATATGGAAATAGACAACATTGAAAACAATAATTTAAAGAATTTAGAAACAAATACATTTTCTGAAACCTGAAGATGTATTTTAAATATACAGTTATTTTGACCTCTTACATTAATCAAATTTAGTATTGGAAAATATTTTTCAAAGTGATTTCCCATATTCTTACAAGTTAAAAATCATCTTAATTTCAAGTTTTAAAAGTTTATATCTGACAGTAAAAATGATCTCACCTGATTCAGGTGTAATCTAGTAATTAGAATATCCTTTAAAATTTTACAAGCCTGCTTCTTTTACCCACCTGAAATTAATAGTGTAAATTATAAGTTGATGAGCAAACATTCATTAATTCATGAGCAGTTATCGAGAGATTATGTACTGGGCATTGTGTCTACAATCAGAAAACAAGTATGTCAAAGACTTTGCCTTAGGAAAGCACAATTTAGTGGCAGAGACAGAGACAAAGAAACACAGATAGAATATAGAATGATAAACATAATAACCAATGTGAACACATAATGTAGGTGTATTGCAATAGAGTTGTAGATTAATTATTCCTTCCCATGTTTAATGATCAAAAATTTCACAGAATAAATGTATTCACTGAGTTTTAAAGAAGAAGTTTATTGGGAGAACAATTTTTCAACAGAGAAGTGTGCATCACATAATCAGGAAAAAATGGAGTCATTATTTATACATGATGGCCTTGCAGATAATTTTTTCTCTTTATCTTCTACACTATGTCCAAATCATGTATTACTTCTATAATCATTAAGTGATACTATATTAATATTGCAAAACAGTGTTTTGTTTGTGTATAAGGTCATTAAGTTTTGTAAACCCAGTGTTAATTTTCCCCAACTCAACAAAAGTGACAGTCAGCCTTGGGGTTCAGTTCTGTAACCATGATCTCTATGCAACAATTTTTGAGATTATTTAGACATTAATCGATTTGGAGAGATGCATTGAACAGAGATAATTTGTAAGTGTAGTTATAGTATTTTAAGTAAAATAAGAAAGTCAGAAACAAATTTGAGTAGGTGGAAGAGGTCACAGATAATAAAGAAATATAGACCACAACTATAAAGGAAGAGGAGCAAGAACAAGAGGCAGAAGTAGGGGCAGGCGGGAGAAAAGGGGAAGGAATAAAAGAAAGGGAAGGAAAAAGAAGAGAAATGGTGAAAAGAGAAGGAAAATGGAAGGAGGATAAGTGATTAATGATAAAAAGGATATATTTGTGAATATTTAAAATAGAGCATGTCCTGGTAACTAGGAAGAAATTCTAAAGACAAAACAACAGGTATCAAATCTGTGCTCCATAATGTATCAGCTGTGTGACCTTGCACAAAGCAGTTAATCTCTTTGAACCTCAATCTTTAGATGTAAAATGGAGATACGAGACTGTAGCCCATCTTGCATCTATGGGATGAACCACCATGCTTCTACATGATTGTACTAAAATTTAGCAGACAAATATTATTTTAACACTGTGTAGAAATATAAGGTTAAAATTTTCTAGCACTTCATACACATGTATTCTGTAACAACAATACAATTTTAATGATTTTCATTTACCTATTTTAGAAATGGAAATAATGGAAATTGAGTAACTTGCTCCAGCAAAAATATTCTAAGTGGCTCTGATGATGCATAGTCAAACACAAATCTGTTACTCTAGAGCCTGCAAGCCCAGTCCTAATCTGTCTAGATGGTCACAAGGAACTGAATGGTACATAACTAGCTCATCCAGTTCACCATCATATGAGTATTATCTCCACATTATGGGTGACACAAAAATCATACAGAGCATGAATATGAAGTCACTTCTCAACTTGATGTTCCATCATTTTAATGTCTGAATGTGTCTTTTGTGATGAATAAGTTTAATAAGCTTGAACACACCTCATGGATCTGGAAAAATCTAGGTACAAACATTTCCTGAGACCTTTAATAGTACAATTGATGATGTCTCAATGAACATCCTCAGAAAAAGAATAAATGTCATAGAAACTTATACACTAGTAAATTTTCTGGTTATTCTTTTCATCGCACACTGTGAAGTTTAGTTTTTTTGGACTACTTTAAAAATCATAACATGAAAGAGAAGAAATTTGATCTTGGTTCATTGAAGAAAGTGACTCTATGCCCAGAATTAGATTCCTTACTTTGCATAAATCCTCTTTTGTAACAATGAATTAATTATCCATAAAAGGAAATGAGTAATTTCAATTCTATTTTAAAGCTTGATATACCTTCTCAGTACTGGAAATTGAAAAGATCAATCTTTGCAGTGAGTGGGAAGTTGTCTTCAACCCATAAAAGATGTTTTTAGAATGACTGCCTCAAGGAGACATGAGAGGAGGGGAAAGGTGAGCAGAATGTTGAAGCAAATTGGGACTTGCCTTGTACTTTCCTAGGTCATATTTTTATACAAAAAGAATTGGGGGGAATTTTTCCTCTATCTCTACATTCTAGATGCTGGAAGTTTATCATGACGTATTTCATTCAAAGCCCTCAGACTCAGAGAACAGACAAGATGTTGGTTAATTTCACCACTCAGAATCCATTCAGGCTGATCTATATTTGATGACTTCATTCTATATTCTTTGACCTTGTGATATAGATGGAGCCTCCAATTCCAAGATCCAAGCTCAGATCATTGGGGTCTAATTGAATACTATGTCCCTGTCCCTATGGACAAGATCCCTTAGGACTCTGCTTGACTGACAGCAAGAAGAGATTTGCTTTTTCTTCTAGAGTTGTAATCAGAGGAGTGTAGGTTGAGACTATCTTGATAACTTGAGGAGAGACCTTCTGAAAATAGTGCTAACATAGAAAAAGCCAGATTCATTAAGTAGAAAAAAATAAAAGGAGAAAAAACAAGTCATGAATGGCAACTTCTGTATATTGAACTTAGGCATACTCAAATTTTCCTCTGAGAGTTTATGTTATTGCACAAGCCAGTTTGGATAAGATTTTCTGTCCCAAACAATAGCAGCAATGAATCTTGCCTGGCACAATGACTCAGCACTAAGTGACTTCCACTGAGTCCCTCTGCAGATTAATGTTGGAGGAAGGAAAGCCAAGAGTGTGATTCCTGAGGCCAGTTTATTTTAAAACTGGGCTTGACGGGGCTGGGGATTTAGCTCAGCAGCAAAGCGCCTGCCTGGCAAGCTCAAGGTCGTGAGTTCGGTTCCCGGTACCGGAGAAAAACCAAATAAATAAATAAATAAATAAATAAATAAATAAAATAAAAGTGGGCTTCACATAAGCAAATCACACTCAAATCTTGAGTGGGATTTTAAAGATCATCATCTGATTTAAAAGATCATCATCTGATTTTAAAGATCATCATCTCCATTTAATAGAATTGAAAGATGATATAAATGGAAATAATGAGGATAGTAAAATATAAGCAGTAATAGTAACATATTGTGCAATTTTTTCACATAAAATTGGACAGTATATGTTCAAACTCAAGCACAGTAACTATGAGATACCTGTAGTCAACAATTGGTAGCTATTTTCTTCTGTTGTCTGTTCATCTCCCTTACTGTTCATTAAGCTCCTCACAAAAGTTGCCTCTCACTATATACTGGTCTTGCACAGAGTAGGCAATCAATCATTCCTTGTTAAATAAATAAACTAGTTAGCAAGTACTCTATTTTATGTGGCCATAAGAATATGGTGACCATATTGTCCCCAGTGACTCTTGTAGTGTCAGTTCTTTTAAGAGGGTCCTTGTTTGGATGATAAATTATATGGTAACCTATTTATATGATTCCTATTTCTTGTTTCTAAACTAAATTTTTCAGCTTTTATCTAAGAATGATTTTTCTTAATTGATCTTCCAAGGACACAAAGAGAATGAGACTAGAACTTCCCCACAATTCTTTTTATCAAATACAAGGTAATTTTTAATTACTTAATCTACAGAAGAAAATTTGGTGGTAGAGAAAAGAACACTAAATTCAGACTATAAATTCCAACCCTACAGCTTGCCTTCTGGAGATATTGTGCAAGTGATATAATTTCATTTTCCACATTTTTAGTAAAATGAGACTAATAATTCCTACCACATAAGAATTTAGAGGTAATTCAATGAAATCATATAAATGAAATAATGCACTTAAATTCAAAAGCGTCCGTGACTGTGTCCAATGCTTCAAATTACTGATGAAGGGGTTCATCTCATCTTTCTTCCTTACAGTCAATCCAAATCTTTAATCTAAAATTCATTCCTGCTTTTCAACAGTTGAAAAAGTACAAGAGAGAGCTTTAGATATTCATAAAAGAGTTTATTATAAAGAGAAAAACACAGAAGGGAGATGAGGGCGCATGTTGCAAATGTCATCTGTTTGGCTTCTGTTCTCCCTCTTTCTAGCTACCTCTCAGACCCACTGACCTCAGCCATCCCCCTAACCCCATAAGGTGACTTCCTATGCACCAGCTAAGGTTCTGACTCCTATATCCACTCTACAAAAACTTCTGCAGGTAAAAGTAATACCTAATTCTGCTAGTTCCCCAATATACATGGTCTACCATTTCTATTTTTGTGTCTGTCAGAGAGAATGGTATTTATCAGTTTATATGTTTGTCTCCCCCATGCTGCTGTCTCCTTTACATAGAGGTCTATATGTCACTCATCTTTCTACACAATAGACAATGATCTGTAAGGACTACAGGATACATGCTTGTACAACTGAATGGAGATGACCATTTACTGATCATGTACTATAAATCAGAAAATATGTTAAATCCTTTGCATGTGCTGCTTCATTTAATAACTCTCAAAAAACAAACAACACAATGGGTGTTATTATATCATCTTAAAATAGAAAAATCAAGGGCTTACCACCACCCAAATCTTCCTTACTCTATAATTTTCTGATAAACTGTTTCAAACAATGCTCACTAATATGAAAACAAGTTATAGAAATAAAATAACTATATATTTCTTATTATTATTACTATGGCTTAAAAAGTAACCATTGCTGAATAATACTCCATTGTATAGAAACATCTTTTTCATGGTAAATGGATGCAACTAGAGACCATACTCATAAGTGAAATAAATTAGACCAGCGTGTGTAAACATTGTATTGTCTCCCTAGGGTAAGAATCTGAAAGAGTAACTAAAATCTGAAAGGTACAATAGATATTGTGAAAGGGGAAAAAAACTGCTTAAGAGGAAAGAACTAGGATGAAGGAAAGGAGAAAAGAAAGAAATAGATAGATACATAGATAGATAGATACACACAGGATAGCTAAGATAATTGTACTGCTGATTTCTATTGGTTTATTAGAAGGAATAGTTAATGCTTAATTTTTTGACCAATTTTGCATGCTTATATCTGGTAATCTGAGCAACTAATTTGAAGACAACTATATGCAACACAACAATCATTGTTGAATTCCTATCATCTTGTTTTGTGAAATTCTGCATTATGTCTAATGTTTTTTATTATTTTTTATTCTCTTTAAAATTAAAAACAAAAAACCATCACAACAGGAAAAAAAGTGTTCATTCTGTGAACTTGCCTAGACCTGTTGATTAGCTAGCAAGGAGAAACTGTCATTTATCAGATTTTGTGACACTTAAAATCTGATCATTCCAAACAGTACTGGAGGAGCTGTTCCTGAGATATTGGAGGAAATAAATGTCAGTATAGAGCACTAGAAGAGAAATCTAAAAGCAAGTCATGTCCTTTATCTATTGGAGAAGAGTAGTAGTTAATCAATTTGAGCTAAAAGGTACAGGATCAAGGCTTACCAGTAAAACAATAGTACCATCATATTTGAGCCAAGAATGAAGCACAGGGTAGTAAAATATAAGGAAGACATGTTCAGATTACAGAACTGTAATTATAAGTGACGTTTAGCCTTAGCAAAATTAATTGAGGCTCTCTTGATAGATGGCTAAGACTAAGCCCTAAATGGCATTGACTGTGAGATATAGGTTTCTGGTACAAATTCTGAAAGAATTTCCCTGAAGTGAGTCAGATAGATCTATTCCAATGACAGTGCATGAGATGGATAGGAAATGTATCAAATGATTGATCAGATGTTTGACCACAGGGTTGCTATCACTTTTTGGAATTGAAAAACAGTTTTTATAAGAACTTGAGCTTTGGGCTATATCATCTAGAGCAGAAAGAAGAAGGTCACAGAGAATAGATGGCCTCAGTGGGAGGCAGTAGATAAGCCTTAGAATTAATTTTCAAATTCCTTTGTGATGGCCTATCATGGCCACCTCTGATCATTTAACACAACCTCCATGATACTGCTAACATTACCATTTTCAAATATGGAGCTGCTCAAACTATTATAGGGCTCCCAATTCCTGCAGGATGAAGTCATTATACTATGTTCATTGTCCTTCACAATGTGGATCAGATTTATATTTGCAAAAGCAACTCATTCAATCCTGAAACATAGTCCTTTCAAAACTATCACAATGTTTATATGGTAAAAAGAACCTAAGAGGCTCTTCCTGCTTTTTAGTGACCCCTATGCAGGCGGTGCTTTCTCTGTGAAGAAAGTTCTTCAAGGCAGAAGAGTGATAGCACCTGAACACTCATCTGTACAGCACCATTCTGTCACCTCTTAATTATCTCTCTTCACTGCCAAACAGCAAGGACAGATCCTGAGATATTAACTTTTGCACAAACTTCATGGCCTTATACCTGATATTAAGCTCACATCATGTTCTCTAGGGCCTGCAGTACACTAATAAATGTCTTCAAATCCTTGGTTAATATTATGGAAGTGGAAAGAAAGAAAAGTGCATGTGGCAAGTGACAGTAATTGCTATGAAGAACTACAAAACGGAGTAAGGGGAATAAATGTGACAGGAAAGGGACATTATTTTAGCTTGAACAGCTAAAACAAATCTGAAAAGAGATGTTTGGTATGTATACAGAGACATTTCTGCAGAGATACTGAGAAAGTAATCCAGAGCACACCAGGATTTGAGTAGCAACAAAACAAATGACTATCTTAGGAGAGTTATCCAACATTCAGTAGCAAAGAGAGCTGGATGTAGAGAACAAACCACATCCTAGAACAGACTGAATCTCATATATATATATGAGACATATATAATCTAAATATGATATATATCATATATATATCATCCTAGAACAAAACACTCTCACAGCTGATGATTAGGTAGATTCCTAACTCTGATGCTCAATAACACAAATTAGTATCCAGCAAAATCACCTGTCAGCTGTTCTTACATATTTGTGACTGTGTGTGTGAGAGCGTGTGTGTATGTACTTGAGAGAGAAAGCGAGAAACAGAGACCAAGAAATAGAATGAGAATGTGAAAATGAGAGACAGAGACAGAAATTGTGTGTGTGTGTGTGTGTGAGAGAGAGAGAGAGAGAGAAAGAGACAAAGGGGAGAGGGAAAGGAAAGCAGGAAGTGGGAAGAAATAGGAAAATACATGATGATAGGCTGGGATAAGGTAGAATATAGATATGCCAAAAATTTTTGAACTTCAACAGTCCAACTCAGAATGCAAATAGATTTAGGTAATAATGGACGTGAATTTCATTTTCCTTTGTTCAGTGATGCAGTAATTGGGAGACTGCAGGGCTAAGTCTAATCTTTGACATCAGAATCTCTGTAGTCGTTTCTCAGTTGCAGCAATATCAATACTCTAAGCCAGACAATTCTTTGTTATAAGGTACTGTCTCATGCACAGTAAGATGGTTAAAAGTATCCCTGGCCTCCATCACCCAGATATCATCAAATGTTCCCTGAGGAAGAGGACAAAATTACCCCTAGTTAAAACCACTATAGGCAGAAGAAAAGACCAGAAAAAAGAAAAGACCAGAGTAGTCATGAAAACATAAAGTCACATAATTAAACCAAATAAGCCTGAGAAACATAAGAAAATTTATTATTTGAGATTTAATATATGAGATAGATAGAATTCGCCAGATATGTTTTCATAACTCTGTTTCAGAAGTCCTGAGAACCTTCAGTTATTCAAGAGCCAGTTATACCAATTCACCAAAGCAACAAATGAAACACTTTTGCTTAGAAGGATTTAGAAGCAACCAGGTTTGAAAACAATAGCAAGCATTCATCAAATCCTCCATTCTGACATCTTACAATTAATCAAGCCTGTGTTGACTTGCAACAAGTGTCAATTTTATTTTTGTGTCACCTGAGAATTGGACTTTTTCTTTAAGGTGTTACTCTTGATATAGACAAACCTGTATTGAATGATTAATGTGCAGTCACAACTAGGTATTTAATAGGAGTCAGGTACTTTTCTCGCGTTCAAGATACATGACCTTAAAAGAAACGTGTGTTTAGGTACACTCATAACTGGGTGAAACCACATAGACTATTGAATCCCTTTCCTGAATTGTGAGTTAGAGGTAAGAAATTTGATGGATCCCAGACCATACAAAACCTATGAAAAAAGGAATCTGTGACAGAGTCTTGGTATAGAGAGTGGCTGAGTAGATTTTAGGAGAGGAAAGAAGAGAAATGACAGTCTAAAACAAGAAAAGATGAGAGATGACAAGAGATTTTAGTCCTCCTGCAGACACACTTTGCCTACCAAAACAGCTGTATCTCCATGAGAATATTCAACAAGAGAACATGCAATATTTACTGAATTCAGCCATTACAAAAGAAAAATTACAGGCTGAACAACCCACAGATATCCTTTGAAGCAGTCCTAGTGAACTAATCAGAGTAATAATTCAAAATAAGCATAACTAAACAGTGAAAATAGATAAAGGAGATTATCAGGACAAAAGAACAACAGCAAGAGCAATGGACACTAAAAAATTATACTTTAAATAAGTAATTCAATAGACTGGTTGAATAACAGAGTAGATACAAAAGATAGATTAGAGAGCTTAAATAGTAATCATCCCATAAGGAACACTCACGAAGGACATCAGCAATGGGAAAGACAGGTTTGTAAAAATTATTAACACCAGAAGAAAAATAAAATAATAATAAAAGGAAAAAGTAAACAGCTTTTGAAAAAAACTATAACTGAAAATATCAAAGAAGTATAGCTGAAATTAAAAGTATAAATTCATATTAATAACAACACCAATGAGTTAAATTTAAATCAAAAGACAGAAATATTAAATTAATTTTAAAAAGGAAGATCTAAAAGTGTATTAACTTTATAAGTTAATTTTTTTAATTGTTTATTGCTACAATTTAGATATGAGTAATGATCATACTCATCA
>NW_004955414.1:9950541-10044019 GCF_000276665.1 Chinchilla lanigera | reverse complement strand
TATATATATATATACACAGAGAGAGAGAGAGATAAAAAACTGAGATATATCATGTATGACATAATCTTAAGGGAATACATTGTGTAAAATTAGAAAAGAGATAGGAAAACTGCCAAAATATAATCCAAACAAAAGTGATAGTTAGCAATTCTGAATTAGTCAAAATACAGTATAAAATGGAGAACATCAGGATTGTCAAACAAGAGTGATATACACTGGCACAATAAAGAACAATTTGTATTGAACATCATATTATTATATAAATTTAATACTGATATTTATATCTATACAAAGAAATAGCAGAGGGAAAAAATAGATAAAACTGTAGTTGAATATTGTAACATCCACCTGTTATAATCTATAGTATAATCAGAACTCCCCAATAAAAGACAAAATGGCAAAAATTGTAAATAACTCACAGAAGGAAAACCCTAAGTAGCCATAAATACAAGAAGTCATGCTAAAGTCCACTAATGACCAGGGAAATCCTAATGTTTTACCATATTCCTCCATATTTCTTTTAGAATCAATGAATTAAGCATATCTATATCTATATATAAAGTTAAATGTAATTTACACTGAAAATGTAAGGAAAACATTTCCAACATGTCATACATATGTAAATCGAAAACATATGCAAGCCAGAAGTAGTGGCACATGCCTGCAATGCTGGTGCTCCAGAGGCTGAGGTAGGAGGATAGTTGCAAGTTCGAGGCCAGCCTGGGCTACCAAATGAGCTCAAGGTCAGCCTAAACTGTATAGGGAGACCCTGTCTCACCATAACAATAAATAAATAAATAAATAAATAAATAAATAAATAAATAAATAAATAAACATATACAAATAAAATAACATTCAATTATCTTAAAATTTTTCATAACTAAGAATACGCATTGATTTGACTATTCATGTTGAGATTAGATGTAAAAAGATGAGATGGCAAATGGAATAATAAAACATAGAGAAATAATGAGGATAATTTATGAACCAACTCTATGAACCTGATAAATTTAGTTTATATTGTTTTGGTAGCAGACAGAAAGGAGCAACTAGTTGCTAGCAAGTGGGTAGTAAAATCTTGGCAAGGGCTAGAGCAACTAAGCTGAACTTCATGGAGAAGTAGGATCATGCAGATAGAGAATGCAGGACGAAAATCATTTCAAAGCTATGAAACTTCACGCTCAAGGACATAGCCAAGGTGGAGACCATCATGCTCAAGGCACTGCAAGTGCAGCAGAGGGTGTAGATTGTAAGACTTGGTGAACTGGAAGGGGCAGTTACAGGAGTCATACTTGGAGGATGGAAGACGCTGGGCTGGTTTTAAGGCTGGAGTGATAGATCTTATCCAGAACATGACCCTGCTGTATTCCCTTCTAGGAAGCCACTGGAAACCAACAGAGAGAGTCCTGGGAATGGAAGGAGCCTGGTGGCTTATGAAAACCACATGAAGAATTTCTAAGCTGTCGCAAACCTACCAGCCCTTCAATATTCCACAGCTGAAGTGGAGTAAAGCAGTTAAGTAAAATAAGGCTCCTGTAAAGAATGTCTGTGTCATTCTGTCCAGGGTGGCATCTGCTACAGCTTGAGATGAGCAATCAGCAGAAACTTTGATCAAGAAATGATTTATGTCAGGCATCAGGCATCAGAGTGGCAGCCACACATCTGTCATCAGGACAGGGTTGTAGAAAAGAGTTTTTAATTGCCTCTGGATTACAAATAAAATGAGCACAGCATCATAGAGATAAATTATGGGATCACTGCCAATTTGCAATTTGTGTTATGAAGGACAAAGTAAACCCCCAACAGCCCAGGGGATAAAAAGTTATCTGACTGATAGGAGGTGTAGGGAGGAGTGTTTTAATAACAAATGGCAACATTTGTCTGATGACAAGAGCCTCAATGCAGAAAAGTGTCAGGCTGATGTATTCCATTTTCTGCCCTGTATTTAATCAACTGCAGAAAGTATTGATGAAAGAAAAAGGAGGTAAGAAAAGGACTTGCAAATGTCAAATGTCAAGAGAAAAATTTCACTTAGGTAATCTCTTCAAATTTGCTGTGCATGATGGCAGCAATTTTGTGCCTTCACACCTGATCTTCACCTGTCTGCCTCTGACATTCCCCACGTCCTCTCCCTACTGCCTTCTCTACTCTCAGCCCTTGTCTCCCTCTGCCCACTGTATCTCTAATCTTCTCCTGAATGATTCCTCCTGCAGCACCCCTCGCATGATCTAAGTGCCTTGCTCAGAAACTAGTGAAGAGTGCTTTCCTGTCTCCTCTTCTGTGGGTCTTCTATTCATCCACTCAAGGACATTTATTCATCCATTCGATATAAATTGAATACCAGCTACATGCTAGATACAGCTCTGGACACTTGTCACATACCAGTGACAAAATCTGACAGATAGGCTTACTAATATTGTGGAGTTTATATTCCAAAGAAGCCCTGAACCTCACAACTGAAACCAATTTCCCATCAGATTTCTCAGCAGACACAAATGAAGATACTTGTCAGTCCTTCCAAACTGACCAAATGTTTCATCTTTGCTTGATTTTTATTTATATATTCATTGAGGCCTTTTCTTCTCTTAAATGTCTTTGATTTTCTTGTGTATAGTCAATCAAATCCTTTGGACTCTCATTTCCTCAAACTTTTTCACAAAGATCCATTCCTCCTCTACTCCTCAGCCTCCCTTTCCCATGATCATTTATTTCATTTTCCACCAAAAACATGGTAACTCTCCAAGTGTCCCACCCATGAGGACCACCTCCTCCTCATCCCACTCTTCTTTTCCATAGTCCAGTTGAAATAATACTCTGACATCATCAGCACTTCTAGCACATATTTTTAGATCATTCTTACTATCATGTCCTTTCCAAACTCCTCACTGAGATCTAAGAATGCTATTACATCTTTATATCACATGTCCTTGTCTCTGTCTTTCTAACACATGTTTTGTAATTACACCCCAAAGGCTAGGACAATAACCTAAAAATAGCCACAACTAACATATAGTAAGCACTCCCACTGTGCTAGGCTCTTGTCTAAGATGCACTAATATGTAAAACAATTTAATCCTTACAGCAACCTTATGACATAGATTCTTTTATTTATTACTTTTTTAAACATGAAAAGCCTACCATTCTGCAAGTTCCAATTTTGTATCTTCATTAACATAGAAGTGATAACAAACACCCTTATTTTATCAAACCTAATGTTAATCAATAAAAAGCCCCAGAGATTAAGTAACGTGTCCAAGTTCACACAGCTTAAATGACATAGAACAAGGATCAAAATTTAAATACAGAAATTTTAATCCCCAATTCCATTTACTTAACTACTACACTGTCCTGAAACATTTACTTAACTACTACACTGTCCTAAAATATTCAAGAAATATTTTTAAATGAATGAACAAATGGTCCCTCCACTGTGAATTCCTTACAATTATTGAAACTTTTTCAACCTGTCATACCCCAGATTGGTGCTTCTCTGGGGAAAATGTGCTTTGTTAATTTATTCCCCACCCTAGCATGAGTAGAGGGAAAAGAGCAAAAGAACATTTGCTTCATCTACATTGCTTCATTTCACTCTTGAAAATCACTATGAGGTAGGCATTATGCTTATTTTAGTAATGATAGTGATAACAATAGTAATTTCAAGAATTTTTGAGTCTCCACTATATTCTAGTACAGTAAATATTTCAAATATCTTCAAGGAATAGATAATACTGTTATGTCCCTACTACACAGGAGGAAACTAAAGAATTAAATATTTGCATATTGCTATGTTAATAAGTAAATTAAAGTATATCCACTCAACAAATATACAGTGAATATAATTCAATCCCCAGAGGATTAGAAGTCATATAATTCTGTGAGGAACCTTGCCCACTCACAACCTTTGGAGTTTAGTAAGCATCAATTTACTTTGCTCACATGAAGATCATTTCTTTACTTCTGCCAAGTGCAACAAAGTTGGTATGAAAGCCACCATGACAGAAAATTTCCAGACTCACTTGAATTTACCCTTATTCTGGACCCTGCCCAAATCCCAGAATACTAGGCTGAATGTGACTAGATCACAAGTTAGAGTCCAAGAAACACAGGGGAAATGACCCAACTTTCTCTGGTAGCCTTCACAAATACAATGCTGATATGAGGAATAGACCTAGACTTTTCTCAGAATTTTTGCCTTTTTGTAGGATAGTATAAAACAGAATAATGGTTATGGTGTCAGAAACATAGGATCCAAATTCTGGCTCTGCTATGCATACTGATATCCAGTAACCTCGTTTTTTTTCTCTTCTAAAAAGTATAACAAATTATATCTACCACAGAGTTATTGTGAGGGCTACATGAGCATAATATTATACACTGCAGCACTGTATAAACTATGTTACACTGTAAGCATCTAAGAAACTACTTGATGCTGTTTTCAAAATTCCACCCCACACAAAAGTGTGCTTAGTCATTAACCCACCAAACAGGCTGAAAACTGGTCAAAAGTTGCTTCTGGCCAATAACATAAATTCCAGTTTGACCCGGCCTATAATGTCCATCATGATCTGACCATTTCTCATCCCGAAAAACTTCCCTTGCCTTTCTATGGTCTAGTCCCTCTACTCCAAACTTCTTACAGTTCTGAAAGGACTGTGATTTCTGATATCTTTCAGCCTCTGCTCACGAATTCTGCTTCCCTTTCCCTCTGTTCTCATTCTCAAAATTATACTCATTATTTAAATAATCAAAGAAAATCTTTATCCTTGCTTGGAAACATTCCAAGGCCTTTCACTGTGCTCTCAGAACACAGTTCTAATGCCCACTGATTTCACAATAAACAATATATTGTAATTATTTTCCCTGTGCTCGGTGGGACTCAGAGTTCCTTGAAGACCTAGACTGGGAATTTCACGCTGTTATCCTTAACACCTGTTACAATTTCAAAGCACAGAGGTGATATGTCGTAAAAGCTGACTGAATCAACAAATTAGTGATTTGTGAAATGGCTCTCAAAAATGGAAAGGCAGAAAACAAGCTAAATACAAAACACCCCAGAAGATAATATCCTGGTTTTGGTCCAGTTTCACAGCTTAGTCAGGGCTGTACCTAAATGAAAGGTAAGGATGCCTGCTAAGGTCAGTGACTTGGAAGCAAAGTAAAGCTAACATTTATCAAGTTAAATTTCTGATCTCAAAAGTGTTCTTGATAACACAGTCATGATAGGGGACTTTAACACCCCATTGCCACATAGAGATAGATCATCTAAAAAAAAAATCAGCAAAGAAATAACAGAACTAAACCAAACTTTGAACAAATGGAGTTAGTAGACCTTTACAGTGTTCTACCCAACAATATCAGAATATACATTCTTCTCAGCTGCACACAGGACATTCTCTAAAATAGACAATATATTAGCCCACAGAACATGTTTAAGTAAATGCAAAGGAATTGAAATTATTCCATGCATACTATCAGACCATAGAGGAATGAAATTGGAAATTATTGACAAAAGAAATGGCAAAAATCCCATAGGTACCTGGAAATTAAATAACGTCCTCCGAACAATGAATGGGTCACAGATGACATTAAAGAAGAAATTAAACAATATTTACAACCAAATGAAAATGCAGATACAACTTACAAGAACCTGTGGGATGCAATGAAAGCAGCCCTCAGAGGGAAAATTATAGCAATGAATTCCCATATCAGGAAAACAGAATGAGCACAGATAAACAACCTTATACTGCACCTCAAGCTTCTAGAAAGAGAAGAGCAAGTCAAGCCCAAAGAAGACAGAAAATTTTAAAGATCAGAGCAGAAATTAACACAAGGGAGATTAAGAAAACATTATAAAGATTTAGTGAATCAAAGAGCTGATTCTTTGAAATAATAAGTAAAATTGATAAACCTCTAATCAACCTTAACAAAAAAAGGAAATAAAAAATTCAAATTCATGCAATAAGGAATTAAAAGGGTGAAATCACTACATATCCTGTAAAAGCTCAGATCATCAATACTTACTTCAAAAATTTTGCTCTCATAAGATGGAAAATACAGAGGAAATGGACAGATTTCAAGATACATAAGAATTACCAAAGCTGAATCAAGAAAATATAAAAATTCTGAATAACTAAATATTAGTCTATGAAATTGAAATTGTAATAAAATTTTACCAACAAAAAAAGCCCAGGACCTGATGGGTTTACAGCTGAATTCTACAAAAAATTTAGAGAAGATTTAACACAAATTCTCAGACTCTTTAGGAAGCTGAAAGGGAAGGAATACTCCCTAACTCATTACTGGAGGCAAGTACTACCCCAGTACCAAAAACAGAGAAAGACTCAACCAAAAAAGAGAACTATGGGCCAATCTCTCTAATGAGCATAGATGCAAACATTCTCAGTAAATTACTAGCAAACAGAATGCAGCAAATCATTTGGAAGATTATACATCACAAACTGAGAGCGACTCATGCCAGAAATGAAGGGATGGTTCAATATACACAAATCAGTTAATACATCATACTAATAGAGCCAAAGACAAAAGTCAAATAATCATCTCAATAGATGCAGAAAAATCTTTTGATAAAGTCCAACACTCATTCATGACAAAAACCCTACAGAAAATCAAGATGGTCGTTACCTCAATCTGATCACAGCCATCTACGACAAACCAATAGTCAATATCATGCTGAATGAACACAAACTGAAAGCCTTCACTTTAAAATCAGGAACAAGGCAAGGATACCCATTTCACCACTCCTTTTCAATATAGTTCTGGAAATATTAGCCAGAGCAATTAGAAAAGAGAGAGAAATAAACAGAATAAGGAGAGGAAAGGAAGAAGTGAAATCATCATTACCCAGAGATGACATGATACTCTCCGTAAAGACACCCAAAGCCTTACAGGTTTAATAACCAAATTCAGTAGCGTAGCCGGATACAAAGTCAACACACAAAAAACAATAGCATTCCTATACAAAAATAGAAAACACATTGAGAAATTAAGAAAACTATACCTTTCACAATAGCACCAAAAAACTTGAAATGCTTAAGAACCAATCTAACAAAAGAAGTAAAAGATCTATACAGTGAAAACTACAGTACTCTGAAAAAAGAGATCAAAGAAGATTTCAGAAAATGGAAAGATATTCCTTGCTCATCGATAAGAAGAACAGACATTGTGAAAACGGCCATACTCCCAAAATTGTTGTACAGATTCAAGCAACCCCAATTAATATACCATTAGTAGTACACTTCACAGATCTATAGAAAACATTCCTAAAATTCATCTGGAGCCTGAAGAGACTCAGAACAAAAAAAGCATTCATGTGCAACAAAGGCAAGGCAGGAGGCATTGCAATTCCTGACTTAAAATTATACTAGAAAGCTACTGTGATAAAATCAGCATGGCACTGGATAAAAAAACAGACCTGAGGATCAGTGGAACAGATTAGAAGATGCAGGCCCAACCACAAACACACTCAGCCACATTAACTTTGGCAAAGGGGCCAAACACATTCATTGACATTCACTGGAAGAAAGATAGCCTCTTTAATAAATGGTGCTAGTAAAACTGGATCTCCACATGCTGAAGACTAAAAGTAGACCCATATCTATCACTATGCACTAAACTAAAGTCAAAATGGATCAGAGGTCTAAATATTAAAACAGAAACACTAGTGCTGGGAGAGAAAGTAGGTAGAAGTCTTGAAGACATAGGGGTAGGCAGAGAATTCATGCATGTGAAACACTTGAAAGAATCAACAACTGGGATCTCATCCTACTGAAAAGTTTCTGCACATCTAAAGAAATCACCAGCAGAGTCAAAAGAAAACCCACAAACTTGGAAAAAATTTTAGCTGATTGTCCTTCAGACAAAGGGATTCTATCTAGAACATATAAAGAATTAAAAAATGTCAGCCCCTCCAAATTCAAAGACCCAATCCAAAAATGGGCAGCGGAGATGAATACACACTTCTCAGACAAGGAGATACAAATGGCAAATAAATATATGAGAAAATGTTCAACATCATTAGTTATTCAAGAAATCTTAAAGACATAGGGGTAGGCAGAGAGTTCATGAAGAAAAATCAAACTGCACAAAATATATTTCAAAGAATCAACAACTGGGATCTCATCTTATTGAAAAGTTTTTGCACATCATAGGAAATCACCAACATGGTAAAGAGAAAACCCACTAATTGGGAAAAAATTTTTGCCAACTGTCCCTCAGACAAAGGACTTCTATCTGGAACATATATAGGATTAAAGAAAAAGTAAGGCCCCCAAAACTCAAAATCTCAATCCAAAAATGGACATCTGAGATAAATATATACACCTCTCAGATGAAAAAATACAAATGGCAAATAAATATATGAAAAAATGTTCAACAGCATTGGTCATTCAAGAAATGCAAATTAAAACAACACTGAGATTCCATCTTACCCCTGAAAGAATGGCTATCATCAAGAAATCAACCAATAACAAAGGCTGGATGGGCTGTGGTGAAAAAGGAACCCTTCTCCACTGCTGGTGGAAGTATAGACTGGCACAACTACTGTGGAAATCAATGTGGAGGTTCCTCAAAAAACTAGGATAAGAGGTCTCACTTAATGGAGCTATTCCCCTTCTGGGTATTTTTCCAGAAGAACTAAAACCATCATACCACATCAATATATGTGCAGTCATGTTTATAGCATTGCAATTTGTCATACCTAAATCTTGGAAGCAACCCAAATGCCCATCAATGGAGGAATGGATAAAAAAATGTGGTATTTTTATACAATGGAGTATTACCCTGCTATAAAAAGATAAATTTGAGGCGTTTATAGGAAATGGATACAACTAGAGACCATATTCATAAGTGAACTCTATTAGACCCACATGTGTAAACATCATATTGTCTCCCTAGTGTAAGAACCTGAAAGAGTAAATAAAACCCAAAAGGTACAATAGATATTGTGAAAAGGGGAAGAAATTACTCAATGGGAAGGAACAATTGTGATGACATAGAGGAGACAAGAAAGAAAGAAGGAAGTGCAAAAAATACATGCGTATATACAAGGATAGCTGGGATAATTGTACTGCTGATATCTCCTTGTTTATTGAAAGGAACAATTAAAGCTTACATTTTTTTTCTTGACCAATTGTGCATGCTTATATCTGGTAATCTGAACAACTAATTTGAAAACAACAATATGCAATATAACAACCATTGTTGAATTCCTACCATCTTGTTTAATGAATCTTTGTATGGTTTCTAATTTTTATTTCTTTTTATTCTGTTTAATTGTTTGATCAATCTTGCATTCTTACATTTGGTAATCTGAGCACCTTCACTGAAGATAACAGTATGTAATATAACAACCACTGTTAATTCCTATCATCTTGTATTGAAAGCCTGTATCATTTTTATTGTTTTTCTGTTGTTCTGTTTTCATCTTTGTTACTGTCATTTTGTTTTTATTCTTTCTCTTTAGAATAAAAGGAAGTGCTATTCAATTTGAAGAAGTAGCCCAAGTGTTAGAGTAAATTTACCCTATTAGTTACTGTCATGATAAGGCAAAAAAAGCAAAACACTTATATTATCAGAAGCCCTCCATTCATTTCTGAGTCTTACTTGCCTGTTATGAAGCTTAATTTGGCTGTGCATTTATAAGTTCATCAACTTTTATTGGAAAGTACAACCATCTCTACCTTCCAGAACTGACACGAAATTTAAACAAGAGAAGGTACCCAAAGCACAAACTGCCTAATATAGTGGCTCACTCCAAATAATAAATAGAAACTAACTATAATAATAACTACTATCATGTGAGAGTTTCAGGTACAATAAACACTTTTCATGCATTTGTCTCTAAGGGTTGTGGACAGCTCCAAGAGCATTACCATCTAAATGTACCTGACTCTGTGAGGATATGAGCTCAGGTTTTGCACAAATAAAAGATTCATTGTGGTTCATTGGTGATTAGTTTATAATACATAAGACACATATAGAGGATAGAGGATTTCAAACGGTGAATTCTGTCCTCACTGTGCAATCCCAGTTATACAGCAATGACTATGAGTCAGATGCCTTAAATCCATTGTCACCTTTAATCTTTCTTACATCTGTAAGCAGGACATGATGAAATTATCTCCATTTTATAAAAGAGGAAAGTGTGTTCAGAGAAGTTAAATAATATGCCTGATCACACAAAAACAGGAAAAATGAGAAGTGAAACTGGTCTGTTGTTTCCCAGACCCATGCTTCTCTTTCACTGGGTTTTATCTCACAGTTTGTGGGATTCACAGCACATCATCTGCATTATGTCCAATGACCCTGCCCAATCCCCAGTACAATAATCAAACAAAAGAACTAAACTCAGTAATTTTAAGTGGTTTTCTTAAGGTCACAAAACCATTAAACTGCAGTCAAAGGACCCAAGATATTGTCATCTGACATCCATTATGGAGTGAGCACTATCTGGTGAGGATGAAAAGCGCAGAAATAATGAGAAAACGTCAACTCCAGGGTTATAAATTTACATAAAACTTCTCTGTGGCATAGTTACAAAATTTATTCTTGTGTAAGGAAAAATTATTGATATATATATATATATCTTCCCAATTTCCTCTGAGCACTGGGAGAATTTAAATAATACATATAAAACAATGTATTTATTAAAAAGTACATCTGGTATATAGGAATCTCTTCATAAGTCACAAAGCTGTAATATTTTAAGAGTGGGATATTATTCAGAAGATAAGACTTTGTTAAAAACTACAGAGATTTCTTTTGTTTTTTGTTTGTTTGTTTGTTTTCCAGTACCGGGAATCAAACTCATGACCTTGCACTTGCCAGCAGGCACTGTGCCTCTGAGCTAAATCCCCAGCCCTAAAAATTACAGAGATTTCTATAAAAATATAAATATGTGTTAAATGCAGTTTTAGTGAGTGGCATCATAGTGAGTGAATTTTTTTAAATCTAACATTCAAAACCAGCTTTTATTCCACTTGTCTGAAAATTTTATCAAACATTTATTGAGCTTCCTATCGCCTTGGGCAAGGGGATACAGAGGTGAATGGCCATGGCTGCAAACTCAAGGAATTTCTGGTCCAATAAGTTCAATTATCTGATTAATAAGTGAGCATAATAAATTAAGTATTTTCCTGCCTCTTCTATCATGCTGCAAATGAAACACAGTTTCATTAAGTGCCCAGTTTTATATAAAGATTTAAAGAGATTTCAGAAAATAAGTGACACTGAAGCCAAACCTTAGAAGAGAGACAGGTATTACAAGGTGGACAAGAGATTATACGCATCTGTGTGGGAGTCAAAGCGTGTAGCTTTTCTTCTCCTTGCAGCTGAAAACAATGCTGTCTCCACTGCAGTTTAGGAAACAAAAGGACGCAAGCATGGAAAGACTTGATATGTGTTTATGCCAAGGACTGCACCCATGGCAGGGAAGACGGGCAGATGAGAAGTAACAAGGTCATGGCCTGCACTTGAAGGGCGAGAAAGAGAAAATTTTCAGCTCTTGATTTCAGGACGTCAATAACTCAGATACAGAATTAAGGAGGAGCACATTTATGGGAAAGGACACCAAGTTCTTTCCATAGGATGGGCTTAAAAATATGCCTGACATTCATGGGTAGGGAAGGCAAGTAGGCAGAGAGATGAATAAGACAGGATCTCAGAAGAAAGATGCAGTGTCAAGATCTGTCATGTTTGGATAGTTGATAAAGTCACATGAATGGATGACTTTTCTCAGGAAGAGTAGGTAAAGTAGAAAGGGAAAAGGAGTGAGGGCAGGGTGCTAAACAGAGACATTTAAGATATGGCAGTAAGGCCAGAAAAAATGAAAGGACACTATGAAAGAAGGAGGAGGATGGTGGGAGGAGAGATAAAGAGAAGAAGGGTAAGGAGTAAGAAGAGGAGGAGGGGAAAGAACCATGCAGGAAGAAAAACCAAAGAAGTTATGTGAGCAGAAAGACTTCCAAGCTTAAAGACGGAGTAGTCAGCAGCCCCCAAATGCCACCGAGGGCTTACAGGGAAAGAAGTACTAAGAGGAAGGGTGTCTACAGAAGAAAATTTAAAACAGCATTTAATATTCAGAGAAAAGGATGATGAGAATCTTCACTCAAACAAAAATTAGAGAAGGGTGAGAATAAGCAGAACAGAAGGGTCATTAAGAATTAAAGATGTACTTTGAATTCTTATTCAATAATAGGGTTATAAAAAAAGAACAGTCAAGGATGACCTCACCAAAACTTCTAGCATAGGTGAGAGAATTCATCAAAATAAGGAACATAAGAGCAGGTTTGGTCACACGTACACACAAACATGAAATGAGAAAATTTTGTAGGTGTTTTAAGTTTCTATGGCACATCCAAGGCAGGTTCTATAGAAACATAAAAGGAAGCAATCAGTCGTGTTGAATAGCAAATGACCAAGTATAGAAATACACCACTGGTCCAGTGTGAATAAAGTTAGAGCTGAAGTTACAAAAATATTGAAAGAAAAGGCAAGGAAAAGAAATTATAACCTCAAAGAGGCAATGAAGGATTAGAGGGGAAAGACAAAATGGTTGTAGCTGGACATCTGAGGTGTTGATGCAGTGCTTTCGATAACTACTATGCGACTCCAAAAGTGATTAGCTAGGAAAAAAGAGAATTACTGGGGTGTATGAGGTCCAAAAGATTTGAGGATAGAAAGAATCATATCCACGTAGATATGAAAATGATCGAGAATGGCCACAGAGGAAAAAAATTAAAATAATGGTAAGAGCACAAACTCTTGATGGAAATGGAGAAGTCACCAGCATTTCAGGACAGTGAAGCCATGATACAACCACCGTAATTAGTCATATGCAGGAGTGTTTTATTAAAGGTGGGGAGTGGCAGTAATGGCTTATATGTGATAATGGGGAAAGAGAACATTGTTGAAATGGCCCACAACTTTCTGGCACATGACTTAAAGCAAAAAAGTCCTGGCTTAATAAGGTGGCAGAACAAAACTGGGCCTCAGCAGAAAAGACAGATAAAAGTCCTAACATACAGATCTATGGAGGGGGCATGAGATTTAGCTCAGTGGTGCAGCACCTGCCTGGCAAGCATGAGGTCCTGTTGATTCCCAGTACTCCACCACAAAAACAGATCCATAGAACGGAAACAGAGGCAGGCTCAGAGGAGGGTAGGCATTAAGCAATGAGGATGACAGTGTTTTTCATAATGAGCGGAAAGAAGATGGAGGCCCTTCTCATTTACCCATGTCTGCATAGCCGTCAATTTTAAGTGGGCAAGATGGTCAGAAACCTCATGGGCTGACTTGAGCTAGAATTAGATGCTGGGGCATTGGTTTAGATACTCCTAAAAGAAATCTGTGATGATTGGGGGAAACATTCTCTGATCTTTCCTTTTATATAGCCTTTCTAGCATCATTGAAAAATGAAAATTTTTTGCTGGATCTTGGAATTCTGCCTTCATCTGGTTTCTATTGCCTTCCTAAGCACTTGAAAATGTTCTCTACTGTAGCTCTGATAGACTTATTTCCTTCTTTGTTTTGTATTACAGTACTGCAACTGAACTCAGGGCCTTTGCACTGACTACATCCAAGCCTGCTTTTCACTTCTAACTTTCAGATGATTCTAAGTCTCTAAGTTGCCCAAGTTGTGCTTTTAAACTTGGGATCCTTCTGCCTCAGGCTCCCAGAGTGTTAGAATTATTACCATGTGCCACCATGCCTGGGATCTTAAAGATAGTTGCTGGTATGAGTGATACCTCTCTGCAGCAATGAAGCAGGAAGCAGGGAGGCTGAAGTAGCAAGGGGCAATGCCCTGATCACAAAACACACCAGAAGGCATTTCCCATCTTGGTATAAAGCTATCCAGAATGACAGCAGGAATTTGGCTATATATGAAAATGTGACCAGAGGCAAAAGGACTTGGTGACGTGAAGTTCAAAAACTTTTGTATGACCTCCCTTGGGAATGAAATTGGCATGAACTAGAGATTATTTTCACAGTAGTAGAAGAGGGTCATATTAGGTCTGACAGATTCAGATTCTCAGTTTCCTTAATGGCAAATGTTGTAGTTTGAGATTACAAGGGGAAACAATGCAGGACACATAATTTATAGAATGATTTTATAATAGTCACCCACAGAGTCATATACAAGGGCAGTGTAGGAAATCTGTCCACACCCAAAGAATCCAGCTGAGGGCCTGGATCCCACAGCAATGTCCTGCATGAGTCCAGCTGTAGACCTAAAGCCCATAACAATACTCCCCACCAGTCTAACTGAACACCAAAAGCCCACGACAATGTCTGATGCAGGCCTGTTTCAAAGATCTGCGCTGGGAAGGCTCAAAGGTCAGTGGTGGAACCTAAGAAAGTCTGTGCCAGCAGGCTGAGGGATCTGCATGGAGCCAGGAAGTGATGCTCAAAAGAACCAAAAGTTCCTGTGAAAAGTACCACAGCCATCCTCAGTGACAACAAGGTCCTGAGCTCCTCAGATGATGAGAACAGCCAAGTTCCTATCAGGAAAGCCAGCATGATGAACTTCAGGAGACTGAAGAGTGCACCATCTTCTCTCTGGAGCAATGAAGCAACGCTCAAAGTGAGGACCAGAGCTCCCCCAAAGTGAACCATAGCCATTCTCAGCAATAACAAGGACCCAAGCTCCCCCAATGATAAGAACAGCTGAGTCCATATCAGGAAAGCCAGTACGACAAGCTCCTCCAGGAGAACCAGCAGCAGCCCCAGGAAAACCAACAGCTCCCAACAGCTCCCCTTCTTCTTCTCCAGTTCTCCTTTTTATTTTGCTGGCAGCAGTCCTCAGGTGCGCCTTCCACACCCAGCACCACGCTGGTTCAGTTCAGCTGGGTGTTACAAGTTGAGCACCAGTTGTCAGTCCACCACAGTAAATGAATATTATAAAATGTGTTTTGCAGAATTGTCTGGAGGATTATATAAGATAAATGTAACCAAATTCTTAACATGATATTAGACACATGGGAGATACAGGACTCTGATGATGTAGACATTTAGTTTTATGTGCATTCTCTCTGCACTTCATCTTAATCTTACAGATGGCTGCCGACTTAAAATGTTTTGTGGAAACCAATATTCAAAAAATCAGTATTCATTTAGTACTTGTCTTTTAACAAATTTTAGTTAATCCCTATCTCTATATATTAATTGAAAACTTTTAGTTCTCTATAGCCAAGAATTTCCTCATTCATCACAAAAATTAGTATATAAGTGCTAGCATATGTAATACATTCCATATGTATATATTTAAATGTCTGTGCATATCATCACAGGAAATTGATATTCACTTTATTAGTTCCAACTCATTTTGTTGCCTGTTTTCAGTTTAGTTTTTTAGTTGGATTTTTAAACCAACTTATTCATTTGGCATCCTCATTTCAGAAAATATTTTCACAATCATATCTTTCCTTAAAATGATAATAAAACTTGCAGGGAAATAGGTTTGTGAGATGTGAAGATCTCATATAGTGACCTAACCCAAAGTTAGAGCTCAATTTATTATCAAAAGAATTTCTTTATCTCCTGACATGAAGGCTGCATATGGTAGAAGAGAAGAGAATTAGTTTTGATCTCTGAAAAACACGAATTAAAATCATGGTTCTACCCTCTACCAGTCATATGACAATAGTCAAGTCATTCAACTTCTTTAAATTTTAATCCTTTGTCAAAAAATAGAGAAAATTGTATTGACTTCTTGGGCTTACTATGGAAATAACATGAGAAAATGTCTGGAACATGAATAACACATTATAGTTGCTCAGTAAAGTTTGTTAGAAGAATGTTTGGCTTTCTAATTGCATTTTTTAAACATTTTGAACATTTTTATTTTCAATTTGAACCCCACCTAGGCATGGTGGTACATGCCTCTAATCCTAGCACTCTAAAAGCCTGAGCCAATTAAGATTATAAATTCGAGGCCAGCCTGTGCTGTTTAGTGAATTAGGACACTCTGTCTCAAAACTACAAAAAAAAAAAAAAAGTGAAGCACACACACCCGCAAGTCAGTCCTTTTCATCACCAGGGGAAATGCATTTCTGAAACTGGAAGGCAGCCAAGAGATTCAGAGAAAGGGATGAGATGAAGAAGACAAGAGAATTAAAATGTGTTATGTAATGTGTACCAACACCCCACGAGAAATGTAGTCATTATGTACTGCAAACATGAATTAATAATAATTGAAAAAAATTAAATGTTCAGTGGACAAAAAAAAAGAGAAGTGACAACCTTGCCAAGGTTTATGTAACTTTGGGGACTTAAGCCATCTCTCAAGAAAAGCCTGCTAAGGCTTTATTTTTGCTCCATCCTAGTCATAAAACACAATTGCTAATTTATTAGAAGACATTTATCATCTTACATAAGCAGTTATACCAAACAGCTGTAAGAGTCAGGACATAAATAAAAAATGATGACCAAGTGCAATCAATACTGATGTTTTGCATCAAACTGTTAATCAGTACTGATACCTTATATCAATATAGCAGTTTTCTCTTCTACAAAGTTCTTTCAAAACTCTCATCCCACATTGCTCATATAATGTTCTCTCAGAGTGAAGTATAATATACACTGTCATTTCCATTCTAAGGAGGAAGATCTAAGGATCAAAACTGAATTCATCAAGGTCAAACAGCAGGTAAAGAGCAGATCTGGAGTTTGAACCACTCTAAAACTTACCTTTTTCTCACACAAGTCTGAATACCAAAGTCCAAATTAAAATTATGTATCCAAATTTTAATTTTATGAATTGGTTTATTAGATCATTCCTGCCTCTCCTGTCAGTTAATCATATTTTCAAAGTACCGAGTTTCCCTATGTGACAACATTGAAATCAACTAAAGCATTCCCATAATAAATCATAAAATCACAGCATGTTAAAATGGAAGATTCTATTTAAAAATCTTGTTTAAGCTTAGGTGAAGAAATAAACATTATGAAATGTTAGGAGACTTGTTCAAGATTATACATATCATAGCTGAACCACAGCCAACCATAGTTCTTTGACTTCCAAACCACTGTTTCAAAAGTTTCAAAAATGGGCTTCTGAGATGAATATACACTTGTCAGATAAAGATACAAATGACAAATAAATACATGAAAAAATGTTCAACACCATTAGTCATTTGAGAAATGCAAATTAAAACAACACTGAGATTCCATCTCACCCCTGAAAGAATGGCTATCACCAAGAACAAATGCTGGAGGGGCTGTGGGGAAAAAGGAACACTTCTTCACTGTTCGTGGGAGTGTAGACTGGTGCAACCACTGTGGAGATCAGTCTGGAGATTCCTCAGTAAACTAGGATTAGAGGTCCCATTCAACCCAGCTACTTCCCTTTTGGGCATTTTCCCAGAACAGCAAACATCATACCACAATGATATATGTGCACCCATGTTTATAGCAGCACAAATTTGTATTAGCTAAATCACTGAAACAACCCAAGTGCCCATAAACTGAGGAATGGATAAAAAAGATAAAAAATAACATTTCATTATTTTTACATAATGGAATATCACTCAACTATAAAGAAAGATAAAATTGAGGCTTTCATAAGTAAATGGATGCAACTATAGTCCATACTCATAAGCGAAATAAATCAGACCCATATGTATAAATACCACATTGTCTCACTAGTGTAAGAACCTGAAAGAGTAAATAAAATCTGAAAGATATAGTAGATATTGTGAAAGGGAAAGAAACTGCTCAAAGGGAAAGAACAATAGGGATGAGGGAAAAGAGAAAAAGAGAAGGGGAAAAATATATATATACACACACAGGATAACTAAGAGTGTTGTACTACTGACTTCCATTGCTTTGTTGAAAGGAACAGTTAATGTTTAATTGTTTGTTCAATCTTACACGCCTACCTTTGTTTAACAAAGTAACTGATTTGAAGATAACAATGTGTAATACAACAACCATTGTTAATTTCCTATCGCCTTGTCTGAAATTCTGTATTGCTTCTATTGTTTGGGTGTTGTTTTGTTTATGTCTGTTTGTTTGTTAATGTGTTTTCATTCTTTTATCTTTAAAATAAAATTAAAAAAACAAAAGTTTCAACTCTTTCATATTTAACTATTACAAATTACACAGCTATGAACATAAATTTAAGATCTATGGCACAACAAAAATGAGATTAAATTCCCCTTGACTTAGTGAAATATTTATTTGCTTAAGATACTTGAGATTTTTTTTTCATATTTCATTAATTTAAAATCAGGTGTTTAACAGAGATACCAGAAATTTTACTTAAATTTGTTGCAAATTCCCTTTAAATACTATTCCACATCTAAAGAAAATGCATCATTTATTCAAATGCATTGTGTTTATGTCATAAATACCAATTTAAGTAAATAACCTATTTTAATTAGAAGAAAAGACAAACAATTCTGTCATCTTTGAGGTTTAAAATAATTTGCTTAAGGCAAATTTTACTTTAGAAATGAAATCTGGAGCATTTGGCTTGATCTGCATGTAATATACATTTTTCCAGCTATTATGCCATCTCAAACTATTAATAAGATACATTTGACACTGTTGCAACACAGGATTTGAACTAAGAACTATTAATATACCAGAATCTGTTTCAACAATCCCAGCCTAGTAGTCAGTTACTTTGTTTTCTTTTCACCTTCCTATTAAAGTCATAGAGCATTAACCTAGGCATGAAATCCATTCTTTTTTACCTGCATCTTTGAAACACTACTTCATAGAATTCTCCTTTCTCACAAAACCTATTTTCTTATACTCACAGAAAACTTCTGGGATCTGACTTATCCCATCTCCCTTCCTTTTGGGCTATTTAAACTTTAAACTCTGCTTAAAACCAAGCTAAAATAAAATTATGGCTCATATGTGTATTGTTTGCCCATAATATATAAAGAAAGCATCAACTTTCAAGTCCCACAAACTGGAATTTAAACCCAAATTCCTTCACATTACACTTTGTGACCTTTGTGTGCTAAGCCTTAATTTCTACATTTTCAAACTATGGGTAATAAAATCTACCTTACAGAAAATTTCCAACTATTAAAGATTATGAAGTATGTGAAAAATATAATACAATATTTAATACCCAATCATAGTATACATTCAAGAAAAGTTGAAATTAGATAATGATAAAAAGCAAGATGTTGAAGAAGACATAAACTATGGTAAAAACTTTGGAGTCACACTATCCTGCAAGTTTTTATTACCTTTTTCAAAATTCAGAGTAAATTATTCAAAACCACAAAATAATTGGGTCTGGGAGTGCTATCCTTTAACCATTCTTTTAACGATAACTTACCATGAGTCAGGGTCTTTGACAGGCACAGAAAATACAGCAGTGAGTAAGACATTGTTCTCATGGAACTTGTTAAATGCGTAAGAAGAAGAAAATATTTAAAATAGAACACCATGAGTAAGGATACCTAGTTAGGTTTCTTTTGTTTGTTTGTTTGGTTGGTTGGTTGGTTTGTTTGGTTTTTTGGTTTTTCTCTGGTACCGGGAACTGAACTCACGACCTTGCGCTTGCCAGGCAGGCGCTTTGCCACTGAGCTAAATCCCCAGCCCCTCTAGTTAGGTTTCTACCAAAAAGAAACCCAGAGGTAAGAATTATATATGTATAATTTATTTGGTAGGTGATTTCAGGAAACAAGAAAAAATGACTGATGAAGTGAGAGAAGCCAAAGTAATGCTTTGATGAATGAGTCACTGTGTGGAAAATGAGCGACAAATCCCACTACAGAGCCTTTGAAAAATAGCGTACCTCATACCTCAGGGATGTTCCACCAAAAGGTGGGGCAGTTGGGATGTGGATTCCAATCGCCTTGCCCCTTGATGATACGTTGCACCTTGAGACTTTATCTGTTTTCAATTTATTTTTAATTAATAGATAAAATTATATGTATTTACCATGTACAACACGATGTTTTGAAGAATATATACTTTGTGGAAAGACTAAATCTAGCTAACATATACATTATCTCACACAGTCATTTGTAGTGAGAACAGTTTACTCTTAGCTTTTTTAAGACTGTAAAATATTACTAACTATAGCTCCATGTTATACAATAGATCTCTTGTACTTATTCCTTTATCTAATTGTAATTTTATATCTTTAATCAGTATCTCCCTAGTCCCCCCCAACCACACCAACCCCTGATAACCAAGTATTTCAGATTCCACATGTGAGTGATATCATACAGTATTTGCCTTTCTGAGCCTGGCTTATTTAACTTCAAATAATTCTCCAGGTTCAACTATACAGGCTCAAATGAATGCATAGTATTCTATTGAGGATCTACGCCACATTTTCTTTTGAAAATGACCCCAAAAGCACAAGCAACAAAAACAAAAACAGACAAATGGGATTACATCAAATGAAAAAGCTTCTGCACAGCAAAAGAACCAATCAAAAGAACGATAAAAATAACCTACGGAATGGAAGGAAATATTTGCAAACTATACATCTTCTAAAGAACTAATATCCAAAATGCTGGATATCAGCTCAAGGGATTCCAGTTCACACATCCCCAATCCAAGGCAAATCTTGTGGCCTGAGAAAACTTACCTACAGGTAGGTGCAGATATGTGAAGAAGCAAATTGTCTAAATAAACAGGAAACTGTGCACTAAAGCTAAAGAAGACGTCTAAGGCAGGCTAAGACATCTAAGGTAAGGCCCGTCCAATAGGAGTTTTGTAGATGGGCCGCCATTTTTATACAGATGTCAACAAAGTGCATTGTGAGCAGTAGAAACGTGACAAGCAGTGTAAATCTGGCACCATAAGGACGTGAGCCATGCAAAGATCCAGGTATAGAGTATTCCAAGCAAAGAGAAAACCAAATTAAAAGGCACGGAGGTAGAAAATGCTTGATATGTTCAGGAAAGCTTGGGTTATTGAAGTAACACGAGCAAGAAGGAAGGAGCTAGAGATCAGAGAAGATCCGGCAAAGCCCAGACCATGCAGGGGCTCATAATCCCTTGTAATGAATTTGCATGAAAGGTCACTGTAGGGTTATTGAGCAGAAAAGTAATGCAAAATTTAAGTTTAAACTTACATTTTCAATTTAAATTCTGATTGCTACTTAGAAAACTGGACTATAGGGAGGTAAGTGTGTGAGGAGAAAGCTAGGTAGGAGTTTAATGCAGTATTCCAAGGCAGAGGTGGGCGGAAAGGATGAGAAGGTTAACAGATTTGGATGTGTTTTACAGTACAACCAATGGGTCACTCCAGTACTAGAGAAGAGGCAAAGATGCATCTTGTGCTACCAGTCAGAAATTTCATTTTTAAAACAGTCATAGAAATATAGGACAAAAGGAAAATATATTTTGTCTTTGAGAAAATAAAGTAGGTCCCATTTTTGATGGAATTTTCTATAACTGTCAATAACAATCAGTGTGAGATACAGAGGGGGAAGCAAGGCAAAAAATACCAAGTGGCAGAGATGAATTCCTATGAGGTAGCCATGTCTCCAGATCAACAGCAAAGAAAAAAATGGATTTCTTACACCCAAAGCATGAGAATCTAGAGGCTAACCAAACACTGAAGACATCCATTACTGGTAGGATTCAATGGAGAAATAAATATGGAATTAGTCTAACCTGGAGGAAACGAGTATGTTATCACCAATTCTGATAAAATTGCTGACCCATGATGATAATAAAAAGCAGACAACTTTTAATCAGTTTTGTTATTTTTATATATTCATACAATGTCCACCTTTACTGCGTGCACCAGGAATAAACAACTTCCATCAGTCTTCTTTGGTTGAAACTGTCTGCACCCATAAGACAGCATGAATGTAATAAGATGACAATATTAGGCAGCATTTGTTAAATGCCAACCAAGCACCAGTAGTTACAAGTGTTTTTGAAGTATTGTATACATTACTACACTAATTAGTAGATCCTGTTACTGTTTCCATTTTTTTATTTTAAAAAATAAAAGAAGGAAAACATATTAACAGACATCCATTTACAAAATAGCATAAGAACAATACAAACAAAATAGAGTTACAGACAAAGTTGTAGGAAATTAACCATGGTTGTTGTATTACTTATTGATATCTTCAAAGTGGCTTCACAGGAAAACAAATAGAGACATACAAGATTGATCAAACAAGAACTCCTTAACTCTTCCTTTCTGTAGAGCAATAGAACACAGTCCTGTATATACATATTTACGTAATTTCCCCCCCTTTCCCTTCTCTTTGCCCACACTCCAGTTGCCCTTTACTTCTGAGCATGTTCCTTTTGTTTCACAATGTTTATCATACCTTCTAGTTTTTATTCACTCTTTTAGGTCTTACACTAGTGAGACAATATGTTGCTTACGCATGGAGGTCTGATTTATTTCATTTATGAGTATGATCTCTAGTTGTGACCAATTACGTATAAAAGCCTTGAGTTTATCTTTCTTTATAGCTGAGTAATATTCCACTATATAAAAGTTCCACAATTGTTTTATCCAATCCTCAGTGGATGGACATTTGGGTTGCTTCCACAATTTAGCAATTACAAATTGCACTGCTATGAATATGGGTGCACATATACTGTTTCCATTTTAAAAGAGAGAAATCTAAGACTGGAAGGATTTAAAAAACTTGACCATGGTCACACAGTTGCTAAGTTGCAGCACCAGGGTTTCATATTCAGGTTTAACTCCAAAATACAAGTTTTAAGTGCAATTTGTTAAACTTGGGTGAAAACAGCTAATTTTAATGTTTGTAGATTGAAGATTCAGGTTCAACTTTCCACAAGCAATGGTGTAATTGCCATTAGGTTGCTTAGGTATGAACTTAATCATGTGCTGGGGACCTAGTAGGAGGGACCATGGTACATGAGCCAGTGGGTCTCACACAGCAAACCCATCTGAAGAACAGGCTTGACATCCTCCTTCATTATCCCCAGGGACAAAATTGTACAAAGTGATGCCAACTTTGCCTTTTTATAAACTTTCATTTTTTAAATGAAATAAAAGGACTTTCCAAAAAGATAATTCCTTATGTTACTCAAAAAATAAAAAGGAATTGACAGCTCACCAGAAAATGAAAGTTTTCAATAGGTTAAAACATGTATAATGCTAGTCATGAAGAACAGCAGTTGGCCTCTGAAGTTTAGAGATGTAAGGTAACTACAGAGCAGTGTCTGTGGTGGTCACCGTTGCTTCCAGGAGAAAAGACAAAAGGAATTAGACAAATATATGGGCATCTTTCTTCTGCAGACTGCATAGGCACCTTCCACGCCCCAGGAAAACCCCTGTATGGCACATCCTTGTAGCTTCTTCTGCATGCGTGGAGTTGCTGATACGATCACTCAAGGTCTTGGGAACTACTAAAGGTCACTAGATATTAACAGAGTATCAACTGGAAACTCTACAAACTTGGACTGTTTTCTACATCTATAGGATAAAGAATTTGGCCTCTCATAGGGTTTTTGTTCTCTTTTTTGCCACCTCTACACACTTGTAAAGTGGATATGATCAGCTAGAGTTTATACTATTCACTATTCACTGGCCCCTTGTTCATAATTTCTACACAGCCACATACAGGATTGGTGAAAGCTGGGTTCAGGGATTAGGTGTGACCCCAATTCCCTAACTTTTACCAAATGTTTATATCAATGAACCAAGTACTTCTACAGCTAACAGTAAAGTGGTACTTTGCACCCTAATCTGCTCTTATGCCCTGTGGATAAAGATCTCATGTGAAATTCCTATAAGAGAAGGAACTATAGATTGGTAAGGCAGGATTCATGTCCTAATACATACTGTCAACACCCATACCCAATCAAAGTGATGGGTTTTTTTCCAAGTCACTACCAAATGCCATAATGTTAGGTAGCGATAATTGCTGCTATGATAACACCAATGGAAATAATAATTATATAGTGAAGCAACCATATTATTGCTCATACACCCGGAATACAACACTTGTCACCACAGTGGCAAAAACAGATTAGTTATCCACTCTTCTGATGTGTTCATGATTATGTTCTCATCTACTGGATAAAGAGTCTCCCTGTCATTTTAATAATATAGTTCTATAGATTGTAAGAATTCTGAAGGATGATGCTGGGTTCTTTATATTATCCTTTAATTTTAAAGGTTAGAGCTGTTTTCTCTAGAGCAAATATGAAAACACAAATTTGGTGACAGGTGATACAATGATTACACACTTGGGCTCTGGATTCCAGCTACTGTGTTCAAATTTATTGTTGGCCAGCAAATACCAGAAGCTAGAAGATCTCAGACAGATAGCTAATGGGCTCCAGCATCTCACCTTTCCAAGTCTCATTCCTCAGGTATAAAATGGACACAATAGTAACTACCAACAGATTTGTCATGAAGATGAAGATTCTCTTCACAAGGAGCCTGACACAGAGTAGATGCTCAAAAAATATTACTTTGTTATTATAATGAACTTGTTATAATATTTTCCTTAGTTTTTCTTAAATTTGCACAGAATCTAAACAGCCAAACTGGTCAATCTACAGATCAATGGGAACAGAAACTAGAAGGTCATTTCTGCTCCTGGAGTAGAATTTTGATCTGCTCCAGCCAAATGAAAGATCCCTCATGACCCCAAGCTGGTGAGATCAGTGGACAAATGTATTGGGATGTGGGACAGAACTCAAGCTAGTGACTACAAACACTGCCACCACTAAACATTCCTTTTACCTTGTCTTCCAGGTGCTCCTCATGGGCTTGATCAGGAGATTTGAGATCTCTTGAAACTGATGTCTTAAATAACCAAGAATCAACATGATCTTTTCCTTTATATCACACCATACGACAGACAGATGAACTTTCTGATTCACCTTTTATAAGGATGAAGACTCTAAGACTTAGAAATGTTATAAAAACAAAGGTCATCCCATGCCACCAGGAAGCTGAGATTCAAAGTCAAGTCTCCTGCCTCATATCTCGGGCTTCTTCTGTATCTGTTCATTTACACAAGGCTAATATTGTTGAAGAGGATGCACGGACCAAGCCATTAAGTTCAGATTATATTCAGTAAATGCAAGCCCTTTTCCCCTGAAAGCCACTCTAAGTCAGCACAACAACCCACCACCCCAAAAGCTGAAGTGTGTGATAATTTAAATAAAACATATTTAACACTCTTGAGATAAACATAAAAACAGCATTTAGCTCAAATATTTACATCTACACCAGTTCTAGAGTCTATTTATGAACCAAATAAAGCAGTGGTGCTCAGTGACAGGAGCAGCATAATTGGCCTCCTGTTCCCTTTTTACAGTTTTCCACTTCCCCATTACCCAGCCAGAGTCAGTTCTCCTCCTCCCCAGAGAAGTGAATGATGAGCATTCAACAAAGACCTTTCACACTTTTGCTGTTTCTCTGGGCATTTTCTGCTGCTTTTATAGGTTATGCCACATTAGATTCAGTAGCCCCATAGGTTCAAAGAATGCAATCTTTGCTCAAAAATAGACCTGATTTATCAGGCAACAAGGTATTGCTGGAATTATATAACTCTCAAAATATCCTTAGGTATAATCAGAATGTTTTTTAACAGTATTATCATTTTAATTTTTTTACCAATGCTTTCCTAAGCCTGTCTCTAGCAGAAGCCAGCTCAGACACCTGCTTGGTACAGACTCCACCAACCACCTGCTCAAAGGAATTAATTCTTTCTGGGAGAGTCTTCCTGTCTATTTGTCAAAAAATAGATTCAAGAGCAAATAGAATGAGAAAAATGCAACACAGGTGAGTGTGTGCCTGAGAAAGTCTGCTAAAATTCTTAGCTAACTAGGACTCAAGCTCTGACCTTGTACTCAGTCGGGTATTAGAACTTTGTAAATTTTTGTGCTATGTGACTCACCACTCTTTCAGCAAATGTGTATGAAGTGTACATTATTTTTTGTTTCATTTCTTGTGTCCAGGTTTCACTATGTTTCCCAGGCTGGCCTCAACCTCCTCAGCTCAAGTGATCCTCACTCAACTTCCCCAGTAGTTAGAAGTACAAGCACATACCACTGTACCCAGGTAATACACAATTTTAATAGACCCTGTGAAAAGACCCAAGATGTAAAGACACAAAACAACAACAGAGGAACGAGGTTTCTGACTTTGGTTTTCTAGCTCATGGATTACAGGAAGTAAGGGAAGGAGAGAGACATAACTATGCACAGCCATGTGGTAAATGCTATGTGGTAAGTGATTTGAAAGATGTTTCAGGATTAAAAGAGAAAGCATTCCACCTCTCCTAGAAAACCCAAAGGCCTTCACAGAGTAAGCAGAGTAGGCCCTGAAGGATGAATAGTGTTCCCAGGACAGGTGATGAAAGGTTCTCCAGGCATAAGGTAGTACACAGATAAAGGGCTACAGACAGACAAATATACTGTGCTTTGGTGTCCTTCTAGGATAATGTACAGTACAAGAGAAAATACTAGGGAAATAGGTAGAGAGCAAATCAAGAAAGGGCTTGTAGCCTCCAGCAGTTGGGAAGTAACGCAGAGCCCAACAGGGGTTCCATGGCGTTTACCCACGGGTAGGTGAGTAGGTAGGTAAGTGGGCAGCAACCTTCCTGAGAGGAGACAGCCACCAACATGGCGACGAGTGAAGACTGAGGAAGAACAGTCATTCAGGCAGCTCAGAGGTGTGGACAGGCTTTGAGGTAAAAAGGAGGTGTAGAGCCAGACCACAGAAATGAAGAACAAGCGGCAAGCACTGGAGCGATGAGAGCTGGAGGCCAGGAAGAAATGCTGTATCCGAGGATAGAAATGGAGGAGACACTGGAGCTAAGATCAAAGCAAAAAAAAAAAAAAAAATTAGTGTGTTTAAGTGCCCAACCTGAATGTGTCTCACCCAAGACAAGATCATGCCCAGGAAGAAGGCCCTACTACCTGGGGAATGGTACAAAACAGAACAAGCCAAGGACATCAGGGGCTGGACAGGTATCTTTGGAGCTCGTGTTCAGGCTCTGTGCTGCACAGGTCAGAGGGCGGCCGCCCTCTCTCAAGAATCCCAGGGCCCTTCCTGGGCTCTCTGCTCCGATAGCATAACAGTGCTCTTCTCAGTGACATGCGCCATATAGTCCTTCTTCCATGGAAGCTAGTTGCCATTCAGTGTCACCAAAACATACTAAATCCCACCCATGGGAGTGTTGGAGTAATGAACAGTCCCAGTCTTCAAAGGAGAGAGACATTTGACAATACTGTGATAAGTGGGTGCCGAGGGATATGCCTACAATGCCAGCTACTCAGGGGGCTGAGGCAGAAGGATCACAAATTCAAGGCCAGCTTGGGCAACTGCGGAAGACCCTGTCTGAAAACAAAAAATAAAAACAGGCTGAGGGCATAACTCAGTGCTGGAACACTTACCTCAAATGTATGAGACCCTCAGTTCAATTCCAATACTGAAAAAAATACTATCATAATGCAATGCAATAGACATGTAGATAAAGTATAGTTTAAGACAAAGGAAGAGAGGTTCCTCCTCCTCTTACCTAGAGGGTGGCATTTGATTGAGATTTGATGTCTGGATAAGAATTTAACAGGAAAGAGAAAGTAGAAACTGCAAGCATTTCAGTAATTCTGAAACAGCAAACAGAAAAGAAGAATTTGAACTAGGTAAGGTTGGCCTAGAAGGGAAAGACTAACTCACAAAAATCTCATCTCTTATGCCACGAAGTTCAGATGCTGTTCTATTAGCAAAAGAAGAAGTTTTTATTCTGCATCTTACCTCAACCCCTACTTCTAAATTGACAGTTGTGCAAGAGTGAAGCCAAATTTGTTACACTTACATTTTACCCAAAGTAATGAACTTGGATTTTCTGTCTCTATCTCTCTCTCTGTATCTGTCTCTGTCTCTCTGTCTCTGTCTCTCTCTGCCTCTCTCTCTTTCTCTCTGTCTCTTTTGGTGTATCTCTCTGTGTCTCTCTCTGTCCCTCTCTCTGTCTCTGTCTGTCTGTCTCTCTCTCTCTTTCTCTGTCTCTCTCTCTCCAAAACAGCAGGGGGGAAGTGCTCTCAGCATTTTTCCAAAAATCATCAAATCAAGTCAAGATTTCCATCACATCTAGGATAATCCTGAACCCTGTTCTATAATTCACTTTTTCAGTTCAAATTTTATCTCCCTCACTCTCAAAAACAGTCCCGTCTCCTACTTGAGCCATTCTCCAGAATTTGTCATTGTCCCCACAGCCCTCAGAAGTATCTGACATTATATAATTTATTTATCTATATGACTCTGTATTTTCTATCTCTCCCTAGAAAGTTGATGACATATGCTTATTATTCCTGAGACCTAAAAAGAGTTCTTGGCATATGAAGAGTTCTCAATGAACATGTAATTATTAATTAAGAACTCAGACACACCTTCAATCTGCAGTGACATTTCTGATGAGGAAAACCCATGGAGAAGCTCTTGATAGTACTAAATTTTCTGTTTCATTTGCAGGAAAATTACTTCCAGTAAATTTCTCAAACTGGAGATAATACAACAGCTACTCTCACCTTCAAACTCTACTGATTTTTAAACTTATAATTGATTGAGCAAAGCCACATATTTGTCATATTTGTCCCTTTGCTGAAACTATCAGGACATTGGATTTTCACAAAATATGTTAAATTTCCTTTATTCACGAACCCCAGAAATGATGAGTACCTAGTTTGTACCAGTCTCTGGGAAGTAGAGAACGAGGATGAGGAAATGATTATTAATAGGAAATAACAAAGCATGATAGGTGCTGCAGGGATTCCAGAGTTGGGGAAGGACATTTCCAGGACATTGCCATGAGGTGGTAAACTTGAAAAGGTAGAGCTGAACCCTGACATACACAGATAAAAGAATGTCAATAAATACAAGCACAGTAGTACTGTCTTTCTCTACATCAGCGTTTATTCTTGTCATTGTGCATACCTAACATTGGTTAGATCATGAAAATAAACAAGATTTTTTCTAAAAAGTCATTTTCAGTTGGTTCAAATTTAATATTGGAAAAAAAGGAGGAAATTTAAATGGAATAAAATCTCGTCAAAGGTAGTGTATTTAAAAAAGAAAAAAAGAAGATAATGGGCAGCTGATGGTTGATTAAGACAAAGATTTTGTAAGCAACTCTGCAAGGATGAAGAGAAGTTCGCCTGATTTGAAGTGACAATGGGAATCTGGGGCAGAAGAACTGTTCGTGGCTCTGTGTACTCAGGGTGCACAGGGAGCTCACGGTGCCTGAAACCACACTTAGCAGAGGAGTCCCAAAGGATTAGGCTTCCAAGGTAGGCAGGCCAGTCCTTAAAGGTCTTTTATGCTCTGTTGTGGGATGTGAAGAAGAGAAAATGTAAGTGCAGCATAAAGAATTACAGGGCACAGGAGGGTGATGCAACCTCGATGTCATGGAAGTGCTGGCCCTGGAGGACGGTGCTGCCTCTGGGGCCTGGGTGGTGGGGGATGCCAGGCTGCAGCATGCTGACCTTCTCTAAGCAGCAGCAGGGAAATTGTTACGATGCTTTCCAACTTTCTTTTTGCCTCTATAGCTATATGGTTGCCTATGTTGGAATCATTAATGGCATAGAGCACTGGAACTTTCTGCTTTCAATATTAATAGGAGAAAAACATATTTATGATAGCTCTGCGCTTGGTTGATGTTTTTCATTGAAATTATTTTCTTGGAGTATTTTTTCCAAAGGTATAATAAGATAGTCAAAGGGGTTAAACAATTTTATACTTCTTCTCATATGTGACTGTGCTTTAGACAGGTAAGAACTATATGTTACCCTTAGGAAGCATGTACTTATTTCTCTATGTCTTGATAACAAACTATATTTGTTTTGTTATATTAATGGCATCCTTTAGTGATATTAACTCACATTTATGTATTAACAGAGAGTATATTTTTCAAAGCAATTGTATTTGGTAATTTGTAAACTGAAGAATCCAATGCTGAAGAAAGACCATGGGCAAATATTTCAGGAAATGCATGAAAATCAGGCATAACAGGCTCTACCATTCTCTACCTTTGTCAGCACGCAGCCATTCAGCCAATATGAGTAAAATACATGAATGGAAAATAACCAATAATTAAAAGATCTGGAAATCCAAGTCCACTCTTTCCTGCGACTCTTTGGTCTCTGATAGGTTTCTAACCCATCTTGTGCCTCAGTGTTTTGAATAAGTTATTCAGAACAAGAGTTTCTCAAACTTAGGTATATATATGAATTCCCTGGGGACTTAGCACAAGGCAAATGTTGACTCAGCAAATCTGAGGTGTGCCTGGGATTCTGTACGTCTATTAAGCTCCTTATGGTGTCACCACTGCTGCTGGTCTGGGGACCACACCCTGAACAGGAGGGTTTTAGAAGATCTAATAAGATATATAAACATTTTGTAAGCTATTAAACATTACCTAAAACCAATTGCAGTTATATATTCAACTAGCAAGCTTTCATCATTTATAACTGCCATATAGTTAATTTGCGATATTTTAGTCTCTAATAAGTATTTCTTCTGCTACAGTTTGGCTTGAAAAAATATATGTTCCATCTAAAGTTGGCAAAATGCACTATTCCATTTCTTCCTAGATTTTTGCAGATACTAAAAGAAATATTTTAACTCTTTGACACCTATGAAAATTACCTGAGGTATGTGGCATAGACATAAATTCAACTTGATATATCCTACACTGATGTTCAGTTGCTCAAACAAATATTACAGTCAATATTTCTTTTGTTATTATTATAATATGGTACTTTGGTTAAATCTTGAGGCACGAGATGTTTTTAGTCTTTAACAAATATTTTATACATGCACTAAACTAATTTAAACCTATTTCTGAATGTATCAGATTTTTCAGCTCTAGGGGCATTACTGTCACTTATGGTAATTTATGTTCCCTCCCAGGAATAGGGCATAGCTCTCCTTGTAGTCATATCTTCCTTTGCTTCACCCATTTAATCTATATAAATTGTTTCTATGAGGAAAAACCCTATTATGTCTTAAGAAATATACAACGTATAAATATGGAAGCAGTTCAGAGAGGACAATTTTATAAGATGAATTTTTCAGCAACTTCTAGGTTCTAGATTAATAGGACATAGGTAGGAACGTAATTTATTTTTGCATATTTATTGTATATCCTGTAGTATTGCTATCAATAATTGAGGATAAACATTTTGGTGGGCAATCAAGATGCCTGCAAAATTAACTCATTCTTTTCCTTTACTCATTTTTTAATGACTGCAAGCCCCTCATTGATGCCAAGTATATGCTGAAAACATTAGAAACACATTAAGCACTTGGTAGACACAAGTGATACAGGAACAACCAACAATAATAATTTAAAAACAGCTCCTAAAATTGCCCAGAACCTGAAAAGCAAAATGCACAAATAAACATTTGGGTGAAAGTACAAGGTGATAAGGAAAGCTAATTGTTAAATATAGGATACTTCATAGTTTCGCTAGGAAACAGACCACAGCTCTTCTGATAATGGTGAAGTTTCAGTAGGAAACAAATCTGAGAGACACCATCATTAAACTGCAGTGGATGTTTTCATGGGCCTCTTAGATCAAGTCCCAGGCACTCATCTTCCCATCCTTTGGGAGTGATGAATGTTGCAGATTTACAGTTGACTCCTTCCAAAAGAAATCAAAATCCATTAAAATAAGCTGTCTCACCCAAGGTTATGCCCCTTCTTGCTCTGTGCTCCCCTTACCATTGACTGAATGGTGCAAGTGCAGCGGCCACAATGGGAGGCATCTCTGACTGCCTACTCCAGCTCCTCAGTGCCAGGTGGGATTGACATCGATCCCCTAGTTCTTTCCCTTACCTGTAGATCACCCTACAGACAAATCTCCATCCCAGAGTCCCTTTCCCAGGTATGTGGACTATTATAGCTATGTATTTCTTGTTGCTTTGTATTGCCTGGGGGTGAGACGTCTGTTGTCATCTTTCCCTGACGGTATTGAAGCTCCACATGAGCAGGTTGTTTGTTGGCATTAGAGTTCTATATCTGAACCACCTAACATAGTACTTGGCACAAAGGTGGTACTCAGTAAACATTTCCTGAGCAGATGAACAGAAGTGAGAGACCTCCACTGCTCTTTCCTATTACAGCCAAGGCTGGAGCCCTGTCCCAGAATTCCAGAAGGCAGCTGAGAGCTGCTGCCTAACAGACCTCCTGGAAAGGCTTGCCTGCCTCTCTGTGCAAGTCACTGAAGTGTTTCTAGGTTCTGACTGTTGGCTACATCACTTTGCTTGAGAAACCTTCACTACAGTACTTTCTGTTTGACCTCTACTGCTAACATGTGCCTGAACCTAGATTGTTACTGTTTAGATCCAGAGAATCCTCCAAAAGTCCCGCGTGTTCAGAGGTGGGGCTTTGGAGGTGCCTGGATCATGGGGGATACACTCACCAGCGGGCTCATCAGCACTGAGTTCAGAGCTAACTGTGCTTTTAGAAGTAGGAGCCTGGTTGGAGGTGATCACTCCCTCTCTGCTCTTCCCTTCTCTCTCTCTGCTCCCTGGCAACTTGGAAGCCAGGATGTGACCAGCTTTTCTCTATCATTCCCTTTCTGCCTTCCAACCATGGGCTGAAAATGTGATTCAAAATAAACCTCTCTTGTTCTAAACTGTGGGTGTCGGGTCCTGTGTCTCAGTGACTCGGAAAGTGACAAAGACCTGAAGTTCGTATCCTTTCCTATTCTCACCTCTTTTCTCTTTTGCTTGTACTGTGCTCCACCACCCAGAGGTGATCTTCTCTCAACTTACACCCATCACCAGTGAAGGGTTAAATCAAGATTCAGAGGCAAAGATACCTGGTTGCAAAATTGCACTCTGTCTACTGTACAAGTCTGTCACTCAGTACATAGCAGTTACACCTATGCTTATGACAAGCTTAGATATACTTGAGTAAACCTCAACCTTGGTAAACTTCGGGGCC
Source organism: Chinchilla lanigera (assembly GCF_000276665.1). Lineage (NCBI taxonomy): Eukaryota > Metazoa > Chordata > Mammalia > Rodentia > Chinchillidae > Chinchilla > Chinchilla lanigera. The sequence goes on along the minus strand of NW_004955414.1, from coordinate 10,011,114 downwards.
CACAGCACTTTGATATCCTCCAGCTGGTGATGGATCAGCAGCACTGATTGCATGGTGTATGACATTCAGTGCTGAGATCACCATTTCTACCCCTCCTGGAAATATCTGAAATGTCAGAAATCTAACTACAAATTTTCCTCAAGGCAAATGTACTTAAAGTTCAAAAATCATAAACAATAGTAAAGTTGGCAGTGTCACACAGATCCCCAAATTTGCCATGCTGCCTGAACTTCCAACTGTAAGTACCCTCCACTTCACTCAGAAGGCTGCAGAAAGTGACAGCCATTTGGGCCATTTTCCCCAGAACCTTGCTTTTAGGGATGATCTGGATCCCTCCTCTGATAGTATCCCTGATCACACTGTCCATGGCATAGCCCCAGCTGTGCATGTGGTTCCCTGGGTCATTTTAAAATATTCTGCTCTCCCTTCAGGTTCTGCTTGTGAAAGCAACAGTAATTATAGCCCTTTTCTCTCTTGGATGCCATCCGGTCTTTCTTAGCTTATTACCATCTTCTTCCACCACGGCTGTTCCTCTTCTTTACACAGTCACCTCAGGCTTCCTTTGGCTTGGCTTTCCTTGATAAGATTTTCAGCTGCTCCATCTGTAGCTCTGAATTACAGCCATGTTAACCTATATCCAATGCTCAGGAAAATTCACCTGAGATGGCTGGAGCAGGGATTACTCTCACGATGATCACCATTTGATCAAAGAGAGATCTAAGTTGGTGATTTATCCAAATTCACATGTAATTATGTGACAGAACAAACATCCAGTCCTAGATTTTCTAATTTTAGGTCCTTCAGCCCAACCATAGCAACACAAACAACCATAAAAAGGGTTCACTCTGTACTAACACTGGCTTAAGAAGATCTCACACATCAGCTCATTTAACCCCCAAGAAAATCCTGTTTCCCATGGAATATGTAAACAATTATACCATCCACATTTCATATACAAGAAAGTCAAGCTTTAGAGAAGTTATGTGCAAACTATTCCAAGTTGCACAATTAGGAATTGTTGCAGATGAGATCTGACCAAGTTATAGGTGACTACTCTACCATGGAGATATAGATAGATGACAGATGATAGATAGATAGATAGATAGAAAGGCAGGTAATAAATAGATAGAAGATAGCTAGGTAGATAGATAAATCTGGCCCTATCACATGGAACAATATGGTATTTGTATTTTAAATTTTTAAGGGAAGCGGGGCATGGTCATGCACACCTGTAATCCCAGCACTCAGCAGGCTGAGGCAGGAGGATCATTGTGAGTTCGAGGCCAAACGGGACTACAAAATGAGCTCAAGGCCAGCCTGAATTGCGTAGAGAGACCCTGTCTCAAAAAGACAAAAAAAAAAAAAAATTCAAGGGAAAGAAATGGGTCAGTTTTACTAACAGAGGTAAACCCCATTGTTGGTTTTATTTATGGTATCTTGTTTACACTATCCAGCGCCACCATGATTCCTATGCTCACCTGCCATTTTATAAAACTTCAATCACCTGATAAAAACATAGCTCCTTCTCTATTCATCTTTCTCTCCTCAAGTACTATGCCAATTATTCATTTCAGACAAAATCTCTTACTGTCATAAGCAAAGGTCATCGGTAGCATCTTCAGTCCAACAACATGTTAAAAAGAAGAAAAACCTCATGTTTCTTGAATGTTTACCTTGTATCAACTCATTCATGTAGCTTATGCAGTTTAAACAACAGCTCTCTAGGTATCATAAATCCATTTTACGGAAGAAGAAACTAACAGTCAAAAAACATAAGGGACTCCCTAGAACCACGCAGTTTCCAAACTGGTAGAAAAGGGTTTCTCAGTCCGACCTGCCTGACTGCCAAGTGAAATGCTCACCACCGTGCTGCGTTAAACCTAAGACAGCAAAGAGCTGTGAAGAGCACTAAAAAAGACCTGCTCAGAAACAAAGCAAAGTGTCCAGAATGTCTTTTGCATTGTGTCGGGCTTTTAACTTTTTACTTTTTTTTACTTTTCCTCCCCAGACTTCACAGAACCACTTGGGCAGTCCTCTCTGTAAAGCAGAGGTACTTTGAATAATAATAATACAGTAATGAAAATGGAGCCAAATACATATAACTACAAGGTACCAAAAGCAGACATCACAATTCATCTAATTGGTTAGAGGGGCTATTTGTTACCTCGTACTGAGAAAATCATGTTTACTGTGTCGATTTCTGGAGGCAAACTAAGATTTCAAAGTTAATTTCCCCTCATAAATAATACATGACCAAACTGAAATCACGCAGGCTTTGCCTGATAATGTCATCTTTGAGCTACTGTCGCCATCTATTGAGCACTGCGCTGCCTGCAGCTGCGACTGGACGGAGGAGCAAGTTCAGCCCAAGCACAAACCCAGCCTGTATGGCTGTGGTTCTCTGGACCAGAAAGGAATAAAGCTAAATGCCACACCAGATGTCCCTTAAAGGGATTCAGATCCAAAGACCTCTCTTGTTTCTCTCAGAGGGAATGACTTGTTCCTAACAGCATGTTCATAAGGTACAGAGATCTCCCCACAGAGGACAAGCGCAGTGAAGATGCGTTCTACCATGAAAATAAGGGCAGGGAAAAAATGAGCCAAAAAGAAAGGCTTTATCCAAAACAGTCTCCAAAATTAATAAAGAAGAAGCACAGCATTCCACATTGCAGCTAGCACAAACTCAGTAAATCCTGAGTGAAACTCTGCTATTCCTCAGGCAATATGGGAGGCATTTTTGTGTGTTTAGGGGTCTCACTCTGGTCCCTTGCTGAACTTCTAGGGCTCTATGAGCTCTTCAAAGTTTTATGAAAGACACCTTTAAGTCACTGATTTTCTCCTAGGAATATTTCTGAGTGAACTAGTTTATCAAAGTGCTGACACAATCAGGAGTTGAGAACCACTGACGCTATTACCCAAAAAGACAAAAGCATGTAGGCAAAACACATGAATTTTAGCATTACACAGGTTAAAGGTAGACCCCCTGCCAATGACCTTGTTGTGTGACCTTCAACTTGCATGCACAGACACATGTAAGTTCTCAGAATCTCCTTTTTAGAGATCCAGATGATCTCTTCCCTGGGGGGAAGAGAAATGATCTCCTTTTTAGAGATCCAGATGAACTGTCCCTGGGGGGAAGAGAAATGATCTCCAGGGTTACTGGAGCCAGCATTTGACCAAAGTCCCAGGCCCAACTCTGGCTTTACATGCTGCACTCTTCCTCACCCCACCGGATCCATCGCCAGCACTGAAGGATAGCTTTGAACAGTGCCAGGCTCCAAATCAGGGTTTAATGCTCTGCAGCTACCATCTTGAAAGTCTTGACAATTTCATTTTTCTTTTTAAAAATTTTTTATTATAAGAGAACTTTTAAAAATAAGAAACAAAAAACAACAAAAGTGGTACGGAATCTCAAAACAAGTTGAAAGAAAATTAACAGTGGTTGTTATATTGCATAATGTTATCTTCAGAGTAGTTGCTCAGATTACCAGATACAGGCACGCAGGCAAGGGGGAAAGGAGAAAGTAAAGATGAGTTCATCTTTCAATTGGCATTTTCAGAAATCTGATGGGGCAATGGAACATGCAGGTGGCGAAGGGGCTTAGCACCTCCGCTCACTCATGGTTCTGCCTCATTACTAGCTTCCCATCTCCGCCAAGAGATCTTTTCCTGCCCTCCTCAGTCCTCTGACCAACGCATCCCCAGGCCTGCTCCCTCCTACCCTGCCCTGGCCTACTGTGCTGCTCCACCCACAGCAGCCTCTGAGTCTTGGGCCAGTTCTCTCTCTTCCTCAGCTTCCTGTGGGGGCCTGGGAAGGTTTGCACAGGGACTGGTATGTGAGGTGGGACCAGGGAGCAGCCACTCTCTCCCTTGTGGTGGTAGCACAACAATGAGTCTGACAGGCGACCCACTGGAAGGGGACTTTCTCACAACCCCCAATTTCAGCAGCAGACACTGCCCTGCAGGGAGCTAGCAAACCTTTGGATAACAATGCCCTCTGTGGGTCAGGGCAAGGAACCTAAGGAAAGGAGACTGACTTTTTGCCCTACATGGTCTTCAATTTCCATTTTACATGGTTCCACAAATTATTTGTTGGCATGGTTTATCAGGGAATAGATAGATGATAGAGCGATAGATGATAGATGATAGATAGATAGATGATAGATAATAGATAGATAAATAGATAGATGATAGATGATTGATAGATAGATATTCTAATAAACTGTTATTAGTGGAATTTGCTTTAAATTTCTTACAGTTAAGTCCTCTGTGTGCTGATATTAGCACTCTGGCCTGATATTCAAACAGCATAAATTATTTGGGGATGAAAGCAAACAAAAACTCAATTATATCAAAACTGCCATGTATATATATCACAATACTAAAGATATCCTATCATATGGAACCCTATGATATTTCTATTTTAAAACTGGAGGAGAAAGAAATGGGCCAGTTAGGATAATTCTAATAATTTTCCTGTCCTTACTCTCTGTTCCACACTGAAGTTCTGCTCTGGTAGTTAGCACTGACAATAAAGCCTTTTGGGGATTAGCTCCTTTTACAGACTAGACAGCTTCTTTCTTTCCACCATTTCTTTCTTTAGGAAAGAGATTGTAATCTGTATTCTCTGGTCTCAGCCAGAGTACTCAGTCCACAGTATTTAAGAAATAGCATGCATCCTTTTGTACAACAGAGGAAACTCAGACTCACCCACTTTCTTTCTTCTTTCTTCTTTCTCCCCAGGTACAGCCTGATGGACTAGTTCAGGAAAATTCAGTATTAGGAAAAATTGCTATAACAGCCCCATTCTTCCAGATCTAAAATCAGTCTTTCCTCCTCATACACACTACTACCTGGGTGACAATTTTAAAGACCAATGGAATCATCTAATTCTTATAAAACCTAGTAGGTGTAGGCATAAAGAATCTGTTGCTTTAATAGAATCCCTTGTGCCCCGCTATTTGGGGATCTTGGAGCAACTCACTATAAGGCAAGCTGAATATGGAAGCTTTTAACTATATTATCACACATACGTACATACATACATATGTACATACACATTTACACAGATACGCGCACTCTATATGGGTTAGCCAAGCTCATAGTCAAACTTAATCAAAAGAAAAAGGCTTTCACAAAAATGTCATTAAGTTTGTACCCCTCCCAAATCTGTAAAATGAAAGAGCGTCTGTCTACTTTTTCAGTGTCAGACTTTTAACACCTTGACTTTATTTTTGAAGGAGAAGATAAACTCCAGATATGCATGTCAGCAGAAACCACTCCCTTAATCAGAACACTTGCGATAACCCAGGCCTATAAAGAAATTAAGTGGGGCAGGGTGGCTTGATGAAAAGTAGCTTTGCTGTAGAGCTTGAGCAAGTGAATTCCCCATCCTGCAGTGGTGCGAAGAGTGGGTGATGTGAGAAGAAAACAGCTAGGGTGTCAGCCACAATTGCAATCTTCTAAGGACACCCCAAGGGGACCTCTTAGCAGTTCCAATATGGCAGTCATCATTCTCCGCTATACCCAAGTGCTCAGTTTTCTTTCTCCCCTACCAGTTTGTAAATTCCTTCCAGAAAAGGACCCATTTACCTCTTTCTGACCTGATGCTCTTGATAAGTGTAAAGACTTCATCCCCTGTTGTGTGGGGAGAGGAGGTAAATTCTTGAGAATGTGCACCTTTAGTTGAATTCCAGACCACCACTGACTTTTCTTAAGATGTGTTCCCCTTGCACATCAAAATCATATTGTTTCTTTCTCTTTCATAGATTCTCGACTACCAGTTGAAAGAGACCAATCAGTTTATCGCTGGCTGCAGAATAAAGCTTCATCATGAGCATTACTTTATACATGTTAGTCTCCTCTCTGTACTCAAAGAGAGATCACCCAGCATGTGAGAGCAATACTATCTTCTCTTTATGAGCAGTATACTCCAAAGTCACCAAATTCTAGAACCCTCCAACCAGGAATGAAAGAGACAGGATAGAACGCAGTCACTTCAGCCAACTCAGTAACGTCAGTACAGTCCATGATCTGCCACTGGGAGCTTTGTCAAGCCCTGATTGGCAGGCTGGCATATTTCATTATCAGTCAGGCTCCAACAGCCTCCTTCTACCTGAGACGGCCCACTCTGAAGAACAGGATGAATGAGGCTTCAGTGTGTATCTCCCTCTTTCCTGTGATTTCTGCCAGAACTACCAGTATAGACCAACTGTCCAATTTTCTATGATCCACACCACAACTGGGAAACATTCTACCTGCCATCTGTCACTTTTTTTCTGTCAGATTTCATGCAGGCAAAGGAAACTGATTGTGTTTTTACGTATAAATTATACTAATACTGGTACTAAAACACCTGACTGAGTTATGTGACTTAATAAAGCAGCCAGTTCAGGATAACCATGTCACAGAAGATAGAGTGGCAGCAATCTATCAGGAGTGTCAGGTCCTGCCTGCCTTCCTGCTCCCAACATGGAGTCAAACTTACCTGCCCTTCCTGTCTACTTGTCTTTCAATCCTACACGCCTGTCTTCATTGGAGCCTGACAAACCTTGTAGAGGTTGATTCTGAATACTAGAAGTGTGCACTTAGGCAGTTCACTGATCCTTAGTTTCTGCCATATGTAGCATGAGTTCTACAAGAACTATTTTGAAGCTTCTTATGGAATTTAGAAACAGGGGCTGTTCAGTGCCTGACCTGTTATCAGCTGTCCATGAGTAGTAGTCAGTAACAGAACTTGAGAAGTCATTTTTGCCAACCCACGTTCTTCTTCCTCCAGTAAGAAAACTGCAACCATACCATTACTGTCATTGCTGGTTCTTTAGTAATTTTAATAGACTACTTGGGAGTGTGGGAGGTTTTTTTCAGAGAACACTAAGAAGAATTAGCATGAAAAGATAATATGTACATGAAAGAGAAAAAACTCCTGTTACTTTATTTCATTCAACTTAACTGTTTTTCAAAAGGAAATAAGGAAAGCTGAGAGTTTTAACAGTTCACTCAGACAAGCAGCCTGCTAAACGCATGGAAGATTGTTCATGATTCAGCAGAGCACTCGCAATCAAGTTTTCCCGTCACTTTCTCAGAGACCAGGCACATCAGTTCTATTGTTCCGCCACCCGTGACTCAGCACTCATCCTGTCCACCCTGATGTTACCACCAGCACCCTTAGGAAGCTCTGCTGCGGGATTTTTCAAGATTTCTGCTCACACACAGTGTGTGTGGTCCTTACGCACAGCTCCTCTGGCTTTAGGATTTCTGTCACTTCAAGATCACCATTTGTGCTTCTTATGATGTCTTCCTTGTGTTCTCTGCCTCCACTGACAGGGGCTGACTCTACATCTCATACTCATTCAAACTTCCCAGTGGAAAAGGGCTTATACTTCACTTTATCACTGTCAAAGATAATCACCATCACCACAACTTGGAATAGTTCTTACACCAGGCCAACACGTAGGCTGCTGGCCAGCTTTAATTCAGACAGCTACCCCTTGTCCAATCAATTATAGCCAGGACTTCAAAACCAAAATTCTACCTATGCATGGGAACCCTGAGGGATGCTTCCATCCACAGCAGCTTCAGGGTTGGCAGGCAATCAGCACAACAGATTCTACCCTGAAACATCCGTCTTCTCAGACTTTCATTCCAGAAAGAGCTTATTACATAAGACAGAGAATTGATTAGTGCACCAGAAGTGGTACTTATTATACAAAATTGCTCATTTCAGAAAATTCAGAATAATTGGAAGAATAAAACAACACACCTAACCCATGCCCTTTGAGGCAGGAGGCATTATGTATCATAGTGTTCGTTGTGTTTATTTCCAAATGCAGCAATATTAATACAGGATTAATTTTCAGAATTTAGACAGAACATTCATAATGTTCACAGAATACCTGGGAAAATTTAAAGACACCCTCTCAGATAGCAGTGGTGTTATGAAAGTGGATCATGGCATCTGCTGTTACTCTGATTTTTGAATCTGTGTTTGGCAGCTTCTCAATTCAGTAAGTACCTGTGGATGATATGCTAACAAAATGCAATTGCTGGCTGATTGTTTTAATACCTATGAATGAAGAGGGACAGTTTGAAAATAGCTTTGGTGAATGCCAGATGGTAAGCCCTATGAAAATCAGTAAAACAATTGCATTTCATGCCTGAAACTCACAGCTCTAATAGTGATGTTCCACTCTTTTATTTTTTGGCAACATACCCTTAACTTGTTCTCTTGTAACATTAAAAACTAGCAACTCAAAAAAAAATACTTTCTTTGCTTATAATATGTATGAACTTCTGCTTCATTCTGTCAAGTAAAATGTAGGGGGCACAAAACTTGACTTACAATCTAGAAGCCACTTCTTTTTAATGTTTGGGAGCACTGTATCTCACTTTATGGCAGTTTAAGGCAATTTATAAGAATTACTAAGTGATAAGAAGCAAAGTAACATTGTTTTATGAATGATCACGAGGTCAGGAGACTCAGGGGTGATATAAGAGCAGTAACAATCTCACTTATGAAATACTGCTATGTGCAGTTACCCAGATGTCACTCCTGTGAAGGAATCCGTCCAACAATTTCATGTCTCACACCGGCTGGACCTACTACATCTGAGTAGCCCCAGTGTGGCAATTTTGCAGTGTATAATTTGTTGAAGCAAAGTAGTCATTTTTAAGCAACTTACATGATTTTACAGTTAAAATTTCCTCTATGAATTTCCAGGTATGATTTTTAAGGTACTTCTATGATTTTCCAGTTAAAAAACATCATTTTACTTAGAAAAATATATTGAAATGCACTATTTAAGGGACTATGTCTTTGTTATAAAAAGGCTCTTCATCTCCAATTCTTCAGAACCAAACACAAAATAGGTGGTCTATGGAAGCTATGGAATTCAACAGAGTGGGACTCACTCACCTATGCATCTTTTACAAGGGATGGCTAGTGACATTTGAAGGGGGCAAATTCAGGGTGACTTACTGAGTGGAGAATGTACAGTTTGGTATAAGTTTGGTATGTACATATGCGGTTTGATCACAAAATACAGTAAATGTTTAAATTTTTAAGTCACCTTAAAAGACACATTGCCATTAATGGTTCTGCAAATGTTCCACCTTGCTTTGAATACAATTCATTTTTGCCACTTTCTGAAGCAGTTCTGGAAGTCCTTGTTCATGAATGTTTTTAGTGCTGTAGTGGCTGCCTCAATATCATAAAATGATTCAAAATGTTTACCTTTCATGCTCATTTTGACTTTGGGAGGAGTTACACAGTGCCAGATCTGCTAATTAAGATGGATGAGGACACACCACAATGCTTTGCGACCCTGCCTTTCCATTGGGTGGCCCTTGGCAGCAGCAGTCACTGCCAAATCACCCCTCACAAAGACATTCATAAAAGAGAATGTCCAGAATTGCTTCAGAACAGGATGCAACAACGATGGGTTGAATGTGTTCAAAGTGAGGGTAGAGTGTTTCAAGCGGGATTAAGGCCAATATGCCTTTCACTATAAAGATTTAATTTAAATATTCACCATGTATTTTGATCCAGTCTCAAATGCCGGAAAATTATATAGTAGATCTGACATTACCAGTGTGACCAGCCCAAATGTCTCCCCATTCATCCATGGTTGATTTTCCTTTCATTAAAAGCTGATCTATACTAAAAATGCTCTAAATTTGCTTCTAATTTTCATCCTTGGCATTGTTAAGGATTGTCCTGATCTAACTTCAGTTTTCTCTCTAAAGTAGTATTTTTTATCTAACTTGTTACCTTAAGAAGAGCTTCCCTATTGTCTTGTCTGCTAATTTCTGCATTTTGGGAGAATGTATTATTACTGTCATATTAGCATTTCATTCATCGATGAGAAGAAAAATGTCTTGAATTCTATATGAATCTTAGGACAAGTTAGTTAGGTTCTCTCTTTGGATCTACATAAATCCCAAGTCCCTAGAATCAGAAAATATTTCCTTGAGAAAATAATAATCAAGAGATTTTTGTGTTTGATTTAGTTGACAAGGACCTACGTTTAGCTCTATTCTAAAGAAATGGAATCTGAAAATTATAACTGATGAAATACGGGAAGGGCTTATGTAAGTAAAAGACTGTAACCTCCTATCAGCAGACTCCATCACATAAAACCTTTGGCCCTGTACCAAAATACTAAATATGCCTTTCTCTGTTACAAGTTAAAATGTAACCTATATATTATTTTAATGATACTTTGAGTTTGTCAGTTAACCAAACAACATCAATCACATAGTCTCACATTGCCTGGGTTATACAATGTCTTCCAGGTCCAACACAGTTTTTGAAATATAACAGACCTTCAGGGAGAAAGGAAGGAAAGAAGGGAGGGAGGGAAGGAGGTGGGAGGGAGGGAGGAAGGAAGAGAGGGAAGCATAAATGAAAGTATGATTGAATGAGTAAGTTTGGTAGACTGAAGTGAAAATTCAGTTCTTGGGGGATGCCAAAGTTGTGATTCAGGAAGATGCAATACCTTAAAATTAGAAAACAAGGCAAGAAGAAGGGTGTAGTCAGCTCACTGTACCCCTTAAAAACATGTTTCAGGACAAAATGGTTTTCCTATCATCAGTAGGTTCATTATGTAATTTAAGCTCCTGAGAAATTAAGAATTCACAGTCTACTGTTTCCCCAAGTTTAATACATTTATGCACTTCCTCCAAATTTTTGCAAATTACTCTATTGAATATGCATGAAGAGTTGGATGGTTACACATCTCCACATCTGGCAGAAGGTGAGAGAATCATCTAAAACTAACAGAAGGAGAAAATTCAGACTTGACAACTTCCAGTTCCAGATGTGTCTAAGGTTAGGGAATTTTGATTTTACATATAATTCTTGAGATTATTGTCCTATAAAAGAATAAAAAATTAAGGAAACAAAATAGCATTGACTAGTTATACAGCTAGTTTATCTTAGTTTATCAAAAAGAAAGGTTTATGCTGATATTGTTTGAACAAGATATCATGCCTCTATATTGTACTTTGAATAACTACTACAAAGACAGTAATATGCAATGTATTTGTTATTGTAACTCTCCTACTAACCTGTTTTGAAACTGTTTTATTATTTTTTTCTCTTTAAAATAAAAAAATTGTTTAAAAAATAACATTGACTAAACCCTGTTGTGACCCAACATTACATTTATTCTTTTACCTATTTAGCCCTCATGTCAACCTGTGAAGCAGCCTTTATCACCCTTATTTTGCAGATAAGAAAATAGACTCACAGAAGACAAGACATTTGCTCAGGATCATCTAGCTAACAAAAGGGGAAAAGCACCTACTCCTCCTACCTAGCCTTTCTTTCCAACTTTATTGCTAGTATACTTGTTTAAACTGGAATTGATTTACATTATTAAGTGCTGAGCCCACAGAAAAGTCCAGAGGTTTAGAGCCTCACCTAGCCATAACCGAAAACAGAAACCTAAGGGAGAGACACTATTAACTGTACCCACTCTCTCCATGCTCATCACAATGCAAGCAGCATAACTGCCTGGCACTCCAAATTATGTGAAGTGCAGAGGAGCACTTCAGTGCACTGGAGGGTCCTTGTACACATTTGGGTAATTAGGGCTGGGTTCTTCTAGCCTCTCATTGACCAAAGCAATTCCTCTCACAGAAACTTCTGCTCATGTCTTTTTTTTCCTTCTTTTTTTGAGCCTGCATGAAAGTCATTTCCCAGAGTAAGAGTTCCACCTGGAGGACAGTAGGAAATCTAGACCATTCTACAAAGAATTATAAAAGAGACAAGCTCTACAAGCATTTGCATAATAAGCACTTGAGAAAAATGTGTAAATGTATAGTGGTTTTAATTTGTCATTGGTTGAGTATTTACTAGGTTCCAGAGACTGTGCTAAGTATAGACTTTATAGCATCATCATACATAACACCAAATAATTTTTAAGAGAAATACCACTATGATTCCCATTTTGGAAAGAAGAGAACTGGGATTTCAAAGCTAATATTTGTTCTAAATTCACCCAGCTATTATATATTGAAAAGGAAATTAAAACTCAAGTTTCCATGAATATATATTAGACTCAGTGCTATTGTACATTGCATCTATATGCAATGGAAATATCAAAAGATTTGACTGTATTCCTCAGGAACCAAAATATTATATTTTGCTTGTAGTCTCCATCCCCAAGTCTCCAGCTTTGATGCTTTCTTCCCAGTGTGCTACTCTCCCTTCCCTAAACACTATTAAATTCCTGTCCCAAACAATCTGACTTAAGCCCACATTCTGAATCTTAATCATTAAAACAAATTTTAATTATTTTTCAAATTGATTATGTAACCTTAACAAATAAGACGTAAGTAGAAATTCATTATTTTTTACCATACAATTAATTATTTACACCTGCATTAAGATAAACAAGGCTTAACATACGAACCCTCATTAGAAAACCTCTCTCAGGTGCAGCCTGGCTCTTGGTTCTCCCTTCTCTCTGTCCCGGGTTTCTTACTCTCCTCCTTTTTTCCTGCCAGGCTGCCACCACCCCATCCTCATCCTTGAGGGTCTTCTCCCCCATGCATAACTCCAGTAAAACATAATCTTCCTAGCAACTCCAATTCTTACAGGTTTTCAAAGCAAACTTGTAGATGTGCTATATAAATTTTTCCTTATGGAATACAATGAGTAAGTAAACAAAATATAACATGTGGCTAAGTGGCAGGGTTTTTCTTTTCAAAATGGCCACAATAATGTTACTCATCCCCCTTACTAAAATGTGACATTGGCACTCTTTCCATTGAATGATTAGGTTTATGTCTACTTCTTAAACTTGAGTTCCTCTCTTTGAATGCCCTCCAATAGCAAACGCTGCAAATGATGCTATGTAACTTCTCATTTTTAAAACATCAGTCTTTCTCTTTGCCTTCTGAGATTCATACTATTGAAACACAGCCACCATGCTGTGAATAATCTAAAGCTGGCCCATGAAGGAGTCACAAGGAGATAGTCTGCTCAACAAAAGAGCTAAACATTGGCTTTTTATCCTCCATGCTCACTAATCCCTTACCAAACTACTATAACAATTAACAATATGTTATTGTTTCTGTCCTGTATCCCAATAGGATTCAGTTTGCCAAGAGTAATCAGTTTTGGACTCCAGCTCAATGCCTGGCACACAATACACAGTGCCTGGTACACAATACATAATAGTTACTTGTGGAGTCAACTTGAATAAGGAGTGCCCAGCTAATAGGTTTAACACAATTCTGGATGTGTGGATGATTGACTTACTGAAGAGGGAAGACCAACCCTGGGTGTGGGTAACACTAACCAATAGGCTTGTAGGCTGGATGGAATAAAAAGGGAAAGTAGGGAGTCTCACTTCTGCTTCTTTTAAGGAGCTCCAGTCTTAACAATCACCTTTTGATGTTTGTCTCTAGGCTTCCAGCACAGACTCTTCCTAGAGCTTTTTGGCTTCTTGATATGGACTCACACAGGACTCTGCAGTGAGAATTAGTGCTCCCACTTCTGACTGGGTCTTTCAGATCTCCACTGAAGAGCTCCAGTGGCACAATTAGTTACTGCAAGGTGTGTATACAGATCTCCAGTGAACAGATGGCTCTTTGCACTCTTCCACACCTTACTCTGCAGGCAGCCATTGTAAGCCAACCCTCTAAATCCTTATCAGTTAGATAGGTGATTGATTGATAGACAATAGATAGATATAAAATCTATTCCACTAGTGAACCCTAACTCATGCACAATGGCACATTTAAGCTATTTATTATTCAATTAAAATGTCTTATTAAAATATGTATGTGTGTTCGATAACTACATGAAATATTACTTGTTAGTGATTACTTCAAAGAAGGCTACTTGTAAAACATACTCTTTGAAAGGGATATCAGAGAGGGAAGAGGTTGGCCTGAAACATTCTAACCAGAGAATTCTCTGAGTAAGAACTCAGTGATGAGCATTTATGGGGCAGCAAAACACGGAGAAGTAGAAACACAACACTCAGAGAAATAGTGACAGAAAAGATTGTTAAGGCAGAAAGTTACAAGTCATATGGCTATTTAAATGAGCCTTTGGAGTCATTTACCTATCATGTGCTGACCACCAGAAAATATGAAAAGATACTAAGAAAGGAAATGTTAATGTTTTGTCTTAGCTACAGCTCCAATTTTTAAATCACTGTTCATAAGCGCTAATCTAATTAAACATACCTTATATAATGTTTGGACATCAGTTTTCATTTGGTGGTGTTAGAATTCCTGGTGAAAATCCTGTTCCCAGGTAAAGCAAGTACTAAGTCCTTGACCTTCCTTGAAAACTAGGGGTGTGCTTGAAAATAGCTAGAATAGTCCACCAGGACAACTTCCTTCTCCTTAGTGCAACAGAGCTCCAGAGGGGGTCGCCAGCCAAGCCTGCTGCTGCTCTCTTGGCAAAGAGGATGTGATGAAATGATCATTATCTACAGAGAAGTCACAGAATTATTAACTTCACTGGCAAACTCAGACAGTGCTTTGCAATGAATCTTTGCCAAATAGCCTGAAGCTGATATTTCCTTCACAAGTACAGGTTGGGGCCAGCTTCCTTTATGTAATGGCTGTAAAGGAAAACTTCTGGTAATGTTTAAAATAACTGCTAAATAATATTTCAAAATTACCACTAAAATCATATTCCTCTACTAAGTAAATTTAAATGTAATTCATCAAGCATATACTGAATACCTTGGTGTCAGCCATTTTATTTTATCAACACTGTTTGTTTAATCTTGTCTTTAAAATCATGTGAGATAGGTCTAATACCAATTTTAGAGATGGTGAAGCCCAAGTTGAAGGACAATTAATAAAAAGGCCAAAGCCACACAGTCAGTAAGAACTGGATTCAAACATTATCTGACTGTAAGTTTTTTATTCCTCCATTACCCAATTCTGTATATGAACTGGTATAAAGTGAATAAAATGTCATCTTTGCACTCAAGACTCTCATAAACTATGTAGAAGATAATATATAAACCAGAAAAGAATTAAAGACAACAGATATACTAATAAAATATAATAGAAACCTAAAAACAGTGCAATGACATTTAGTCACAGGAAACTAGAAAGTCCTTACACAGAGAGAAAATGAAGCATGGGTTTTCATGAATGGACAGAATTTTGGTGGACAATAAGCAAAAGACAAAAAGAGGCAACCTCTGTGGCAGTACAAGCTGGGACTCGACCATCCGAGAGACGAGTTCAGCAAAAATCTCAGATTCAATTAAAGATATTGGATTTATTGATAGATAATTGAAATTGAAATTGAAATACCACTGAAAAATATTACTAAAGAGAAGGAGCCATTAGTTAGTACAAAGTAGCAAATTTAAAGCATCAAACAAAAGTAATAAATGCATCCATTCTTTTAAAGTTAAAAGAAAATAGTATAACTAAGTTTCCTTTGTCCTGGGAATGCAAAAATCTCTTAACGGAGTTAACCAAGCAAAACATTCTAGGAGAAAAATCTAAATCCTCTAAATACATTCAGAAAATAATTTTAATTAAATTCCATATTCTTTCTTGATTATAATGTTCAGTAAATTAGTACATAGAAGAAAATTACCTTAAACTGATAAAGAACATTGACCAAAATAAAACTGCAATAAATATGCTCAGTATTGCTAAAGTAAATTAAAATTGAGATCAGGCCTGAAGAATCCCTGAACAGATAAAGCCAGTTAGGCTTCATAAATAACTTGAACCCTTCTTAAATTGCAAATGTAAGCAAAACTTAATGTGGACTATTTCTTGTAAATGATTATATTAGCGAAAAACAGAATTCAAACTCATCCAATTATCAAATTTAAGCATTCAACAAATGTATAATTACATAGCTGGGGACTTTCAAAAGATATAACAGATAAGAAAACTACATCTGCAAACAATCATATTTCCTTTGCTTGACTTCTATGCTTATCTTATAAAAGTTACAAACTCCCCCTGACATTTCCTCAGTGGAATTCCCAAACCACTTCTCTTTTGGGCTGCCCATTTCACGAATCACTACTTGTTCAATGAAACTACCTAAAAATTTTCTTGTGCCTCAGTTTACCTTTAAACAATGTTGAAATGTTAAATACAATCCCTTTTAAAATCAAGAATGTTATAAGAACATTTATCATTGTTGCTTCTTTTTTAGAAGAACTACCCAGCAAAATGAAACAAGAAAGAAATGAAATATTAAAAACTGCAATACTCTGTAGTAGATATGGTTAGCTACTTAGTAAGCTCAAAACAGTATTCAGAAAGATTAGCAGAATATTGTATTAATTCTAGAAAAATAGAACTTTGCAAACTCTTCTTCTTAAAATCAATATTGTAAGATCAGTTTCTCCAGAATTAAAATACCAAATTTCAAACAAATCTCAACATTTTTTCAATGTAGCTTGACAATCTAATTTTGAAATATATTTGGAAGGGAAAAGGCAAATGATAATTATCAAGAAACATATATAACAGTTAACATTGCAGATCAGTGAGGAAAGTATTGGGAATAAGTTCTTAAATAACATATGAGCTACAAATCTCACAGGATAGTATTAATAGGTTGGCTTACGTTATCATTTAAGACTTCCTTTCATCAAAAGGTTTCATGAAGAGGATAAAAAATATTTCACCAGGTGTGATGTCACACGCCTATAAAGCCAAACTTGGATGACTAAGGCCGGAGGATCACAAGTTCAAGGCCAGTGTGGGCAACTTAGGGAGATCCTATCTCAAAGAAAGAGAAGGGAGGAGAGTTAAAATAATATAGAATAAAAGATACTCTGCCATCAAGAAGAATAAGCTTGACCCATTTGCAGGAAAATGGATGCACCTTGAAATCATAATATTAAGTGAAATAAGTCAGGCACACACTCCTAAATAGTGCATGATTTCTCTTATAGAAGAAACCCAAATTATAAATAAATTAAAGAGAAAAATAAAGGATAGATGCTACGATAATAAAGGATAGATAATATGAAACAGGGAGGTAAATCTTTTGCAAAAAGAAAGGCAACCACAAGACAGGGGAAATGAAGAGGGGGAGAGGAAGAGGGTGATAAAAAGAACTAAGATGCGCTATGTACATGGACCTGCTCCCCACTGTGAATGTAATCACTGTGTACTGCACACGTGTACAAATACATAAATCACATAAACCTGAAGAAAACACTTATTTTGACAGTTTATTGAGGATATATTAAGTTAGACATCAAAACTGGCACTTCTTTCAAATCCTTTTCTTTATTGGTACATGTTTGTGGTACATACATCTATATTCCTTGTGGAGTGTTGGCACATGCACATAACACATCTCAATTCCCTTTTCTATCCCTTTGCCTCCCTCTCTCACCCCTCTGCCTGTCTTGATCCCTTTCTCCTTTAAGAAAGATCAAGCTCCCTACTTCCTACTCTTTCATTTTGCTCTCTATTTAAACTGACATTCTTATAGGGAAAATGATCAAGTATTGTCAGTTCACTTGGCTTTACTTGATGTGAATAATTCCTATGAATCATTAAGAAAAGCTAAGCAACACCACAGAAAAATGAGTAACTGACATAAGCATTTCATAAAAGTAAAAACAGCTGGCCAATTACATATGAACAGACAATAAACGTTAAAATAAAGAAAATATAACTTAAATTTAAAATAGGAAAGAGAAGAGGACAAGGGGATGAAAAGAGAATTAAAATGTGTTATGTGCATGTACCAACTCCCCATGAGGAATTTAGACATCATGTACTACAAGCACATACCCATAAAAATAAAAATTTTAAAAATTCACAATGATATGCAATCTCACACCCATTACATGGCAGAAGTTATAAATTCTGACAGTGCAAAAAACGTCAGAATGCTTTGCACGTTGCTGGCTGTACAGAGTGAACAGACCTGCCATTCAGTGCTCCTTTTCCACCTTGGAGTCTACCACCTGTGTGCCTGCCCTCTGGGTGTCCACGCTTGCCCGGCCCCAAGACAGGACCAAGAACAAAGGGGTCTGGAGCAGAAGTGGAGAGCTTGACCCCCCAACCTGTGCAATGTTCAGATTGGCCTGGAGACAATAAGAACGGTAGAAACAAAGCAGTGGAACTGCAGTTTAAACCAGAAGTCTATGTTTTAGGGTGGTGTTCTCAAATCATTGTATGCATTGGAGTCACTTGAAGGACTTTACAAATTGCTCAGGCTCACATCGGACTTCATACAGGAAGTTGGCTGTGGAGACGAGAAACTGAATTTCAGACAAGTCCCTGGGACTTTGATGCTTGTGTCCGGGGGATCTGGCTCTAAATGAATTTTGGTCTATTTGAGGCTGGAAGAAAGGGAAAATAATGGATGAGAAGTTGCCTTTATTTGGGGCTCACTGTATGACAGCCAGTGTGCTCTTAAATAAATAATTTCCTGTAATAATCACAGCTCAATAGCCAAGATCAGAAGTGTCCACTGGTGATAACAGAGTAATGGAGTGTCTCCACTATTACATAAAATGTAATATGCATATACAATGGAATACTATTCAGCTATAAAAAATGAGGATATCCTGTCATATGTAACAACACAAATGAACCTGGAGGACATCATGCTAATTTTAATGTGAAGTTATGTTAAGTGAAATAAACCAGGCACAAAAAGACAAATACTTCTTGTATATGGGATCTTTTGAAAAGTTGAGCTCTTAGAAGCAGAGAGCAGAATGGTGGGGACCAGGGGCTGGGGATAGAAGCAGGATGGAGGGATAATGGTCAAAGGACACAAAGTCTCACTTAGACAAGAGAAAGAGATTCAAGAGCTGTGCTGTACACCACAGTGAGCATAGCTAAAGACAGCATAGTACCTCTCAAAAATCAGTAAAAGCAGATTTTAGGTATTCTCACCATAAATATAAGTATGTAGGATAATATATATATGCTCTTAGCTCAATGGTTCCAACTTATAATGTATACATATTTTAAATCATCATGTTTCCATGATGAATCAACTCATACTTTGTCAATAAAAAATAAAATACAATATTTTTAAAGTCACAACACATCTACAAAGGTGGAGTTATTGCCATCATTTAACCGATAAAAATACTAAGGGCCTCTAAATAGTTTGTTCAGTACCCCATTGATAACGCAGACAGAGAGATTTAAGTCTAGGTCTCCATCACCACAACATGTGCTTTTTGGCATGCTCCATTCCTGTCAATGAAACAAAACATCCTCTGCTATTGGTGTCATAGACCTATGACATAAAAAGCAGGCCATGGATATCTGGGAGGAGAAAATGCATAGTCACTTCTTAATATCCTAATAAAAAGTGAGAAAGAAAATTACAGATACAGTTTTTTTTTCTAGTTTTAAAAACAACTATGAACATATAATCATGGTTACTTAAGCTGCTACCTATTCGGTAGAACTTATTCCAGTATATGTTAACTTCCTAGCAAATACTACAAGATCCCAAATTCCTATAAGATCCCAAAATAAAGGATTCCAACATATGTCATTAGGAAGACATCCCTCATAGGGGAGATCCAACATCTTTATCCAGGGTCTCTCGGGTTGGACCACAGGTCAAATCAGAAAATTAAAACAAATAAGGAAAAAAAGCACAATCAACTCTCACTCAATGTCTAATATGCCCACAAACACACATACTAAAGAACACAAAGAGCGGCTGTTATGTCCCGCTGAACCTTGGGAAATGCAGTCATTTTTGAAGTTGGAGCTAACCACCCAAACTGTGTAAGGCCATTTCTGAATAGGATTACAGCTACAAGTTCTGTATGTAACTGGCATTTCAGAACCGGTCAGGTATTAGACAATACAAACATCTATTACTTTTTTAAAATCTATAGCTACTTATGCTTTATGTTAACATTATTTACATATCTGAAACTCTACAAAAGCTCAAAAGAACTGAAGGTTCATGAGTTTATAGTGCTCGTTAGCATAAATAACTCACTACCTCTACAAACTCTTTAAAGAAGAAAAGCAATATATTAGTAAAAAAAAGTCAAGCTTACCTGTGTGGACAAAATTGAGATTTATGCTGAAGCACAAAACAGCAAACTGGTACTGAGTACAATTAGTCTAGCCAGTCATAAGAGTGCAGATACAGAAGCTAAGCTAATTAGCCGATTACACTGCCATGCCCTACTTCCCAGGTTCTAATATACTGTCTGCTGTATGCCACATCACTTTATTATAGCTGTGGAGGAAGACTTTGGACTACATTTACTCACATGCTTTTCTCCAGTGACCTTATTCAAGTTTGGAGGCCAAGTTTTGGATTTTGGGTGACCTGTGTTTAAAATAATGCCCTTTTGTGTCTTTTAGGATTGACAGCATTCTGTTTTTAAGTTTGAGAGGGATATTGATGGGTCACCTGCACAGCTGTCATCATCTTATTCTTTCTCTGAACTGAAGGCGGTATGCCCCAAATTAACAAACTTTTCTTGAAATTCACCCAATAGCTTTATAGAAAGAGCTTTTTGTCACCTAAATGACAATCCTTCAAACACTCAAATTAGTCACCAAACATCGCACTTTAAGATTTTTGTGATGCTTTCTGAAAATACCAGTTTCACTTCATGACATTTCCTGATACGTGTCAGTCATTCTGGAAACAAAGCTTTTTCATTTTAATACCGTATTTTCGAAAGAATTTAAATCAATAATTACAGATCCAAATTTAGGATAAAATTCAACCCCTCAGTAATGATATTAATACAAATAATCCAAATGAAATGATTATGTAATCTCCATATTTGGCAAGTACATATATCTTCAGGCAATATAATTGTCCAGTAACCAACTCTGTGCTCGGCAATTGACAGAACTGTTTATCTTAATTTGAAGTCTCAACCACAGAAATGTTAGTGTGTAGGGGGAATTATATTAAGGGAACACCACAATAATAACTGCTGCTACTTATCAGTCTCTTACAACATGAAAGACCACCCATAATCTTATAATAGACACATTAAACCTTTATTATAGATGATAAAACTGATGTCCACAACAATAGTGAATTTTCCTGAGATCAACAAATAAATAACAAAGGTTGGAAATTCAATGGAAGCCAAACATTTATGATTCTTGTCCACTGTACCTATTTCCCAAATCTGAGCCTCTGCGTGAGCATCACCTGGGCATGTGCGTTTGTCCAGATGGGCAGGCCTAGAAGTCTCCCCTATTCATCCAGCAACTGTCAGCAGGTCAGGGCTTAGGACCCACCAGAGCACATCACACTGGTAACAGTTTGCCTATATATAATCTTTGAACACATTTACCATAATCTGAGTGTCATTCCAGCAGTCTTACCAGGATGATTACTGAAAATAAAGTAATAAAGAAAAATGTTGTCATGATCTTAAATATATATATATGATATCTATGTATAGTATGTATATATATATATATATGTAGATATATAGATATATATATATATATAGAGAGAGAGAGAGAGAGAGAGATAAAGCTGAGAAAACTGTACTGCTAATGTCTGGCAGTTTATTGAAAGGAACAGTTAATGTTTAAATTTTTTGACCAATTTTACATGCTTATATCTGGTAATCTGAACAACTAACTTGAAGACAACAATATGCAATATAACAACCACTGGTGAATTCCTATCACCTTGTTTAGTAAAGATCTGTTTCATTTCTAATTTTTTATTATTTTTTATTCTCTGTAATGGTTTGATCAATCAGGCATTCTTATATCTGGAAATCTGTGCAGCTTCACTGACGATAACAATGAATCATATAAGAAACACTGTTAATTCCTATCATTTTGTTTTGAAACCCTGTATCATTTTTGTTTGCTGTGTTTTGTTTTTGTCTGTACTGCTGTTATTTTCTTATTGTTCTTATTTCTTCTCTTTAAAATAAAAAAATAAAAAGTGGAGTACTACATAATGTTTAATACATTCATATGTTATGTGATACTTAAAATTAATACCACATAAAGTTCAACATATGTATATGTTATATGATGTTTAATCAGGTTAAATGCTTACCAAAACAAGAAAAAAAGGAACAAAAGCCAGTGCATTATATGTCTTCATGTGTCTCACTCATCCTGTCTTTTCTCTCATAGACATTTTATATGTATAAATCCACTTTAGATCTGAAACAAAAGACATTTCCTATGGGTCAGACATTCATGTCACCATCCTAAAGAATCTCATTACCTATCTCTTCTGGCTGACAGGGATGCCAAAGGCCACCTGCAAACATCATTCCTCCAGCTGCATTATTCCAGCCTTCTGTCTGTCCCCATCCAGTTCCTCTTCTTTTGCCCAAATTTTTATATCTAATCCTCACACAGTCCAAAGACCAACCTTCACAGGTAGCACCATATCTTGGAAAGTGTAAGAATTTTCTAATTAGAGCAACTGAGGTTTGGGTCACTTCATAGCTAATTGTACAACCTCTCAAAATATCAAGGTCAAAGATTGCCATAATGTCTTGGTTAATTTTCTCTCATTGCTGGGACAAAATACTTGACGCCCAAAATTAAGGAAGGAAAGGTTTGTTTTGCTTACAGTTTGTGGAGGTTTCAGTCCATACTTGGCAGGTTACAAGGCAGAATGGCACATGGCAGAAGGCTATAACTCATGGCGGCAGAACACAGCCGAATCAACAAGCACACACACAAGGGAGGAATGGCCTCAAGCAGCCTCTTCCTCTTCCTTACATATGCAAACCATCCACCCCAGGGCAGGTGCAGCTCTCACACCCATAATCAATCAAACTCTAAAAGCCTGCCCATGGCCACATGAGGCTTTGCGGGGACACACAGACACAAACCATAACACATAAGAACTCCAGAAAGTCTACATGAGATTGGCACATAGTAGGGACCCAAATGATAGACACACCTCATAGTAAAATATTTTTTAAAACACACAGCAGAAGAATTAAAATTTGTAAAATGGGAGGGAATGTTGGAAAAGTTATTTGTTTGTTGTCTAAATTTAGGTTTTAAATCCTTCCCTACTACCAGGTAGCTGTGTGACTTTGGGGCAAACCATTTTTTCCGCATGGGTACCAACAGTTTTCTTGTGAAGAGTCAGATTACAGGATCCCTTAGACTCAGTCCTGCCTAATGCTCTCTATTCTTTTATTTCCTTTCCTTTTTTCATACCAAGGACACAGTTTTCTAATCATGCTCATTTCTTTGAAAGACATCCTTGAGAGACATCTTTTCACTTGATATTTCTCAGTAGCTGTCACTTCCTTCACAGAGCTACAGAATAAACTTGTCATACCCTGGAGCAAGCATAGGTATTCGGCAGTCAAGGTGTGGAGCTGAGTGAATAGGGCAAATTCTCTAACCTTTTCCACCTTGAAGAGGGCAGCAACATATGGTGTTTGATTAGACAAGACTTTCTCTAGCCCTCCCGTCTGGAACTTCTGTGTTTTACTAGTCACTTACATTCTCCTCACAATTTCCCAGGAGCCAATAGCAAATTGGAGCCAAAGGGAGTGAGTGCTTTGTGCACATGGGAGTCTTTGCTGCCTAGAAATCCCAAGTTCTCCTGCCACAGTTCATGTAAAGCAGTAAATGTACCTCGCGAATGCTCACTGGTCTGTACTCAATCTGGTAATGAAGGAAGGGAGTCTATGCTTCACACTGAAGCATAGACTATTTCCAAAATGGCTCAAAAGTCCCTCCTCTAGGAGCGTGTCTGCCAGAGGCAGCTCAGAGTCCCAACCCTACGGGCAGGCAAAGACAGGCATGGAATCCTATAACAGAAAAGAAAAGTTAGGTCCTGAAACATAAAAACAATTCTAAGGTAGATAAAGAGCTGAGTCTCAACAGTAGATTGAATTGGTCAATCTGGAAAACCTTCTTATAAAATTAAAAGTTAACCCACACTGCCTATTTGCAGATTTCAAAATATACTTAGAAATAAGTGACACCATTTACTGAATAGCTAAAATATAATAATCAATAATCTTATTTGACAGATGTCACTATCTTCCTTTCCCAAATGAGAGAGAAAGAGTGCCCTTATGAATAAGTCACTTTGCCTAAAGTTACACATTGGCAAATTGTCTTAGATCAAGTTTGCTGGTCCAAGAAAACTTGAGAATTTATATGCAAATAATTTATTAGGCGAAGCCCCCAGGAGAAACTTGGGATGCATTGGGAAAAACAGCAGAGGGAAGAGAAAGAACCCAAGCAAGGATGGAATTTCAGGCACAGTCCTGATCCTACCAGGAGGCGATGGAGAGTAGGTTTGCCTGCAAGTCACGTGAGCAAAGGAGCTGGGCTGATAGGCCAGTCCCGGGTTGAGAGCTTCCAGAGAACTGTCAACTTTCAAAGCAGCAGACCACTGAGGAAGAGTCATGGGCACAGGCCAGTAGAAGCAAAAGGAGATAATGGCTGAGGGAAACATGGAAACTATAGAAATGACCCATCCCGGGGGTGCTGGGCATGGTGAAGAGAATGCACTACATGAATAGGAAAAGGAGGCTCAGGCCCAGCTCCGTCTTCATCTTCAGCCCTTTGACTACAATCTCACTTGTTCCTGATAGTGGTTTGAAGGAAATAGCATGACAACGATACATTACTTTCACTGCATAACAGCAGGGAAGATGATACACAGATTAAATAACTAAACCAAGGTCACACTAAGACTTTCAACACACAGTGAGGCCTTATCCCCAATTCCCTTTCTTTTTTTACCACACAGTGCAGCTTTCTGGAATATAGCAGATAAACGTCTAGATGATGCCATTTCACAGGTCCTTGCTACCAAATATTTCCTTCTGGAGTGCCTATGACTCCACAGTTCTAAAGACACATAAGAATACACTCTTAGTTTAAGTGCTGCACCCCCACGAGGCCTCTGTTCTAATGTCACCACCGCACTGCACACATTTCCAGAGTATGCACATTATGTCTAGGAGGATGCAGACGGGAATGAGACCTGCTGAAGGAATTCATAGCCCCCGAAGGGGCATCTTATGTTTATACAGCTGCAACCATCACAAGAGCACTTGGGGCACCCTTTGATCCTCAAAGCTACCATATGCAGTAGTTGGGGAGGGAACATTTTCCTCACTTTAAAGTTGAGAAAACTGGATGTGACAAAAGCTACCCAATAAATGTAAAAGAGCTAGGAGACACCGTCTGTTGTCTTACCCATTCTGAAGGCTGTCTTAGCTATGAAATTTCCATTCCAAACCTCTGGGTCTCTCCTATTCAGTTGTTTATTCCTCTTTGGATAATAACACCTAACCTCTCTTCATAGGTCAACATTCTGCCATATTACCAAGGCCACAGAACCTGCTGAACCCATTGCTGGGTGATATGCTTTTGCGTTTGTGTGAACGTATGTGTATATGTGTACACGTGTGCATGTGTCTATAAATGTGTGTTGTACGGATATAAATACACAATAAAAAGCATTTCTCTGATGGTCTTCTCTTGTTGCTCTTTAGCTTTGAAGGGATAAGTACTTTATGGTATTTGTTGGTTTGCTGTGTGCTTCCTACATGATCCCCAATCATCTTAGCAGAAAAAAAATAATAGATCTTGACAGCCTCTGAGTCAAAGCTGCCTGGACTATTCAGCACAAACTCTGTTCCATATGTACTTTTTTCATTCTCAAATGCAAATGCTCTTGACAGCTTGTCCTTGTGGCTTTTAAAGATTCTGAAAAATGTATGAGATCTTTGAAGTCCAGGGTACAGAAACCAGTAATCAGGGAGTCCTCCTCTCTCTCTCATCCCCAAGCCCCACCAACTTGTCAGTCTCTCCATTCCCATTTCTTTCCATTTCCTGTCCCATCAGTGCTGCCACATCCTGCACTCAGACCTTCATGACTTCTCTGTCAACTCCAGACTGATTTGTTCCTAAAACCATGAGACTCTCCCTGATAGAAATTCTTTACTAGCTCCCCATATCTCACCAAATCAAGCTTCAAATTCTTAGGGTATAAATAGGATTTTTCCCCACCCTTATGTCTTCCACCTTTTCTCCTGCTTCATGCCCACATGCACTTTATGTTCTAGCCACACCAGAACACTGTTTACAACTTCCAGAACTGTCACATTCTCTCATATTTCTATGCCCTACACTTGCTATTTCTTTATACCCTTATCAATTATACTTTCATTACCTGGAAAATTTTTAATAATCCAGAGAATGAACTCAGGCTATCAGATTCCTTGTGAAACTTTTCATTTGCCCCTGATTTCCATGCTTCAGCTTTTTAGAGCTCAACTCTACTTTATCACTGCTATAGCTAACACACATGGTATTTTTTATTGCATTTTTTCAGATTGGGAAAGTAAAGCTTGAGAACATTTTTAGTTATCCAAAACCATAGAGGTATTTAATGGTAAAGCTAAGGTTGAAATCCAGGCTGCCAGTCTCTAGAACTCATATGCATAATGCCCATCAGACTACACCACACTACTGGTATATTTCTATCATAGTACTGGGCACTTTGTACTGTAATTAATTGTCAATGTGTCTGCTTTCTTTAGAAAGAACCTTGGGCTATTAATCATTAAGGTCAAGATATGTCTGCATTTAATTAATCATCAACTTGACAAGGATAACACCAAAAATGAACAAAATATGATACCAAGTTATAGGGATGGCATGATGACCAGGGTAAGGGGAGAATGCTATCTGGATACCTAAAAGGCAGAATCTAAGAAGAGAGGAAAGACAATTGAGGAAAAAGGAAAGACAATAGAAAAATCATAAAGTCAGAGAAATTATAGAAATTTCAGAAGTCCTTTTCTTATAGAAATGTGGTTTAGTTGGTAGGCCTCTGTTCCCAGGGATGAGAGCTACACTGTCAGGTGTAAGAGAGAAACTTCTGTGAAATGCACAGGCATGGAAGAGAGTGTGCTCCCTGATCTACTCCCCAACCTAGATTGCGCTTCTCAAAGTGTCTTTCCCAACTACATAATGGCACACATATCACTTAACTTCCACAAAACTGCTATCAGGGGCTGACCAGGCCCCCAGTCACCTGGGCGAGGATATGATGAAGGATAAAAGAGACAAAGACAATAATTGAGAATGCCAGGGGGTCTTATCCGGCTAAGACCAAGGCTCTGTGAACTTATCATTTTTCACTGAACATACTGCTTTCCAGAGGATGTGTACAGTACAGAGATCCAGGAAACAGTGGAGTGGTGGGTACTGACATGAGCAAGGTCTAGTAAGAGATGAAGCATCCTTGTATGAACACACCACCGATTAATGGGAAAGTTGTCTTTCCCTTGGGTTAATTCTTACTTCTATAGAATTTTGTGTGAGACTCAGAGTCCTCAGCTGAAATGTAATCTTGCCTTCTGAGATGTTACAGCATCACAGGTCACTGAGACCTCCACTGTGGCCATTGGCATAGGAAGCTCTGTTTCCACATGCCAATTACTGGCTCATCAGGCAACACATGTAGGCCTAGGACAGACTCAGACCTTTACTATAAAAAGCTAATTTATGGATTTATAGCTCACTTAGGGTGATCTCCATCAACTATTTCATATCTAATTGGAATAGTATTACATGACTTATGTTTGGGAACCAACATTTAAAATCTAAGTTAAGAAGGAAGTCAAATCCTGATCTCTAAGAGATGCCTCATAGGGCTAGCTGTTTATCTGTTTATCTACTGATTCATTCATTCAAACTAAGCATTTAGTACTTTCAATTTTCAAGAATTATGCTAGATCCTGGGCCCAGA
The DNA here is from genome assembly GCF_000276665.1 of Chinchilla lanigera. Classification (NCBI taxonomy): domain Eukaryota; kingdom Metazoa; phylum Chordata; class Mammalia; order Rodentia; family Chinchillidae; genus Chinchilla; species Chinchilla lanigera. The sequence continues at coordinate 9,983,402 of NW_004955414.1, read as the reverse complement.
TAAGACTCTATTATTAACATATAATAAGACCTGGGCAAGTTGGCACATGTCTGAAATCTCAGTATTTGGGGAGGTTCAGTTAGGAGACTGGCAAATTTGAATCCAGCCTGGGCCACTTAGTGACCTAGCAAGACTTTGTCTTAAAAAGAATTAACTAGGGATGTAGCTCAATGTGAAGGCTCTGAGTTCAATCCCCAGTGATGAAAAGAAAAAGGAAGGGAGGGAGGGAGGCAGTCAGGGGGGAGAGAAAGAGAGAAAGGGGATAGAGACAAGAAAAGGAAGCAAAAGCAAAGAAAACAATGATAAACCATTTAATAAGCAATTAGCATTAGATGTGTTAAATGTTTTATGGAGATTTTTCAGGGTTCCTAACCTCAGAGCACTTAGCTTGTAGATCTGACTTGCTTCCAGGGAGTCAAAGAAGGCCTTCTTGATGAAGCAGAAGTGGTAGCATATAAGTTGAAACCAGAACAATAAGTGAAATCAACCAAGTGAAGAGGGGAGTAGGAGGAACACTGCAGATGGGGGAGTAGCATGTAAAAACCCCAATCTAGAAAGAATGTAGCATTTTCCTGGCAGGAAGAAGAAGACCCATATGGCTGGAGCATAAAGTAAGAGAAAAGTAGCAGAGATACTACTGAAAGGAATGGCAAGAACCAGATTTAGAAGACCTATAAACCAACTGAAGGAGTTTGGATTTAATATGAGGGCAATGAGGAGCCATAGAAAAATATTAGGGGAGAGACATGATGTATTTTACTATAACTAAATGGAAACCTAGGTGTTCTTAACAAAGTAATGTACAGGTTTGTTCCCAGAGATAGTTGTCACAAGATTAGGGAAAACTACAAATATCTCTCTTGCTACTCTACCAAATCGCTCTTACCTTCTCTGTCTCTCCGACAGGGCAGCTGGTTCTCCCTCTGCACCCCACAGTGCACTGTTCCCTGTTTAATTCCCCAATGGAACTGGAACCAAAAGGGATACTTAAGCAGCATTTTACTAACAGTGAGGATCATTTAAAAACTGAATATCTACACAGTGAAACAGAACAGGGCTGTCTAGATGAGAAATTCACTTTCTGTGGTGGACAGCCCTAGGGTCCTGTCATGAATGCCCTGTTCTTTATTTTTGCTCACACGCTTCTCAGGCCCAAGACTTTAAGAACTACTTGCAGATGATTCAAATCCATATTTGTGCCCCTAACTTCTCCCTAGAAAGGAGGCATCCAGCTGACTACTTCATCTTTCCTCAATTGCCTGACACTTTCAACTAAATGCTTAACAAGCATCTCAAACAATGTGGCTAGACTAAAAGTTTTCATCCTATCACTTTCCTAAAATCTGTTCTAACCACCACCACCACCATCTTCCCCAACTCTGCAAACAACAATTTGCTAATATCAGATGTTAGTTTTTCTTATTTTTCCAAGTAGATGTAAGTACAACTGATCAGAGTCTTTGTTCGTTTTTCATTTTGTGTTCAGTTAAAACAGTGGCTGGCACGCAGCAAATGCTTATAAGTAATCCTGACAGGTTGCTTCAAATTAGGTCTCAATGTGAGATACTTCCTTTCCTAGTCCCTGAAAGCCTTCTTGTGATGGAGACTTTGTTATCTTTTTTTTAACTGACTTCACCCTCAGTGGCATAATCACTTTGACTGCTTTGACCAGATGTGCCTAGGGACAGTTATCAGAGGCTCAGCCTCCCTCTTTAGGGTTTAAGGTGATTCACAGTGATAAAAGGCTGTGATTCCATTTATTTCAATAATAAAGAAAAGAACTACCTTTCCATACCAGAAACCCTCATTCAATTTGGGAAAACAGATATACACCTAGAAAGCACTCCCACAAACTTCTAAAAATGGAGAAGAGATCAGAAAGAGGGTAGAACAAAAGGCTCAAGGGGTCATGGGTAAAAATAATCAAACATTTTTAAAATGCAAGTAAAATTTTTTACATCACACTTGTGTTCCAATAGGTCATAGCAAAATCTCACTATTCTGTACTACTAATATGTAATACAAAAAAAGAACCCTGCCTTCCTACGGGAAGTCTGAATAATATGCCCTGACAGAGACACAAATAAACCTCATATTGGAGCATATGGAATATAAGTACAAGTATTAATTGTAACTTGAGAGGAAGTGAGAAAATGAAAGGAAAATGACATTGAGGTAGAGGTAGAGTGATGGTGAGGATGGCACTGCAAGCAGAGATTCAAATTAAGCAAAGCCAAATTGCCTTCAAGGGCAGAAAGCAGTGGCCTTTGGGTAGAGCTCAGAGTATACAAGGTGGAGGAAGGTCACAGCATATAGGGATTAGAGAACGAACTCAAAGTCAAGCTACATGGGAACTAATAAAGCATAACAACCAAGAGCATGAACTATGCCATAAGAAAGCCTGGTTTCTCTTGCTGGCTCTATCATGTCCTACTCTTGCGCCCTTGATAAAACAAATTAACCTCTCTGAAGTTAATGGCAATAATACCTGCCCCTGGGCCAAGGCAAGGAGTAAATGTGATAGTAAATGTGATAATAAAACTTTCAGAATATGTGAAGTATTTTTAAATATTAGTTTTTTTTAATGTTATCATTGCCTAGAAAAACTGTTTTTCCTGGTTTTTAAATTTGTTTCATATTCTTCAAGCACTATAAAAATTAAATTTTTCTACAGTTGCTTAGTAAGCCATCCTTATTGAAGGTATAAAATGAAATCATGAAGATTCATATAGAAAATAGTATTTAGCATGCAAGAAAATACAGCTAAGTACCCTGAAAGGTAAGAGTGATGAAAAGCTAACAGCAACTAAAATTTACCAAGCACTTATATCACATTGCCATGGCAAGAAAAAGAGCTGGAGAACAGTAGAAGGACCTCATATGGTGACCCAGGCCACCTCTGCCTGCTGCCATAGACAGTGCCTGGTCATCTCATAGAGGGAGGAAACATTTAATAGAGATACCTTCTTCAAAGAGATGAAGCCATCTGAAATTTACTATCTCAATTACAGAAGGTGGTTCCATTCAAGTAGTTTCCAATAATTAGAAATGTTGAGTTCCCCTCTGTCATCCTTTTTTTCCAGCTTCTCAAGGGCATAGGGCTTTTGAGAAAGAGTAAATCAATAATATACATAACACCTCTGAGTTATTCTTTGAGTAATAGTGTAAATAAAATCTTCACTCCCAAAGCATGAGCAATATATCATCTATTCTTTACAATGGTCCTGTAAACATCACTATTACTACCCCCAATTTACAGATAAGGAAACTGAAGCACAATGAAGTCAAACTTCCTGAAGTAAACATCTAAGATTCCACCCTACCTCTGACTAATGTCAAAGTCACTTTCTGAACCAGTAGGACTAAGTAAAGATTGAAGTCAAATAGTGGAAGATACTGAATGTTACCCTATAAACTTTGATTTCACATTAGAGAAATAGGAATATGTGAACAGTTTTCAAGAGGGAGGAAGATTATTTGAAGATTTAGAAGAATCACTGTCATGGTGCTGTACAGAAGGGACAGAAAAAGGACAGGTTGAGGCAGTTGAGTACAAGTAAAAGGTTTGCAAAAAGTTGAATGAAGATTGAAAGTCAGATCTATTTTAGGTAAAAACCAATGAGTTTTCCCTTGGGCTAATTTGTCTTCCAAACAAGACCTCCAGATCTGCAGACAGCAGGAATGCAAGTACGGGTAGGATCTCCTGAGTGACAGAAAGTGTATCCATGTAGAAAAATTATTGAAAGTGGTATTGGATACATGTTTTACTTAAGTATAAATATCCTTGACAATAAATGGGATCCCACAAAATTTCAAGAAACCATATCCAAAACTCATGGTATTAAAAGACAGCATCATCTTTATCATGATTATTACAATATATGTCTCAATATTTTCTCAATCTCCATTACTTTAAAATGTGAATGTTGGGGCTGGGGATTTAGCTCAGCGGCAAAAAGCGCCTGCCTGGCAAGCGCAAGGTCGTGAGTTTGGTTCCCGGTACCAGAGAAAAACAAAAAAAAAAACAAACAAACAAAATAAAATGTGAATGTTCTATTCAATACAGCCTGTGAATTTAAAGTACTGGTCAAATTCTCGTACTCACTTTTGAAAGGTAGAAAAAATAACAGGTGACTTACTTTTAGTTATTTTCTAAGAAACGAGTATCAGTCATTATTCATGGAGTTAAGACATATCCATCTCTAATTATAATGAGGAAGGCAAAGGATAGTGATGAAATAATCATGCAGTTCAATTTCATCCAATTAAAAGCATTGCTATTGCCCACCTGTTTTGTTATTGAATGAGATTACAAGAGGGCTTGAGATAAAGTGTTTGTCCCCAAGGACTCAAAAATCTGTGTTGCTGCAGCAAAAGTGTGGATTCCATATCTCACTAAACTGGGTGTGAACCCCGGCTCTGTGTTGAAGTGGTGCACATCATGGGGCAAGTCACTCCAACTCCAAGCCCATGCTTCTTCCCTACAAGGCAGTCACAGTAACTAGTGCACCTACCTGAAAGCCTGCAAGCCACATAAATCAGGAAGTGTTACTCATCACCCTTAGTTGGAAATACTAGCGTGTTTATCATTTGCCAGTCATTAGAATGAAATACCTGATGCCACAGTTTAAAGCAGAGGTTTACTTTCTCACAGTTTCCAGTAGGCTCTGTGCATGGTTCGAAGGGCTCTGGCTGGTTCCAAAGCACAAACAGCATGGAGGCAGGGCCATACTGAAGGCACGCTGCTAGCCCAGGGTGACCAGGAAGCAGAGAGAGAAGGGAGGAGCTGAGGACAAAAATATACTCTTCCAGGTCAACTCTACAGTGACCTGCCTCTGCAAAGCAGGCCTCTGGACACAGGACTTTTGGGGGACATTTGAGATCTAAATAGTGTAGAAATAACTGTAACACCTCACCCTCTCCTAGAAAAGCTCTGTTACACAATAGCAGAATCATGCTTCTTTTATTCCAAGGGCTTTGAAACTGAGGGTGAAAGTTAAAGGGATTTTTTTTTTATTTTAAAGAGAAAAGAATAAAAACAAAATAACAAAAACAAGGACAAAAACAAGACAACACAAAAACTATAAAAACGATACAGAATTTCAAAACAAGATGATAGGAAATCAGTAATGGTTGTTGTATTATTTATTGCTATCTTCAAAGTAGTTGCTCAGATTACCAGATATAGGTATGCAAGACTGATCAAGCAATTAAACATTAACTGTTCCTTTCAATAAACCAATAGAAATTAGTAGTACAGTTATCTTAGCTATTATGTATGTGTGTGTGTATTTCCTGCCTTCTTTTCTTCTTTCCCTCATCCCAGTTGTTCTTTCCTATTGAGCAGTTTCTTTCCCTTTCACAATATCTATTGTACCTTTCCGACTCGCATATGTAAACACTATATTGTCTCCCTAGTTAAGAACCTGAAAGAGTAAATAACACTGGAAGGATATATTTTTAAGAGAATAAAATGAGCAGAAATTGGGGAAATTTTTTTTCTTTTCAGTAATCTAGTAAACATTAGATAGCAGACAGGATGTGAGGGCAATCTGGCTCCGACGTCTGTCACCCCATTGATCTCCAGGGTTGATTCGGCTGATCTGGCTGGCTAGGCCCATGTTCCCTTCCTCCCTCAACAGTCCGTGTGCATCCCTCCCGAAGCTGCACACTTGGTCGAAGAGAACGACCACCCCAGATAGAGGAGGACCGTTCCTCGGTGAAGGGTGTACGAGTAGCTGCAACCCCTGCTAGAACCTCTGAACAAGCTCTCTAGATAGCAGACAGTCCAACTAAGAAAGGAAAAAGCCACTTATCAAACCAACCACATTCTCATATGCTGTATTCAACCCCCACCACAACTCCAAGAGGATATATTATTTTGTTTATTTTACAGGTAAGAAAGCAAACTTTTAGAAAAGATTACATTATCTCTGAGATTACACACCTACGGAGCAGCATAAACAGAGCCCAAATCTCTCTACACCATCTCTGTGTTCTTCATCCCTGGGCCACCTTCGTGCCCTATCCAGAGATGCTTCCACAAAGGACCTTGAAGAAGATGCTCCATGAATATTTACTAACCCAAGTAGAGTTGCTCGACCAAGCTGAGTGTAACAATGGGATACAGAGAGGCTATCTCATTGGATGGGTTGGGGAATTCAACAGGATTTAACAACCTTTGAGATAAGGAAGTCAGAGAGCTGGAAGAAACTCAGATCAATATGAGTACAGCCTACCCACCTCCAAGCTCTTTTTGGACTGTTGGTGAATTGATGTGTATCTAAAGCCTCTTCCAAGAAAAGAGAATAAGATTTCTTTTGGTGTGGAAGTCTTGTTTCTTCAGACACTTTCAGTTACCACTGTGCCTTGCACCACACTGATCTGCCTCTGAACATCCTTCTTCAAGGATATGTTCTCTTTCTAAAATTATAGCTTCCAGAAATTAATGCAATAACTCAAGTTATGATCAATGTATAAAGACAATCGAAAGCACTACTACCTTCTTCGCTATAAATTTCACTAAAATTAATGCAGTCTAAAGTTTGCAGTTGTTTTGTTTTTGATACCCGTGCACCTTTCACTGACCCAGGCAGTCCACACAAGTTTTATTTAAGAAACAGGTTTTAAAATTCACCAAAATATTTAATCCTAGAGTTTTCCAAAGTCTTTAACTGATACCCAATAAAAGATTCTATATTTAAGACCATAACTAGGGGTAAAGAGGTTTCAAAATCACATCACTGCTTCCTAAAGAGAGATGACAGCTAAAATGTTCTCTTTTCAATGATTCACAGAGTTGAAGAACAAATTCTTCCTCTGTGTGGCAGCTTTTCTTCGTTTGTTTTCATGCTTTTTGAATCAGAATTTGGACAGAGCTTTCAGGGGCAAATTTTCTCAGAAAGAAAACTAAGTAAAATGGACAGATCTGTGCAGAAAGAAATACTCATATTGGGATCACATTTTTCAAAGAGAAAGAAATGAGCAAATCACTCCATAAGTTTATGTTGCTAGTTTTATAATGTTGAACTGGAACTTTGTGGGAGGATTTTGTCAAACTTTGTTCAAAGGCTTTGCTGTGTAAGAAATACCCATCCCACAGGGATTGTGGCTTCATAGGCTGTCACCTTAACAGTGGAGTGGAGAAGGTGCTCTTTGTCTCTCACTGGGGTCTCCACAAAGATGTACTAAGACCAGTGCAGAACCTCAGTCTCATGATCTGTAAGGGCTAGGACCAAGAAGGCATCTAAGTCAGTGAGTAAGAAAATTGCAAACCCTTAATAGTAGGAAGGGGTATGAATAAATAGAAGGGGAATAAGACTATCAAACAAATAAAAAACAATTGGACGAATAAGCAATTTCCCTTTATATTCTGAATTAAAATAAAGGTAAGAAATATTCTTTAACCACACTAACACTAATTATGTATAAATTTTTCCCCACACCCAATATCAAGAATTAAACTTTTATAGAGAACCTACTCATGGGAAGAAAATTGCAAGGTATGAGGATTACCCAACAAAAATAAAACAAATTTCCAGATCTCTAGTAGCACTAATTTGAGAGAGATATAAATCAATAAACTATTGCACAGAATATAAGCATAAAGGTAGTAGGGATGGGGGTGTAGCTTAGTGGTAGAGTGTGTGTTTGACTTGCATGAGGTCCTGGGTTTAATTTCAAAACAATAATATGCAAAAGAATAATCAGGCTAATAGCTGAGAAATAAACCCTGTGTTATGAAACAGGGTAAGCACATATAAGTGACCTGCAAGTAACTCAGCCTCATCCACATTTTGACCTCCTCGTCTCCTCAGAGAAGAAAATCTTCACAGATGTACCTTTCGTACTCCCTGAAGTCCTGTACTGTGCAGACCCCAGGAGAATTCATTCTGTCCGTGCTAAGCATTTTTGCGTGGGCTGTTTCCCAAGCAAGACAGCTGAAAACTGCAGCACAAGCTTGGAAAAATTCTGCAGCTTCTGAATTATTCAACACGACTCACAACACATAGGGCAAATTAATTTTAATTTTTAAACAGGCAACATTTTAAACTGTTCATTTCCTTGAATTGTATCCATCCTGGCACTTTAATCATCAGAAGAGTAAGTAAGACTAACAGTAGAAAAAAAAAAAAAGAGGGGGCATGGGTGTCCCTCACCTGAGAATGTCTAACATCCAGGAAAAGGCCCTTTGGAATGAGCCAGAGCCACGTGGTACATTCCTGGAGAGTATATATCTCAAAATCCAGCCTGAGTCTCAGAAACTCAGCACCAGGAAATTCATCTTCTCCCTGCTTCTGCCACAGTGACGTGTGGTCTGCAGCCTGAAACTCCAGCACCTTCAGCTGGAAGGCTTTAAATCTGCAGCCCATTTCCACACAAAAGCACAAGGAAAGTGGAGCCAGTGTCAGTTCTTGGAGCGCTGAGCACATTTCTCCACACTGGGCTTTCTTCAGCGCAGGGACTGTGTCTGCCTAACTGTCCCTGTCCTGCTCCCAGCATCTAATGCACATTTGCTCAATTAAGTCTTATTCTCTTGAAACAAATTTCATATGGAAAATTCTTTTCAAACAGGGAATTTTTCCTGCTTTTCCATTTCTTTCAGACCACTCTGTACTCTGATTAGTAACTGAAGTGTTCTCAGAATATCTAGTTGCCTCAGGAGCAAAATAAAACCACGACTCCTGCCAAAATTTTGTCTTGAAAACGACTGTAGGGCTGGGTGTGGTGGTGCACACCTGTAATCCCAACTCTCAGAGGCTGGATCACCTCAAGTTCAAGGCCAGTCTGGGCTACACAGTGAGACCTTGTCTCAAAAAACAAACAAATAAAAATAATGACTCCAGATTGTACACTCTTATCATTCAGATGTTTAAAGGGTCAGGGTGGCTGCTGTGTATAAACTGAAAATAAAAATGCGTCAGTAAGGATGGGCCAGACTGGAACCAGGCTTTCCTTCTAAACCAAGGAGATTCAACCGCTACATTCCATAGCAGGGTAGCATCACAGAGGGTGTTTGTCTGACTTCCTGCCTATGCTTTGCCTTTCTGATGGCTGACTCACAGAAATAAAATAAATGAACATTTTTCAAGTTTCTGACAATAGGCCCACCATTCTCCTAGTCAATGTATATATGTTGTGATATTATTTAATCTTTTTAGTAAATTTCTATTTTTGTATCTGAGAAAACTCAAGGCTGAACAAGATTCCTTAGTAAATCCAAGACCACTCACAAAAACACAGTGGTATTAGGCAGATTTTAATCCAGGCCCATCCCACCTCAAAGGCTGCTTCTTTCTATTTTACTGAGAATAATCTGGGCAGATGGGGGTGAACTGTCTAAGTATGGACTTCGGTTTCATGGCTTCTACTTGGACTCTCAGCCACTGTGGAATTCTTGAACCTGCTGATCCCGTACCCTGATGTGAATGGGAGTTCTCATTTCCTGCCTCTTTGTACCTCACTGCAAGTTCTCAGACTCACTAACTATCCTCCTGCCAGACTTATATTCACAAATATTTTGTAAAGAATCTGAGTGGCCACAGAAGCAGTTCTGTTCGGTTCTGTTCTGCCCACTCTTAGCTATGCTTTCTTTTCCAGACCCCTTGCATTGTCTGAACCAGGTCCATTGTCTGTACCTGACACATTTCTAATTGGTTTTTCTTCTCCTGATTTTCCTTCTTCCTATCCATGTCCACTCTGATTTCAAACATACGGCTCCAAAATTTAAATACAAACAAGTTACTCACCTGCTTGAAACTTCTCACCACCTGTAGATTAAGCTAGATGCTAAGGCCCTCCACACTCTAGTCTCTGATTCTACATTCTTCATTCTTTGTAGCTCTTCTCACCCCAACTCTCAAAACCGTGCTCCAACCATACCAAAATATGCCATTTCTCTCACTGCGACACACTGTGAGTTTTGCAAATACTGCAACACCCACACACACACACACACACACACACACTCACCCATCCAATTAGTGAGTGCCTAATCATTTTTTAAAACCTAGATCAAGTGTAGTTCTTTCATGAAGCCTCCCATTGTTCATATAGAATTTATCACTCATCTTTGGACTCCTACTGTTTTTAAAGAATTCTTCAATTATAAAACCTTTCCCATATCAATCTTTCACTTCTAAACTTTACTTCTTTTATTTTACTCAATTTTCCTTAAAAAAAGAGACACTATGTCTGATTTGGCTTTGAATGCCAGACTGCATATCAAACATTTAATAAATTTTTGAAAAATAAATTAGTTAAAATAAATAGTTTAATCATTAATATACCAAGGTATCTTGAATATTACTCTCCAGTCTCTTGATAGCTTATTGTGTTAAAAGTTAATCAGTTCTCTAATATTATTTTCATGTCTCTTCTAAACTGTTTTCTATGTAAAGAAACATGCTAACTAGCTAATACTTATAATGTCAATCATGTGGGAGTTAGGTTTCATATACATTAATAAATGGATATTCTGATTTTATACATTAATTACTTATGAATATGATTAGTGTTCAGTGAGTCCTCAAGGGTCTGATAACCTACAGGTTCCTTGGGAAAATGCCTTCACATCAAATCATTATAAGCTAAGAATAAGTTTATTATAGGTCTATGGTACAGCAGCCAGTCAACTTCTATATTAAGAGATTTGTTCTTTAATTAAAATTTAAATTGTGAGTGAGACCTTAACCACTGAGACTTAAATTTGTTCATTGTACAAGGGGTTGAATTAGATCCTGAGTCACATACTCAAAGGCCTGCTGTTAACCTAAATGAGAGAACTCAACCGGGTTTTAGACTGAAAGAGGTAGACTGAGTGTATGACTATCATAATCAATCATGCTTTATTCTTGGTTGTGTTGCCCCCTGAAGCATAAAACACCAACAAAGCTCTGCCATGGACTTTGTACATCCATCAGTCACCTGATGCAGAAGGTCTCTTCTTACTAGACTTTTAGACTTTTACTCTGATGCTGTGGGTGCCATTTCTATGATGTTTATCCTTTCTTCCACTTACTACAAAATAGTAAGTTTTTCAGGCACTAAAGTAGTGACTGTTAAAGGCTTTAAACAAATTAAATTTAACAGAATTTGTTTGAGTAAAGAATGTTCACAAGTCAGGTATCACTCCGAACCAAAAGATGGTCATAGAGCTCTGCCAAGCAGTGTAAACAGTGACTAAACTCATAAACTAGGCAGAGAGAAATCACCTGATTAGCTACAGCTAGGTATCTGCCTTATATGGACATGATGTGATCAGCTAACTTTGGATGATTGGCTGAATCTCAGCTGTTGATGGTTGGATGGACCCCTGGTATTTGTTATAAAACATATTCTCCTAAATAATGTTTCTGCTTGTTTGCATACCAAATCAACATGCACATTGTTACATAAAAACTCATAGTACAGAGAGCCCCTGGTTGATGGGCCTCCTGAGTATTTAATTTAATGCTGGTATAAATTAACATGATCCTGCCTTCAAAGGAACCAAGTTCTGATTTGAGAGATGGAGGCCTAAAGTAGAAGGAGAAGAGTAAAGCAATTATCTCTTCTTCATTCAAAACTTGCAGAAGGTAAACAAATGCAAATCAAAGGGAAATAGTCTCTGCTTCCCCTGAGGCTTATCCTGGCTACTTAAAAGATATATCATTATTACAGGTACCAAGCTACTTATCATCTGAACTGCTAACTTAGTCCAGGTTATCCAGACAAAGAAGCAAGCAAGATATCTCTAATTTCTGATGGAATGTATTAGTGGAGGCAACCTCCTTTCTTATGGAGAACTGTTCAACCATATGAGAAGCTTCTCCTCCTCAAAGGTCCAGTGCCCAGAGGGACTCCTCAGTGAAAAGCAATCTGATCTATATTCACCATCTGCAGGGATGGATGGACACCAAACAGTTGGCTTACCATATTTCTTAAATTGCCTCTCAACAGAGCAAAGGAAATGACCACTTAAGATATAGGTGGTCAAACTTCTAATCATGCTTCATATATTTTTGGATCTTCAGTTTGAAGACTGCTAGTAGGTAGCAGAAAAAGAATTAACAAAAGAAAGAGCCATTGTTTACACATTACACGCTACACTCTGGTTATGACTATGACTGCCTCGCAACTATTAATTCGGATAATCTTTACTATAACCCAGTGAGGCAAGCCTTGTTACTGTCTTATCTTACAAATGAGGAAACTGAGGCTCAGAGAGCTCTCATTGCACCCAAGCAATTGATAAAAATTGGTACTTGCATGCAGGCAGGGGAATCCATAGACTTTGCCCTTGAGCTCTAGGATATACTGACTTGTGAGTTAGTGGTTACAATTTTGTCATGAGATGTCTCAAAGCATCAGATAGTTTGTGTCATTTAATCTTCATAACAACCTATACCTGAATTAAAAAGTGAGGTTGAGGGATGGTAACTTGCCCAGTGTTGCACAACTGGTAAAGGAAAGGAGCTGAATTTGATTTCAAGTCTATCTGGTTTAAACTTTATGCTACAGTATCTATTTCTGTAAGTGCTAGAAATTTATCCAGAAGGGAGAGAATCCAGTAACAGTGCAAAAGACCTGGCTCCCCTAGATGACATGCTGTGCACCTTAATTCCCGTGTCTCACACATCTGAAAACATCTGACACTGAGATTGTTCATTAAAGAGTGAAGAGTTTTCCTGGGATTAGTGGTTTTCCAATAGTGTTCCTTGAAGCCCAAGAAGTTTCTGCAATAGGACAGAGGAATCTTAGACATTTCCCATTAATTTCCTAAATTAATCAGCTTTTATTGCAATGATGTCACCCTAAGTTCCAGGACTTTGTAGTGACAAATTTTGTATTTCAATCTTCTTACATGTGGTCTGTACCACGGCATTGTCAGAAGCAGCATTACATCTAAAATTAGCAATTTGTCTCTTACTAACCAACTACAAACTCTCCCTCTTCCAGCTCAATTGCTGCCAGACTGATGTATCCTAAAAAACCATCCTTAAAAATTAATGGAGAAATGAAATATTTTGACAGCAAAGAACAACTGAAGAAATTCATGAGTGCCAAAGCAACCATGCAAAGAGTACTAAAAGATAGTCTAGAAAGAGATGAAAATGACCACAATTTCTGAACAACAATAGAACGGAACCATCAAGTAGAGCAAGCAATTAAACAGAGGGAAAATGTAGGGATCCATCAGCAGGAAAATAACATCACAAAGATAAGCCAATGTATACCAGTTATAACCATTAATGTAAACTGTCTCAATTCACCAATCAAAAGAAGCACACTGGAAGAGTGGATCAAGAAACAAAATTCAACAAAATGCTGTATAAAATAAATACACTTAACTTTAAAGGAAGTTCATTGACTGAAAGTCAAAGGATGGCGAACAATTCTCCTTGAGACAAGAATGCAGAAAAAAGCAGGGGTAGCTAATCTGTTTGCAGACAATGTGAACTTCAAGCTAAGAATGATCAAAAGAGATAAAGAAGGTTGGTACATACTTGTTAGGGAAAACTTTTAGAGGAAGAGACAAAAAACTTAAATATCTATGTACCAAATATGGGAGTACCAAAGTATATAAGACAAATCTTAATAGACATGAAAAACCAAATAACTACTAACACAATTGTAATGGGGGACCTTAACACCCAAGTGAAAAGAGATAGATGAACTAGACAAAGAATCAGTAAAGAAGTAACTGAACTGAGCCAAACTTGTAAACAAATGGACTTAGTAGACTTTACAGAGTGTTCCACACATTAACATCAGAATACACATTCTTCTCAGCTGCACATGGGTTGTTCTCTAAAATATACCACATACTACTCCATAGAACATCCTTACATAAATGCAAAGGAATTAAAATTATCCCATGCATATTATCTGACTGTAGTGCAACAATATCAGAAATTAATGAGAAAAGGAACCACAAAAATGCCATAAACACATGGAAATTAAATAACAACTTCATGAGCAACCAATGGTTCACAGATGAAATTACAGAAGAAATTAAACAATCCCTACAATCAAACAAAATATCAGTACAACTTACCAGAATCTCTCAGATGCAATGAAAGCAATCCTCAGAGGAAAGTACATAGCAATGAACTCACACATCAGGAAAACAGAATGAGAATAAATAAATAGCCTAGTGCTGCTCCTTAAATTTCTAGAAAAAGAGAAAGTCAATCCCAAAGCCCAAAAAAGGGAGGAAAGTATAGAGAGCAGGGCAGAAATTAATGCAATTGAAATGAAGAAAACAATGCAAAGAATTAATGAATCAAAGAATTAGTTCATTGAAAAAATAAATAAAATTGAAAAATTCCTAGCCAACCTTATCAAAAAGGAAAGAAATAAGAAATTAAGAAGGTGAAATCACTACAGATCCTGTAGAAATTCAGAAGATCAGCAATACCTAGTTCAAAAATCTTTACTTTCATAGATTGGAAAACAGAAGAAATGGGCAGATTCCTAGTTGCATATGAACTATCAAAGCTGAATGAAGAAGATATAAAAGTTCTGAATAATGCAATATCAGTTAATGAAATTAAAAATATGATTAAACACTTACTAAAAAAGAAAAATCCAGCTCCTAATGGATTCAGAGAGGAATTCTACAAGAAATTTAGAGAACATTGAATATCAATACTCCTCAAACTCTTCAATGAAATTGAAAGGGAAGAAATTCTCCCTAATTCATTTCTGGAGACAAGTGTGATATTAGTACTAAAATCAGAGAAAGACCCAACCATAAAAGAGAACTACAGGCCAATGTCCCAATGAACATATATGCAAAAATACTCAATGCAATACTAGCAAACAGAATGCAGCAAATCATCAAAAAGATTATACACCATGACCAAGTAGGATTCATCCCAAGGATACAGGGATGGTTTAATATATGCAAATCAATAAGTGTAATACATCACATCAACAGAGCCAAAGACAGAAACCACATGATCATCTCAATAGATGCAGAAAAAACTTTTGACAAAGTGCAACACACATTCATGATAAGAGCCCCACAGAAAATAGGAATAGATCGCCTTTACCTCAATCTGATCAAAGCCATCTATGACAAACCAACAGCCATCATCATACTAAATGAAAAAAAACTGAAAGCTTTTTTTTTTTTTTTTTTTTTTTTTTTTTTTTTGTCCAGTACTGGGAATTGAACTCCTGACCTTGTGCTTGCCAGGCAGGCACTGTGCCACTCAAGTAAATCCCCAGCCCTGAAAGTTTCATCTTAAAATGAGGAACAAGACAAGGATGTCCACTATCACCACTCCTGTACATCATAGTTTTGAAAATATTAGCCAGAGCAATTAGACAAGAGAGAGAAATAAAATGAATAAGGCTAGGGAAAGAAGAAGTGAAATTATCATTATTCTCAGATGACATGAAACTCTACGTGGAAGATCTCCTAAACTCCATCAAAAGTCTCCTACAATTAATCAACAAATTCAGTAGTGCAGCCAGATACAAAGTCAACACTCAAAAATCAATAGCATTCCTGTACACAAATAACAAAACACAAGACAGAAATTAGGGAAACCATATCTTTCACAATAGTATCCAAAAACTGAAGTATCTAGGTATCAGTCTAACAAAAGAAGTAAAAGATCTATACAGTGAAACATACAGTACTCTGACAAAAGAGATCAAAGAGGATTTCAGAAAATGGAAAGATATTCCTTGCTCATGGATAGGAAGAACCAACATTTTGAAAATGGCCATACTCTCAAAATTGTTGTACAGTTTCAAATCAATCCTTATCAAAATGCTATTATTATACCTCACAGATCTAGAGAATACATTTCTAAAGTTCATCTGGAACCAGAAGAGACTCAAAATGGTAAAAGTCATCATGGGCTATAAAGGCAAGGTGTCATAATCCCTGACTTGGAATTATACTACAAAGCTACTGTGATAAAATCAGCATAGTATTTGTAAAAAAAAACTCAAAAAATCCAGACCTGAGGATCAATGGAACAGACTGGAGGATGCAGCCACAAACACAAACACACTCAGCCACCTTACCTTTGACAAAAGTGTAAAACACGTTCACTGGAAGAAAGATAGCCTTTTTAACAAATTGTGCTGGAAAAACTGGCTCTCCACATGCTAAAGACTAAAATGACCCATGCCTATCATCATGTACTAAAGTCAAAAGGGATCAAAGATCTAAATATTAACACAGAAACACTAAATCTAATGGAAGTGAAGGTAGGTAAAAATCTTCAAGACATAGGCAAAGAATTGATGAACAAAAACTAAACTGCATGGGAAATACTTCAAAGAATCAAGAAATGGCATCTCATCTTATTGAAAAGTTTTTGTACATCAACAGAAATCATTAACAAGGTAAAAAGAAAATCCATTAATTGGGAAAAAAAATTTTTCCAACTGTCCCTCAGACAAAGGACTTCTACCTAGAAAATAAGAATTTAAAAAAAAATCATGCCCCTCAAATTCAAAGACCCAATCTAAAAGTGGGCATCTGAGATGAATACACATTTCTCAGATTAAGAAATACAAATGGCGAAAAAAATACTTTAAAAAATCAACATCAAGTTCAACATCATTAGTCATTTGAGAAATACAAATTAAAACAACACTGAGATTTCATCTCACCCCTGAAAGTGTGGCTATCATCAAAAAATCAACCAAGTTCTTTCAATCCTCAATACGTTACTTTTGTTTTCTTGTAGCTCCTGTTATAATTGAAAGATGCTAACCTATTCCAATATTTAAATGTGATTTTAAAATGTTTTAAAATGTATCTAAATGTTTAAATGTTACACATTTAAATGTGTTTCATAAATGTCATCATGCCTGTTATGTTACAATACTATGTATGGCTTTTGATTTCAAGTTCTCTTTGGCAAAACTATATACCTGTTGTTTGTTACCATTCTGCAGGGATTCAACTACTAGAACATCCATGATTGGTAAGAAATAACAGTTCTCTGGCAATACTTTATATTTAAAAGTGCTTAATACTTAGATAAAATTTTAATAATTAAGTTCACTGCTCCCATTACAATATATAGTGTGCCTAAGGAGAGTCACTAGTAAAAAATGTCTCCCAAGCTTTCATAGAAAGCAATTTGGTCAAGTAATGTCTATGACTCATCCAGATGGCTGACACTGACAGTAGAACTGAGAGGTATGGCACATGGTTCCAAGGTAAATCTTGAGATTTAACTGACCTTGATAGCAAGAAATTAATTTTAATTAATACAGGTCTCTCTTTAACTTGGTCTTGAACACACAGCAGAAAAGCATAACTACACGATATATAAAACAATGCCATAGTAATACTAAATTCTCCAAAAATTGGTGTATTCTTGCCTAGAGACTGCCTATCTCCAAGTAGCCACATAGATAAAACCAACAGAAAATATGCTAGATTCCCTCTACCAGGATCCACCTCATGAAGAGAGTTCACAACTGGTAAACTATGGCAGGACTTCTATCTGAGACCATTAGATTTAGCTGTCTGGAGAGGGATCTGACTGTGGTCTCCCTTTACATTGATCCTTCTCAGCTTGAATCAGTTAAGATGAAAACTACACCCAGTGTTTCCTAACAGCAGATAGGAATAGCTCTTCAAAGGAAAACATTATAGACAGCTAGTTACAAGTATTACAGGTAATTAGACAGGACTAACAGGAAGAAAGGACATGCAAATAAATAAATAAATAAATAAATAAATAAATAAATAGGGTGGCCTAGTTCAGTTAGTAGCATGGGGATGAGGGTATGTTTGTGTATTAACAGGTCATAAAACATCATTGTGGATGCCATCCTGGGACACGGGGCCATAGAGAGAAGAGATCTTCAAACCCATGGTGGAGTCTGCGGCTGACCTGTCATGGATTCTACAATGGACTGATTATATTAACATGCTTATGTCTTTTACTTCTGTTCTGACAATGCTAGTCATGTTTTGACTGCCACATTTACAAAAACAAAAAGGAGTTGTTGGAGAGCACTACAAAGTGGCTCTGAGCTGGATTTAATATTAACCAATTGGCTTCCCATGTTTACTTGTGAGTTGTCTGAAGCTTAGGCACCCTGTCTGAAGATAGGCAGTAGATTCATAGGAAGTAAATCTCTGTGAGTCCCTGTTCACCCTGAGGTCTGTATTGGCCTGTGAATCTGTGACTCCTCAGAGGACAAGATAAGGCCACAGCTGAGGATGTTTGGCTCCAAACCCAATTAACTATAAGGAAATTGCAGCTGCAGGTTCCACACTCCTACAATGAGTACCAACCTAGAGATAAGCTGGTTCTCCTGATTGACATAATTTACTATTTGGGAAAATTCTCCCATGGTTCTGCGAGATTCCCATGTTTTCTTGAGTATCCTCCTCCTTTGTTTGAAAACTGAATAAATATGGGCTGCCCAGAGAAGCCTTTGTCTAAACTCAGAGAATATCGAAGCTGTAAGTGGGTGAGACCCTTCTGAAGCCCTGAAATCATTTCATTTGTCTCATATATTTAAGCCTTCAGCATCCACTCACTTCGCAGATTGCAGGCCTGATCAGACCACAATAACTAAGCTTTATTTAACTTGATAATGGTCTAAAAGTATTTTTATTTTAGTGTTTTCAACTTTAAAAAATATAGTCAACTTGTAAGTAATATATTTAGACCAATGATATTAACTTAATATTATACTTGCCAATACCCATATTTTTGTATGTTACTGTAATCCATTTGCTTTGACTTCTAATAATCCATTTTGTAAATTTATTCTCCTATTCTCCTATTGATGACCACTGCAACCATTTTATCTATTTACTATTATAAGAAATACCATTGTACTCATCTATCATGATGCCCACTTTACAAACAAAAGAATTCCTCTTAGTTATGGATATCTCTACATGGATTTTCTGGATCATAAGGTACACAGACTTTCAAATCTTGTAGATAAAACAAGGCTGCTTACACGGTACTTGAATCAATTTACACCCTCATAAGCAATGTCTAATAATGTATAGTTTCATATCCTTTCCAATCTGTAGTCTTTTCATTTCCCTTTTCCATTTTTCTTTATGTTTTCCATATTGATTTGCAGATCACACACATATACACACATGTGCACTCACACATGTTCATGTCCCTCATATGCTTGTCTAACCCTTTTATTATTTGTGTCCTGTACCCAACTAGTGTAATTTAATCTGTGCCTTAACTTTTCACCAGTAAAATAAAGGGAAATATAACACTAAGTTGTTTTGATAAATTATTTAATATACAATGACTTAAACAGTACCTGAAGTGCAAAGTACCAACTTTTATTATTACATGGAATGTGCTATGTTCCAGGCTTTATAATACTTGATATCTTTTAACCCCACAATATCCTGTAAGGTATCGATGTTATCATTCTCATTTTACAAGCAAGACAGATGGTGACATAATTTGATCAATATCCTTACAGTAGTGTTATGGTTGGGGTCAGGATGTCCCCTCAAAACCTCATGAGGTCATAGGTGGGGCTTTTTCAGAGGTGGCTGGATCTAGAGTGCATGGTGCTGGAATCAATTCATCATGCAATGCTAGGATCAAGGGAACTAGGTTTAAGGGAGTGAGTACTACTCAGCCTAAGTAGCCTTGACAACATATAGGGGATAGAAGAGGGTGTGGTCATCCCTTGGTGCTTTGCTATCTTCTATTCACATGAACTGGTTCACCTCTGCAATGCCTGCATGCTGTGCCACCCTTCCTTGGAGTCAACCAATAATGGACAGAAAGCACTACAAACTGTGAGCCAAATATACCTTTCCCCCTTTAACTCTGGGTGTTGGGTATTCTGTCTCAGTAATGAGAGAAAATAACTAAGACAGCTAGGATTTGGTAGAACTAGATTATGCACTTAAATAATTTGGCACAGAACCTCTGTTTTAACCACTCTACCATACTATAAAACCACTAGTGAAATTCTGCGATAATGAAAAGATATTACAAAGTAATACTTTGAGTCATTACATATGTGAAAACTATAGTTTCTACATTGAAGAGCAAATATATTCTACATATTCTACCTTGAATATAACCATAGTTATTAGAATTCAGGATTATAGGTATAGGTACTATAACAACTAGTGCATAATAGGTGGTTACTAAATGCTAATTATGATCATTATTATCTCACAGTAGCATCTCATAAGTTCAAAGTAACAAATATACTACTTATCTTATCAATGAGAAAGTGCAGCCCTAAGAGGGTAATTTTCTTAAGGTTATCTACTATCAGAGCAGAGATAGACCTACAAGCCTATTCTGGTTGAATTTTCTTCAAAGAACATCACATAGCTTAGGGGAAATATGAATACAGATAACTGCTATTATTAAGAAATGGCCTAACAGTGATGTGAAAGAACAAATTCAAATGTCAAGTACATTGATCTGCTAGAAGAGTTCACTCTAAATTTTTATTCCCACTTAAAATTCCTACTTAAAAATCAGGTCAATGTTTTCATAAGAAAGAAAGAAATTCACATATATTCACATATTTCATAGAGAAAGAAATGAACATACATTTAGGGCACTTCAATACATATATATACATGATAGTGCCTTTGATAAGTATCAAGAATGGGGAATATGGTGTTAGAATATTAAACCCTAGATATAACATTAATTTTTAAATGATCAATTTTATCCTCTTTATCTATACTTACATAAATACTATGATAACCTTCACATATTCTTCACATCAAAGACTCTATGTTGAAAGTTAAATTTGATTTGCTATTTATGGCTCCATAGAAAAGATTTTAAACCAATGTTTAGGAAGATAATCATGGCATTAACTATAAAAGTAAAATAACATTTATTAAGCACATATTATCCCTCAGATACTGTGCTAAATTCTTTATATGAATCATCCTATGTAGTCCTGACAATGATGCCAGTGATTGGTTTATCCTGTGAGTAAACAAAAAGAAGCTGATAAATGATAGATAATAGAAAATAAAAAGATAGATCTTTTCCAAAAGGAAAAGAAACCAAAAGATATAAGGACAGGAGAATGAAGGTAGGGTAAGGGATTAAAAAAGAATTACCATGTATAAATGCATACACCAACTCCTCAGAAGGAATATAACCATTACTTATTACAGACACATACCACTAAAAATTAAATACATATATAAAGAAATAATACAGACTCAAAGAAGTTAAACTACATGTTAAATAATTTATGCCCCATGAGCATGGACACTGATGAAGATTGTTAAAGTCCCCAAATGCATATTCTCTCCCACAACAATATATACATAAAAGGAAGATAAGCATTGAAGCAGAGTTATCTAAACAGAAACATATCCCCACCATTTGAGACACAAAAGAAAAGGATGGAAAACCGTTTTACTGAGATCTTAATTCAACTCATTCTTATTAAGTTCCTATTATACCAGTCACTTTATCTTGCATGTTAATGATTAAGTGAAAAAAATTATTCTTTTCAAAAAGTAGATTTAAATGTAAGATAGAAACTGAACTGAATAATTTTCTTAGTTTCTCTAGCCATATAATTCTATGATTCTTTATTTCCCTTACTCCAAATAATTCCACCAGTTACTAAAACAATGAAAACAAAAGTCACTTCTCCATTCAGCTAATTTCTCTCTTTCCCAATATTTTATTCAATTATTTAAGTAAAATCAGTCAGTATACTGAGTTTAATTATCTCCAATGCCACTCAGAATTGAGAAATGAAATTTAGGCATTTCAATAGAATTGTTAAAATTGATGCTGAAACTTAAACTGTGATGTACAGTGAACTGTCCATCTTCTAAGTATTTCCTGTGTTCTCAGTGCCACTTTATTGGGGCTAGAAGATGTTTATTTTTGACTTAAATCATTTTATTTCATGTCTTTGGGCTCAAATGCTTATTCTTTTAGGTAATGAAAAATATAGGTATCATTTTGTTTCCTCTATTTGACAAATATTATGAAATATTTCTTCACTAATTACTAAGCAAATTGTAAGTAGTAAGCCAAGGGCCAACATTCCCTGATTCTTTCATAAAACTTCTATTGAATTTTTCAACTATACACTTTAGGCATATTTTACAACCACAGTGATTTTGGAGAAAAAGCTATGCATGGTCATTTTCACATTATGTAGGTTCTGGCAAGGATATGTCTACAAAGGAGGCTGATTCTATATCCATCACAACCCATTTATTCTGGATATAAAACTGTTACATAGACTGTTACATAAGACTGTTACAAAGCTGGGGAATACACATTAATATTCAGTTTGTACTTTATGATCTAAATGTAAATCATACCACAATAAGGGAAGAGCAAAGGAATACTTTGTGAGGCACTGCAAAATAGTTTAAAGCCTTCAATGGTTCCACCATTGCTACAATGTTTTTGCATCAGATTGGTCCATGGAGTTTTGAGTATAGCCTACACTAGAGGCTATACTTTGGACTTTCTCATTTAGAAGGCTTGAACTGAAACTAAATGCCAAAAACTTCGTTTGAGGTCTTCAGATAAATCTGATGAACCCTGCCAGGTGGGAATTGCTGATTTTCCTGAGAAAATCCAAGTCTTGAGCACGCTCACTAAAATCATGATGCTTAAGCACCACACTCTGACCTCATCTCCAAAATACCTCAAGACAGTACTCACATTATACTAAGCTACTGTTGTGCTCTTGAAAACACTGTAGTTTTGCTTACGCTGTTCTCTTCCCTGGAGTAAGCTTTTACAACACTTGGAATGCTCTATTCTTATTTTAAGACCCAAACCCAGAATTTTCATACTTCCCCCAAAATTAATCACACTCTAAGTCTCCAATATATCTGATAAATAAAAGTATCATTTTAATTAACACACAAAAGTGTCACAGTTTTTCTGTATCTCTGTGTCCTCTGCTAAGTTGTAAGCTTCTAGAAGTCAGGTCCATAGCCTAGTCAGCTTTTTATCCAGAGTGTCTTAAACAATTGTCTTCCAATGTTAGATGCAAAAGTTAACACTTACTGAAAGAACCTATCAAAAAATGAGTAAATGGAATTATCTATCCAATATTTTAAACCAAAAATATGATTCTTCTCTGCTATTCAGTCACCATGGCCACAAAATTCTGCGCATTCTAGTGTTAGAATATTTGCTTTAAATTTATTTCTATCCTTCTGCACTGCAAATGCCTAAATTTTCCTGCACAGATTAGCATGACCTTATGACACAACAGAGTCTTCAGCAAGGTCACAACATCTCATCATGTTCTATAAGGCCTTCTCCTCTCTCTCTATCTGCCTGCAGGCCTCAAGTTCCACGTTTCCACAAGCATAGCCCATCACCCACCCACCTGGAACTGCTCAGACCTATAAGATGGCCCATTATCCCTCTCTCTTACCTCTGTGTTTTGTGTATCTTTTCTTCTTAAAAATCCTTCCTGCTTTTCTTCTTGGATAGATTCTACCCACCACTAAAAACAAAATTAATGTCCACTGTTTAGCTTCCCTCAGAAGGCTCAGCAAATCATTGCCATTCCAGCTCTGGTAGATGTGCTATGTATATGTACCAACTCCCCACAAGGAATGTAATCATGATGTACTGCAAACATGTCCTAATAGAAAAATAAAATTTAAAAATCATATATGGTGTCATGGTTCGTGTGTAGATGTCCCCCAAAAAGTCTCATGCAGTCATGAAGTGGGCTTCTCAAATTTTTGATTGACTCATGGTCCATTGGGATTGTGGGTGTGAGTGCTTGGATTATGAACATGAGTCCTACACCTACCCTGCACTGGGTGTAGCAGGGTGAGTAGCCTATATACAAGATAAGGGATGAAAAGAAGCTTGCTTGCTGCCATCCCTCCCCTTTTGCTCTTGCTGTTTTTGGTATTTTACACCACGATGAACAGTTACCCTGTGCCATGTGCCACTCTACCTTAGGGCCAGCCAATTATGGACTCAAACCTCCACAAACTGTGAGCTAAAAAACCTTTCCTTCCCTAATTTTGGGCATTGGGTATTTTGTCTCAGCAATGAGAGAAAACAGAGTCAGAATTTGGTACCAGAGAAATGGAGTCATTGCTGTGACTGTACCTGACCATGTGGTTCAACAGCCTTTGGAAAGTGGAAAGTATTTGGAAAGTATTTGGCTTGTGGAAAGTATTTGGAAAGGTTCAGAGATGTTGCCTGAAAGAAAAGCACTGGAACACCTTTGGTTGCTCTGTATGGGAGATTCTGGTCAGAGCTTGCAAGGCTAGAAGGCTGATAGAAATCCTGCTTGTAAAGACCAGGTTTGGGAGATTTCTGCAGGGAAGAGGGACTGAATTGGGTGCAGGACTCCAGATGATGTGTGCTATGGCTTGGTAAAAAGTTTGTCTGGGGGCTGGGAATTTACCTCAGTGGCACAGCACCTGCCTGGCAAGCGCAAAGTCTTGAGTTCAATTCCCGGTACCAGAAAAAAAAAAAGTTTGTCTGCTTATTTTGCTCATGTCCAGAGATTTTGCCTGAGGCTGAGATTAAGGGCAGTGGACTAATTAAACTGGCAAAAGAAATTTCAAAGCAGTCGAATGTTGAGGCAGCGGCATGACTATTGCTGGGAGCTTTGAGCCAGATTTATGTTGAGAATCAAGAGCAAAGAGCCCAGCAGGGTGGTTTAAAACATTGTGAGTTTGGCCAGGAAAAAAGCTCCAATAAATCTGTGGACTGCAAAGGTAAGCTGAGGAGATCTTGATTGGTGAGAAGGAATAAGAGAATATAAAAGATGGCCTGAGGGCATCACAAGAAACAACAAGTCTCCACCCTTTGCAGCCTCAAACCTGCAAAAGTGAAAGACTTTGCTTTGGGAAGAAAGCCACAGAGCACCATGTTTCAGAATGGCAGCAGTGGCCATACCAGGTTCCAAAATGAAGGCAGCTGCACCTGGTTTGAGAATGGTGGCATCACAGAGAATTTGTTCAGCCAAGAGAGAGAGAAGTCTGGCTACTGCTGCAGGTGGCAGCAGACCTTGGCATCGTCCACATGGTACTTGTTTTACCTGCATGCAGAATGCAAGAGTTCTGAGGCTTAAAAGGCTTCCACTTAAATTTCAAAAGAAGGCCTGGGAGGCCAGGCAGTGTGCCTCTGAGATGGCAGGGTGAGAAGATACCAGTGTGAAGCCAAAGGTACAGTGGAGAAGCCAGAAGTTTGAAAAAACCAGGAATGTGGATCATCTAAGAAAAGCTTCAAGGACTGAGAAAAGCAGGCCTAAGAGAGAAGACCTGGGAGCTACAACCACAGGAAGGGCCATAGGGGCAGAGCCATGAAAGGCCTTTGGAGCTCACAATTTGCCACAGATTGCTTCAAATGTTCCACGTGGAACTACAACACTTAATGTTTGCCCTGCTGGATGCTGGACTTGCTTTGATCCCAATGCTTTATATCTCCCTGTTTGGACCTTTTGGAATGGAAATGTTTATCTTGCACTATTGAATGTTGGAAGTATTTAACTTTGTTTTCATTTGTACTGGGACTCACAGCTAAGAGTTTTCCTTAAATCTTGGAGGAGACTTTGGACCTGGACTTTTCAGCAATGCTGAAATTGTTAGGATTTTGGTAACTCTTAGAGATGGAATGAAATGCATTTTGGATAAAGGGATGTGCATGAGTCTTTGGGGGGGCTACAGGCAGAATGTTATGGTTTGTGTCTAGATGTTCCCCCAAAGCCTCATGCAGTGATGGGGTGGGCTTCTAGAGTTTTTGACTGACTCGTGGTCCATTGGAATTATATGTGTGAGTTCTGAGATTATGGGTGTGAGTGCTATACCTACCCTGCACTGGGTGTAGCAGAGTGAGTAGCCTGCATACTAGGTAAGGGAGAAAAAGAGGCTTACTTTTTGCTGCTCCCCCCCTTTTACTTTTGCTGCTTTTGCTGTTTTCTCCCACCATGAACAGTTGCCCTGTGCCATGTGCCACTCTGCCTTGAAGCCAGCCAAGTATGGACTGAAACTTCCACAAACTGTTAGCTAAATAAACCTTTCCTTCTCTAATTTTGGGTGTTGGGTATTTTGTCTCCGCAATGAGAGAAAAGTAACTGAGACATATAGCTCTTCTGAGAGGTGGGAAATGTGTGTCTAGGTGGTTCTTATTACGACTGATGTCCAAGTTGCTGTTATTGACAAAAAATATGAAAAACTATTAGCATCTTCATCAGTTTTGTATGTGTAGTTTTGTATGCAAGCACATTCACATAAAAGAAAATCATCACTGCTTGGCATCAAGATGCTAGTTGAGATGTCGTGTACACTCCCTGTTATCCCCACAAAGGTAGAAAAGGTAGAACTATAGAGAATAACTCTATGATCATGGACACATTTCTTTACTCTTTACATTCCAATTTACTTACCTAAAAAATCAGGAACAGTATTTCTGGCTTTGTGACTGTTAAAAATATTAAAAGATGGAAGGATAATATATACTGTGTATCAGGGCCTGTGTAAAGACCCCATATGTTGAATATAATATCTAACACTGGGGGCTCAGATAGCATGGTGGATTAACTAATGGTCAACTTGCAGCACCCAACTCAACTGAATCAGTGTGGTGCTGGATGTGGAGGGCCCACATGAGGATTGTTGCCAACAGCATAAAAGCAGAACTGGAGGAAAAGATGATGTGCTGTTGATTCTACTAAAGAACCTTGTTACTCTGGTTTTCCTGGTATGAACTCAACAGTTTTCATCACTGGAAAAGGCTGGGTCATCACTGTTGCTGAGGATGGCTGTGGTTCTTTCCAGAGGAGCGCTGGTCCTTACCTTGAGCATTGCTTCCTGGCTCCATTGTAGATCCCTCAGCTTAGTTGCACAGAGCTTTCACCCTACTGGTGCAGACTTTCTAGCTTCCACCACTGACTTTTGGGCCTTTCCAGTGAAGATCCTTATTACAGTCTTGTGTGAGACATTTCCATGGGCTGTAGGCCTCCAGGTGGACTCACAAAGGACATTGCCAGGGGCTCTAGGTCTTCAACTGGACTCAAGTAGGACCTTGCCATGGGATCCAGTCTCTTATCTGAATTCTTTGTGTCTTTAGTGCATAGACAGATCACTTGCACTCTTCTGCTTTTGACTTTTTGAGTGAGCATTATAAAATAATCCTATAAAGTATGTGTCCTGTATTAAATCTATTCCCCTGCAAACCCTGGCTACAACAGGTAGTATTCAGTCCTTCAGCAAAGAATACAGGGGAAATAGACAAGGGACAAGGGAATAATGATTAAAGAATACAATGTTTCTTCTTGAGGCAATAAAAATAGTCTAAAAATTTACTCGTGAATTTTTTGATATCTGTAACACTAAGAGATGTCAAACTATACTATTTAAATGAGTGGACTTCAGGGTATGTGAGTCATATCTCAAGAAATCTGTTTTTTGAAAAATAAGTTTTATTCAACAGCAATATTTCTAGTCAGAATCTACCCTATGTAGAATGATACTGTAATTACTTGATAAATATTTACTAAGCACCTGCTACATTTCAGAAACTACTTTAAATGGCAAAGAAATACCAATAGATAAGCCAAAGAATCCTACCATAATGAAGCAACTAACATGCCAAAATTATATAAATGTGTAGTGAATACTAGGCATAGTGTTATAACAAAACACAGACAAGAATAAAACTATTTAAGTAAGGCTATCTTGAAGATATCTCTATAGAAGTATCATATAACCAAAAAACTAAATGACATAAAGGAGTAGTTGAGAGACAAGAAATAGCAAATATAGTGAGCATGAGATTTAAAAAACTGGCATATTCAAGAAATAGGGTACATTGTCAACCCAATTATTACTTATTGAATCCATCATCTTGTGGTTAGTACATCTGCAAGAGAGGCTATCTGCTTTTATTTGTACTGTCATTATAATCCAAGTTCTTTCCCTATTTTTCAAAGTGCATAATTTCATCTAAAATCAATTAGAATTACAGTACCAGTTTGGGGAAATTTCATGCAATTCCCCATCTTGGAGGTATCTTAAAGCAGAGTAAAAAAATATTCCTAATAATCAGTGCCCTTTCTTTTTCTATTGGAAAAATGAAATCTCTAAGCAAAACTTTCAATGCAGCTTCTTTTTTATCATATAGCATATATGATATACACACATATGTGTGTATATAAAATTCCAAAATAGTTTCCATAGGTTCTATTTTTTTAAAGCTAATATAATATGTGAAAATATCAGAAACATATCACTTTTTTCCTCAAAATCTTTTTAACTTTTTATTAACCTATAATAAAAATTGTACAAGTTTATAGGGTTCAATGCAATATTTCAATACTTGTATACAATACGTACTGATCAGATCAAAGTAGATAACATTTCTATTTCCTTATCATTAATTTGTATTAGGAATTTTTGAGCTCCTCTCCTCTAGTTATTCATAAAATATAACAGATTATTGTTAACTCTATTAATAATCTCACTGTGCTATAGAATACAAGGACTAGAACTTATTGCTTCTGTCTCTGTTTTGGTAGCCATCAGAAAGCTCTCACTATCCCTTCTCTCCAGCTTTAACATATCCAGCCTCCAGGAAACAATATCAAACATTCTATTCAACTTTTTCAATATAACAGAAAGTGTGTATTTCTCTTTCTGCTTCAGATGTATTTTACTTAACATAATGTCCTCCTATTTCATTCATTTTGCTAAAAATTATAGCATATCACTCCTCTTTTTATTGCTGAATACTGCCCCATGGTATATATATGCCACATTTTCTCTATCCATTCATCCATTTCTTGGTATCCAGGTTGATTCCATATTGTAGCTATTGTGAATAAGGGAGCAACAAACACAGGCATGCAAGTTTCTCTTGGTGTGCTAATTTTGTTTCCTTTAAGTACATTCCAGAATTGAGATAGGTAGATTATATTGCATATTGTCACAGTTACTTTTCTCATTGTTGGGACAAAAAATATCTGACTCCCAAAGTTAAAGAAGGGCGGTTTATTGTAGCCCATAGCTTGTAGAGGTCTCAGTTCACAGTTGGCTGGCTCAAAGGTGGCAAGACAGGGTGGCATGGTAGAGGAGCAGCACAGAAAAGACACAGTTCATGGCAGGCAGAAAGCATCAAAGCACTGAAGTAGTAAGTGACCACAGCATCCCTCTTTCTATCCCTTATATTCTGTCCAAACTACTTTCCCTTAGGACAGTTAGCACTCCCATCCAAGTTGCACTACCCTTAATCTGACCGAGAACTATACCAATTCATTCAATGGACTAATTTAGGAATCACACACTTTTGATCCCTGCATCACACACTCCAGACCCAGCCACCTCTGAATAGCCCCACCTACGACAGCATGAGACCTTTGTGGGACATCTAGACACAAACCATCACATACATCTACTTTTATATTCTCAAGGAGCCTGCACACTGTTCTCCACAGTGACTGTACAAATTAACGTTCCCACAAAGCATAAAAGTTCCCTTTGCTCCACATCCCACCAGAAACTGTTATTTTTGTCTTTTTAATAATAACAATTCTTATTAGAGTGAGATAATACCTCAGTGTGATTTTGACTAGCATTTTCCTGACAGCAAATGAGGTTAATATTTTTGGTATGTTTGTTGGCCATTTGAACTTCTCCTTTTGAGAAATGTCTATTCTAATCCTTTTCTCATTTTAGTTAGATTATTTGGGAGATATTTTGTTATTGGGTTATTTAAATTCCTTATATATTCTGTATATTAATCCCTTGTCAGATGTAGCTTTCATATATTTCCTCACATTCTATACAGTTTGTCCTCACTCTGTTCATTATTTCTCTTGTTATGCAGAAGTTTCTTAGTTTGACATATTTCGTTTGTCTATTTTTGCTTTTGTTTCCTATGTTTTAGGAGCTCTTGTCCAAAATATCATCATCTATACCAGTGGTGGTGAACTTATAGCATGTGTGCCACAGCAGGATGCTTGTATCATTAAAAGTTCTAAAAGGTTTGCCATCACTGGTACACCCTAATCTTCAAGTGTTTCCCCAATGTTTTCATTTAGTACTTTCACAGTTTCAGATTTTACCATCTGTTGGAGACCACTACAAAATGGCTCTGAGCAGGATTTAACATTAACCAATTGGCTTTCTGTGTTCACTTGTGAATCTGTCCAAGGCCTAGGCTCCTTATCTGGAAATGGTGGATTCATCGTAAGTGAACCTCTGTGAGACACTTATCCCTACTGGAACCTGTAGTAGTGGATGAAGCCAGAAAGCCTCAAAGGACAGGATCACAGCCAAGGACACATGGGTCAGATCTCAACTAGATGAAGACTATAGCCTCAAGCAACTCATTCTTCAGTGGATTAACTTCATACCTTACTTAGAGAAGTCCTTGAGTGGTTCTGCCCTTTGTGAGTACTCCCCTCCCTTCTTCTGATAACCAAATAAATATGGGCAATCCAGAGAAGGTTGTGGTCTTAGCCCTGAGAGAATCTTGATTTATGTGAGAGGGCTTTGATCCTCCTGAGGCCCTGAAATCATTCCATTTGCCTCTTTTTATTTAGCCTTTACTGTACACTCATTCAGGAGATTGCACACCTGATGAGCCCACAATAACTAAGGGATATTATTAACCCCAGAACCATCAAAATCTTGTTTCTCTACTTGTCTCTCTCTGATAGTACATTTTCCTCTTTCTGATAGCCCTCATAATATTTCTTTTAATCATCTTCTATTGGGTCACCTTTCCTTTTCTCCAAAACTTTTTTTCCTCTCTGTTTTTATCTTTTAAAATTAATTGTTATGGTTTGTATTCTCCCAAAAGCCTCATGTAGTCACAGGTGTGACTTTTTCAGAGATAGCTGAATCTAGAGTATATGATTGATTCATGGTGCAATGCTAGGATTAAGAGTGCTATGATTAAGGATGGGTGAGTACTAAATAAGTCCACTGATTGGATTGGCACCACCCTAATCTCAGTAGACTGGATAGAATATAAGAGACAGAAAGAGGCTTTTACCCCCTTGCTTTTGCCTTTGCTGTCTCTGCTTTCTATGAACTGTCTCTCCTCTGTGATCTCTCTCTGCCATGCCACCTAATCACGAAGTCACCCAACTATGATTGGAAACCTCTACAGATTATGAGTTAAATAAACTTTTCCCCCTTTAACTTTGAGAGGCAGGAATTTTGTCTCAGCAACAAGAGAAGTAACTAAGACAGTAATATCACCAAAACAGAATATACACCTGAAAAGCAGGTTTTAAAATCTGGTTCTGATCATATTTATACTTAATCATCACATTTCTCCACACTGTGAGAGAAAAAGCAGAAATTTACCACAGAAATTCGAGAATATTGAGAATATACTTTGTCAGCCTCCTGACCTATAATAAGTAATATTTGTACTAGCTCAAGTCTGGCAAACACACATACGTGCGCACACACACACACACACACACACACACACACACACACACATACTTTATTTAAAGTTGTTCCTGATGTCAATCAAAAGAACAAGGATGAAAAAGCACAACATGTGGGTCGGCAGTTATTAAGGATTACACATTTTATATTAACAACAAAGAATGAATAGATATTCATTTTAGCCAGGCAAGTAAAAAGTTAAGGTAAATCCAAGAGGATTTTAGAAAACATCTTTTCAGTAACTTTTCAGTAAGCTCTCAAAGATAGGTCCATAGGCAGATGCTTCTGCTGTACCATGCTCTTATTTATAAATGGCCTTCAACTAGAAATATAGGTTTTGGTGTGTAAATGAGTACTAGAATGGTAAGTCTACTCATAGATCCTTTGCAGTTTCCCAAACATATTGAGCAACTCTTAAAACAAAGAAAGAAACTAAAACAAATTAACGGTTTTGTGAAATTAAATAATTCAATGGCTCCTCATCATCTTGTATTCCCCCAAGCAAAGAGTCCTTCCCAGACTTAAAAAAAAAATGAACTTTGGAAATTGTCCATATTCAAATGCTTTTAAAACATATTATTTTCTAAATACAAGTTGGATCTCTATCAAAATGATTAAGTAGTCAAAGAAACTTCATATTTCCTAATGCTGACAAAGAAAGTAATTTCTCTAAAGGAATAAGTTGCACTAAAAACAACTGGTCTAGGACTAATATAGAGAATGACATTCATCATTGTGTCAAGCGTATGATCCTTGTAAAAATACTTTCCCTTGTGATGTCTTCCAAATACTTGGATCTTGGAAATGTACTAACGTAGGCCCAATGTCAACTAAATGAGAACATATATGGATATGTTATATGAAGATAATTTCTGGCAACCCCAAGACAGCTCCTGGTAGCATCAAACAATCTCAAGTGAAAGTCTGCTAAAATGCAACATGAAATCAACCACAGAGCAATAAAAAAAATAGCTGCTGCCATAAACCAGCATATCTCAAGATCCTAGAAAAAAATTAATCAAAATCTAAAGGTAATACAAGGAATGAAATTATAAATATCAGACCATAAGTTAATGAAATTGATACTAAAACACAAAAGAATGAAGAATTTGAAGAGCTGGTTCTTTGAAAAAATAAACAAAATAGACAAAGACTTTGCCAATCTTACCAAAAAAGGGAGAGAAAAGACTCAAATTAGAAATGACAGTAGTGAAGCAAAACAAACACTATAAAATCAGAAGGATTATTAATGACTACTTTGCAAATCTGTACACCAATAAATGGAAGAATTCAAAAGAAATGGATAGATTCATAGAAACATATGAATCGCCAGAGCTAAATGAAAAAGACATTAAAAATCCTGAATAATTCAATACTAAGCAATGAAAAGAAATAATTGAAAGAGTATTCTTTTTTAAACTACCAAATTAGAAAATCTCAGGTCCAGATGAATTCACTTCCAAATTCTAAAAGAACTTTAAGGCCC
>NW_004955414.1:9940277-9945676 GCF_000276665.1 Chinchilla lanigera | reverse complement strand
CTTTGTCTGTAATTTGGTAAGCCCCTCCTATTATTATGTTATCCTTCTTTTACTCTTTAAAATAAAATTTAAAAAGAGTTAAAGCCATCATAATACAGTGACACACGCATACTCATGTTTTTAGTAGCACAATTTATAATGGCCTATGTATCCATTAACAGATGAAGGGAGTACTATTTTGCTGTTTAGAAGGACAAAGTTCAGTCACTTGCAGGAAAATAGATGCATCTTGAGACCACAATGTTAAGTGAAATAAATCAGAAACACAAGTTTAATTATTGCATAGTTTCTCTTACATGAGAAATCAAAAAAAAATAAATAAATTTCAAAATAAAATATAAATAACAGAAAATAAAGAGATAGGGAGACAGGAGGGAAAGTGGGAAAAACACAGCGTGCAAGGGAGAGGAAGGAGACATAAAAAGATTTAAGATGTGTCAGCTCCTCACAAAGAATGTGATCATTATGTGCTGCACATATGTACTAATAAAACTTTAAAGAGAGCACTCAGCAGGTGACAGGGACAAGCTTCCTTTTAAAAAAGATCTTTACCTCTATAAACCACTATTTTGGGAATATTTATGCCCCTTTAGTATAACTTCACTCAAAGAGAAAAAATCATTAAATACTCTATCACACGTCTTACTTACTAAAAACACAATCTTGACAAAATTATAAAGGTAAACATGAATGACAAAAATACAAAGCAAAAAAAAAAAAAAGACTGTTGAATTGTCCCATTCTATTCTAGCTGTTATACACTTATTTTCAGGATTGTAAGGCTTTTTGCCATAAAACAACTCTCTGAAAGTCTCATAAACCAATTTGATTTTGTGTGTCATATATGGGGAATCTCAATTACCTTTCTACTAATAATCATACTCCTTTTACTAAATATTACCAAAGATCCTTCTAAGCCATTACACTTCTTGAGAAATTGTCCTTCTGTTCCAGTCAAAATTAAAAGGACAAATGGAATTTCCTAATTAAAGTTAGTCAAACTTTCAGAAACATTTGAATTTTATTGCCCAAAGTCAATCCCATTCTTTTTAATTTTAAAGAGAATAAAAACAACAACAACATAAAAAAAAACACAGAAACAATAAAAATGATACAAGGTTTCAAAACAAAATGATAGGAATTAACAGTGGTTGTTATATTACATATTGTTATCTTCAATGAAGTTGCTAAGATTGCTAGATGTAAAAATGCAAGATTATTCAAACCATTAAAGAATAAAAAATAATTTTAAAAACCATTATAAATGATGCAGAACTTCACTGAACAAGATGGTATGACAACATCATTTCTCTTTCAAGTTCATAAATCTCTTGACTAACCAACAAGCCCACCATACATCTAGGCATATAATTTGCAACCTTAGGTTCTGTTCTGATATGAGTAAATACAAACTCTTGCAAAGAATAATGCAGTACACTCAACAGATATGGGAAGCCTTTCTCAAAGTCCACTCAGCAATTCTTATGTGACTTGAAATCTAAAGAATCAACTTCTTGAAAGATATATCAGATAAAAACATCCTTTATGCCCCAATGAAAATAACAATCAGCAACATAAAATTCTGAAAAGTAGATCTTAGCATCCATCCATGTTTCATAATTTGAAAACCACAAATCACACTCAGAACACAAGTAAATCATTTCAATTGGAGAATTTAAGCTAATAATTCATATTGAGACTATTTTTATTTATTTTTTCTATGCATCTTTTTTAATTTTTATTTTAAAGAGAATAAATTTTTTTTAAAAACCTTTAAAAAGATACAGAATTTCAAAACAAGATTATAAGAAATCAACAATAGTTGTTATATTGCATATTATTATCTTCAGAGTAATTGTTCAGATTACCAGATATAAGCATGCAAAACTGATAAAAAAAATTTTAAAAATTGATCATTAACTGTTCCTTTTAATAAACCAAAATAAATTTTGATACAAAATACATGTGGATATTAGGTATTTTGTCCCAGTGATGAGAAAGCTGATTAATAAGACAGGATAAGAAAAAAAAACAAGGCTATATTTTCTGTCATAAGCCACTTCTCAGAGCCTTATGAACAAAAATTACTTAACTCTACCTAGAAAACCTTTTTTTCCCAAGAAAGGGATAATTAGCATATTTCTATTTTGTTAAACACCTATTCCCTTCAAAAAATTGTGTTCCAACTGGATACTGAAATTTATGTTAACATCACAACCTCTTTTATTATAAATAAAATATATTTACTTATAGTGGATTGTGGAGAACGACAGACATTCTTTGATTAGAAAGCACTGAGGACACACAATGATTTGTTTATTGTTGCAAATATGAAGTGAAACCTTTCACCTGAAGATAAGAGTGTATTTGAATTGCAGGAGAACCCTATTTTTTTGTCTTGCCATACATTGTAAAATTTAAGGGGAAGTAAGGATTGTGACTGTAGTAGATTGATAACTGGTGGGTCAACTTATAACCACCAGCTGAACTGAGTAAGAGTGGTGCTGGGTTTGGGAGGCCCACCTGAGGATTGTTGTGAGCAGCATAAGAAGCAGAATTGGAGAAGGATAATGGTTTAATTACTAAAACATTTGGTATCCACCTATTTGTACTAGCAACGCCCTTGGTTCTGGCTCAATAAAAGGTGACTGAGATTGGTAATCAGAGCTGCAGTCTAAAGAGGCTGTAAGCCCCCTGATCCCAGACTTTTGCCTCTGTTGTTTTTTTTTGTCTCTCTTACTTTTCTTTTCATCTGGGGGAACCTCATTCTCGGGACCTGTCACCCTGGTTAGAACGACAGTGGGTAATCAATAAGGACTTTCAAGTTCTCATTACCACTACATCTCCTATGTTTCATATCCCATTGAAGAACATTCCCAGTAATTTCAAAACAAACTCACTGTAGGCTATTCTGAAGAATTACTCAAAGTAGTCACCAATTCACTTTTTATATGCACCAGCTGAACAAGAATTTCTACAATGAAGATTATGCAAGCAGAAAATGTGTCAGAAATAATCACTGAACTTATAAATGATATTCTTGCATGCTTACTTCTTAATAGGCAGGTCAAAACAGTTTAGTTCCAATAGAAATATATAATTGGCATTTACCTTCTATTAGCCAACCATGGTTGTATCTATGCCACATCCAGTACTTCATGTTGAATTTGAATAAACATAATTATCCAAGTAGAATAGGTTATCTATGAGAAAAAGGGGATGACTACCACCTCTTCAAGGTAGACCAAATGGGATTCTGAGACATGTCTTTCTTCTTCTGGGTTTGGCATTTGGATATCATGGCTTCAAAGTACTCACACTCTTATTCTTTCTGTATATTGCAGACATTAGGTACAAATTCTCTTGACTATTGAATACTGCTACACAGCTTATTTCATGTTGAAAGATCCACTACTCATTATTGAACAAAAGGAGTGAAATGCTATGACTGAGATAAAGATGCCATTTATAGACTGGGACATTGATGTACATCTGGAAACAGACTGTTTTATGACTGACCCTCTGATCTATTCAAAGGATGGCCAAAAGACAGATCAGAATCTGTACAACAAACTCCATCAGATACACAATACTAAGTACCAGGAAAAAAAAAACACCCCATCAGTTACTGAAGCATACTTTACTCAAAAATTCATGCCACTTAAATTGACCCTCATTTAAAAAATTCAGCCATATCAAAGCCATATACCTCTTTTGATATTCTAAATTTCCAGTCCCAACCTGTAAGCAACAAAAGTTTGTGTTCATTTTCCCTAACAAGATGTTATGTAAGAATTGTAATGTGATGTTTCCCCTTGGTACACTGTCAGCAAAATTCAGTTTGTCCATGTTTTTATGTGAGAATGGTGCTTTCCCTGTTTCAAGTAAGCAAAACAATTTGGAATCTAGTAAATATAGTATTTGTTGATCCACATATAGAATCACTTTTTCTGGTGTAGAATGGAAACCAACTATATGGTACAGACACACACCCAGATCATTTCCAAGATTTGGCCTCAATAAGATTGGCATATGCCCCATAGCAATTGCTCTTTCCGTTTTCTTGCTCTCATAGAATCCTGACACAGCTGGCCTTAGACTCATTTAGTAATGAAATGATCAAAAACATAGCTTTGTATGAACATTCACATCAAAGCATTTGAGAGGAAAAGGGTTTCTATATTTATCTTTGATGTACTCAGGTGGAACAGGAGACAAGTAAATATGAGGCTATACATATCTGTGTTCTAATGCATTAGCACCACCATTAACTTTTCAAAGAGATCACAGTTTATCTCATAGGATGAAGAAGTGGAAATAAACCAAAAACTCTGTGATATAGGTTAGTAATGAGGAATCAGTGCACAGGTTTACAAAAGAGAGAAAGAACCTAAAAATACCCCTAGCCTTTAAACTACAAGGGAAACATCAAAATTGAAGAAATCAGAGACTATTCAATAAGAGTGCCAAGGCAACCAATTTAAAGCTTAATGAAATTAGATCTTAATCTACTACTGTACTGGCTAGGGTTCTCTAGAGGAACAGAATCAACATAATATTTTTGCAAGAGGATTTACTAGATGGGCTTACATGATTGGAACTGGGAAAGTCATCACAAATGACTGCAAACTGGAGAGCCAGATGATCCAGTAGCTACTCAGTCTAAGAACCTGGAAGCTAGAGAACAGGAAGGATTAAAGACACAGCATAAGTCCAAGACTGAAGGGCTGGGAGTTCTCTGGAGAGTTAGCTGGTACAATTTCACTTTGAAAAGCCAAAGAAACTGAAATCTGATGTCCACAAGCACTGCCAGTACCAAGGATGCACCTATTCAAGCACAATGGAGTTTGTAAATGTAAGTCAATTTCTCACTTCCTATCCTTTCATTCCATCCAACCTATTGCATGGTTTCACCCACCATCAAAGTAAGTCTTCCCCATCAGTCTGCTGGCCTACATGCCAATCATCTTGGGAAACAATTCATAGACACTACCATAAAGATACTTTACTAATCTGCTAGGAATTTCTTAATCTAGTTATCTTGGCAATAATGATTAACCATCACAACTACCATACACCAACATAAATATGAAAAATCAAATACTCACTAATACTATTGTATTGGGGGATCCCATTACTATAACATCACAAAAAAAAACAGCCCAATGAAATAAAAAAAATCAACAATGAAATATTAGAACTGAACCAAACTTTTCAACAAATAGACTTAGCAGATGTCTGCAGAGTGTGCCATCCCACAAGAGCAGGATACACATTCTTCTCAGCTGAACATTGGATTTTCTCCAAAAATAGACCACATACTAGCTCATAGAACATGCTTATGTAAATAGAAAGGAATTGAAATTACTCCATGTATATTATCAGGCCACAGTGCAATT
>NW_004955414.1:9924051-9940142 GCF_000276665.1 Chinchilla lanigera | reverse complement strand
AATTTATAGGACACAATGAAAGCAGTCCTAAGAGGGAAATTTACAGCAGTGAACACCCATGGCAGGAAAACAAAGCAAGCACAAATAAACAACTTAATGGTGAACCTCAAACTTCTAGAAAAAGAAGAGTAGGCTAAGCCAAAAGCTCATATGAGGGAGGATATTATACAGATCAGAGCAGAAATTAATGCATTGGGCACTAAAAGTACAATACAAAGAATCAATAAATCAAAGAGTTGGTTCTTTTAAAGGTTTAAAAATCAATAAACCTTTATCCAGCCTTATCAGAAAAGGGGGAAAAAAGACTTAAATCCAAGCAAATGGGACTGAAAGGGTGAAATCACAACAGACCCTACAGAAATCCAGAAGATAATCTATATTTACTTTGAAAATGTGCATTCCAATAAGATGGAAAATGACAAGAAATGCACAGATTCCAAGATACATATGAATTATCAAAGCTGAATCAAGAATATATAAAAATCCTAAAATAATCAATATCAATCAACGAATTTGAAGATGTAACTAAGAATCTACCAACAAAGAAAAACCTAGGCCCTAACAGATTCACTGCTAAATTCCACAAGAAATTTAGAAAAGACTTGATACCAGTACTTCTTAAACTCTTTAATGAATTTGAAAGGGAATCAATACTTCCAAATACATTCCTGGAAGCAAGCATTAACCTGATACCAAACCAGAGAAGGACCCAACTAGGAAAGAAAATTACAGTCCAATCTCTCTAATAAACATAGTGCAAAAATCCTTAATAAGATACTGGTAAACAGAATGCAGCAAATCATCAAGAAGATTATACACAATGAGCAAGTGGTATTCAGCCCGGGGATGCAGGGATGGTTGACATAAATAAATCAATAAATGTAATACACCATATTAACAGAGCCAAAGAAAAAAAATCATATGATTATCTCAATAGCTGTAAAAAAAAAGCTTACAACAAAGTCCAGAACCATTCTTGATAAAAACCCTACAATAAATTAGAATAGACTGTTTTCATCTCAATCTGATAAAAGCCATCTATGACAAGCCAGTAGTAAACATCATACTAAACAGACAAAAACTGAAAGATTTCTCTCTAAAATCAGAAACAATACAAGGATGTCCAGTCTCCACTTTTATTCAACATAGTCCTGGAATTTTAGCCAGAGCCATTAGACAAGAAATAGAAATAAAAGGAATAACAATAGGAAAGGAAGAAGTTAAATTATCATTAATTGTAAATGATATGACACTCTACATAGAAGACCCCAGAAACTCCACTAAAACACTGTTAGATTTAATAAGCAAATTCAGTAATGCAGCTGGGTAAAAATTCAACACTCAAAAATCAATAGGATACCTGTACACGAATCACAAACTCACTAAGAGAGAAACTAGGCAAACACCTTTCACAATAACATCCAATAAAATGAAATACTTAGGAAACAATCTAATCAAGGATGTAAAAGACTCTATATTGAACACTACAGTACTCTGAAAAAGGAGATTGAAGCTCATATCAAAAAATGAAAAGATATCCCTTGTTCTTGTGTAGGAAAAGCCAATATAGTGAAAATGGCCATATTTCCAAACTGTTACACAGATTTACTGCAATTCTCATCAAAATTCCAAAAGTGTATCTCACAGAATTAGAAAAAGCAATCCTAAAATCCATTTGTAACAAGACTTAGAATAGGAAAAAAAAATCTGGGCAACAAAAGCAAGGCAGGGGATATCACAATCCTGAAATGAAATTTGCCCATTGTTCCTTGAATGAAGGATTACTACTGAGAACATATAAAAAAGTCAAAAAAATCAGACCTCCTAAATGTAAAGACTCAATCCAAAAATTGGCATCTGAGATGAATACACACTTCTTAGATAAAGAAATACAAATAGCAAATAAATACATGAAAAGATGTTCAACATCACTTGCCATTTGAGAGATGCAAATTACAACACTGAGATTCTATCTTACCCCACAAAAAATGGCTATCATCATGAAATCAACCCATAATAAATGTTGGAGGGGCTATGAGGGAAAAAAAAACCTTCTCCATTCTTGGTGGGAGTGTAGACTGGTGCAACCTCTGTAGAAACCAGTGTGGAGATTTCTCAAAAAAATAGGATTATAGGTCACAGTTGATTTGGTTATTCTCCTTCTGTGTATCTTCCCAGAAGAATTAAAAGCATCACACCACAGTGATATATATGCACCCACAGATTTATAGCAGCACAATCTATAATAGCTAGATCTTAGGAACAACCTACATGCCCATCCACTGAGGAATGGATTAAAAAAAGATGTGGTATTTTTATACAATAGAGTACTACACAGGCATAAAGAAGGATAAACTGGAGACTTTTGTGGGTAAATGGATGCAACCCAAGAACATACTCATAAGTGAAATAAATCAGATGCACATGTGTAAACATCACATTGTCTCTCTAGTGTAAGAAGCTGAAAGAGTAAAGAAGATCCAAAATGTACAATAGATACTGTAAAATGGGAAGAAACTTGAAAGGAAAGAGAAAAGAAGGAGGGAAAACAAAAAATATATAAATATAAAAAGATAGTTAAGATAGGTATACTACTAATTTCTCTTGATGCATTGAAAAGAAAGGTTTGTGTTAACATTGTTTGGACAATTAAATGCTGATATCTTGTACTCTGAGTAATTAATTTAAAGATAACAGTGTACAATGTTTTAATCATTGTTACCCTCCTATTATCTTGTTTTGAAATTTTTTGTTTTTTCTCTTTAAAATAAATAAGTGAAATGAATACATCACAATTAACAATGGGTAGCATTAATCACAAACTGATTTTTAGACCTTTAAAATCACAAGGTGAAACAAACCAAAATATGAAGCAAACAGTAAAGTAAGAAAAGTATTTGAAATGTGTAGCATACATAAATTTTATACCTTTGAAAAATGAACTTCTGTACAAATAAATTGGAAGAAAACAAAAAATTATAAACATGGAATATAGAAAAAATAACTCATGAAAAATTAAAAGTTAAGCTTTTACTTTTATTAGGGCATATTAATTACACAGATTCAAAATTAAAGTGACAAACAAAGAAAAGTGAATATCATTATTCATAAGCAGTGTGGAAATGTGAGTTAACTGTTCATCCTGTGGCAAGTACCTGAGATACCTTAAAGGACCACAGGTTTATTCTGGCTCATTGATTCAGAGTCCATGGCCAGCTGGCTCCATTGCTGTGGGGCTATGGTGAGCGGAAACGTCATGCAGAAGGGCATGACAGAGGAAAGCTGCTCATCTAAGATGACCAAGAAGCGGAAAGGGCAAGAACCCAAAAGGAAGGGGTCAGAGACCACAAACGGTACCGAGTTATGCCCCATGACCTACTCTCTCCAAATAGGCCCACTCTCCTAACTTTCAATTACCTCCCAATAATACCATCAAATTATGGAGTGTCCCCTGATGATTCACTCACTTCCCAAAAGCCCCATTACTGAAAACATAAAACTTTTAGGCAATAATTTATATCCAAATCATAAAAGCAAGTTAATTGTCAAAATGGCACCTTCTGAAAAGTATTTTAGCTGATAATACTCAAGATTGTGATGAAGAAAACACTTAAAGCTACCACTTGCAGGAAGTATTACCAAAACCCTTCTGGAAATATTCTTCCAATGTTAAGAATCACAGTGATGTTTTTCATAGTTTTATTTTGACAGTACCCTGTGTAAGAACATACTCTTAAGGAATATTTTTAAATCCAATTTATAAACAATATTCAGTGCAGCACTATTTAAAAGTGCAAAGATTCAGAAACAATCTTAGCAACACATCCTAAAGGAATAGTTACATTAATTACAGAAGATTAAACACATGCCATTTTGGGTAACTAACAATTTTTAGGACCTTCCTAAATGTTGGAAACTAATATTCCTAGACTTTCTGTAACTAAGAGGCAGTCATGTGACCTCACAGTCAAAGAAATGAATAGCAAATTGTAAAGGAATTGTAGTCCACACTGCACAAGGAAAGCAATCTTTAGCATGTTCAGCAATGGTCATATTCAATTCCTCAGTAGCAGTAGTGATGGAATACACAGGAGGAAGAGAAGTGGCTTCCAACTAAAATGTTTAATTTGGCCAGACTTTCCTAAACATCAGAATCCATGTAAAAATGACAGCAGACCGCCAGGAAAGAGAGCCTGCTCTACTTTGAAATAGTTGTAACTAGTTAGTATTAATTTGAAAATTAACCTATTCACTTCTTAACCTCCTTGAATTTTCATCATCCTGTAAAGCTGACACATTCCAATGTAGGCTCCCTACTTAACAGACTGGAATGTTTCATGAAATACTTTCCCCAGTGACAACTGAAGAACTTCAACTTAGGTCAGTGATGGAAGTAATAGGGGAGAAAACCAGATCTTTGAGCACATACTATTTGGAATTAATAAGGATTGAGCCTATTGGCTTTATTTTCTCATTAAATTCTCACCATCACCTAGAAAAGTAGATATCAATATCACCATTTCACAAATAAGGAAGAGAAAAAGCCTAAATAAGTGAGTCTACTAGTGTAAAAGAGGATTTTCTAATTTCATCTTTATAAAAATTATATCTATTTTCCAGATGAAGAAATGGAATCAAAATTACAAAGCTAGAATATAATAAAGCCAGCATTTAGACCTGGATTGGCTTTTTCTAAACAGGGGCTCTTAATATTCGTGCTATTTCATTATTGCTTTGTAGAAACATACACATAGTGGGCTGTCAATTCTGTATACTTTTATTATTATTAAGATTTGAACTAATATCTGCCTGGCTCTAAAGTATCTAACGATACTTTAAACTCTATCACAATGCTTAAATTTCATTGTTGTTGGCAGATACATATTGTTATGGTTAGTGTCTGGGCATCCCCCCAAAGCCTCATGTGGGCATGGGGCAGGCTTTTAGAGTTTGATTGATTATGGGTGTGAGAGCTACACCCACCCTGGGGTGGATAGTTTGCATATGTAAGGGAGAGCAAGAGGGCGCTTCTGGCCATTTCCTCCCTTGTGTGTGTGCTTGCTGCTTTGCTGTGTTCTGCCCACATGAGCTGTAGCTCTCTGCCATGTGCCACTCTGCCTTGTAACTTGCCAAGTACGGACTGAAACCTCCATAAACTGTAAGTGAAATAAACCTTTTCTTCCTTAATTTTGGGCGTCAGGTGTTTTGTCCCAGCAAGGAGAGAAAAGTAACCAAGACACATATTCTCGGTAAAAAGTATATTCAGGAGATTTGATGCCCCTCAGGGACTGATACAGTCTCAATTCTAGATTGAAGTCATGTTTATTCAGTCTTATACTGAAATTGCACAGGAATGGCAAAAGAATATATTACAAAAGACCTACTTTAAAATACCCTTCACTTTCCATGCTAAGCGAAATACAAATTGTTTCCAGTTGGTAATATATTAATGTTAATTTACTCTACCCATAATTTTATGAATATGTATTGAGTAATACTAAATCAGTAATTTGCTGTAAAAGCCACACAGTCCATTTTTGATCCCCTGCCTCAAACACAGTATCAGTGAGTGACAGGTTGATTAGGACTGGCACTGAATATCAGCGTTGTGAAGATCTACAGTGATGCATGCAGGACTGATACCTGATTGAACAGCCCACATTTCAGTGTACAGCAACAGGAAGAGGCACACCAGACAATGTCAAGAAAGTCTCTGTTCACAGCAGTTGGAAGTTAGTAAAAGACAGTGATTAAGACCATTGACCCCTGGAGCCAGACAGCTTGCATTTAAATTTCAGTTCTATAACATTACCAGCTGTGTGACCGTAGAAAAGTTATACAAACTCTCAGCTCTAAGAGAGGCTAACAGTGGTACATTCTGCATAGGTTTATGAGACTTGAAGTGCTAAACTTTCTAAGTCATTTAAAGGGGCCTGGAACATAGAAAAAACTGTGTAAATGCTCCTAATACAGCTACCATTTGCCAAGAAAGGACTTTGGGGGGAGGGAATTTGTAACTGCTGCACATATTTTAATACTGTATGTCATTATCTTAGAATGTTATTATGTTAGAATGTTTGTTTTGGTTAGGGTGAACCTTGGTGTTCAGAAAGATGCTATAGCTGCTAGAAACGGCAATTGGTGGCTGGCAGAGAATGCAGTAGAGAAAGGACAGGCATATGTGATTTGACCTTCATCCCTCTGAAAAGCTTTATATGACCTAAGTGTAAGTTACTTAACTCTGCTAAGGTCTCAATGTTCCTGTACATGATAATACTTAAGATTGAAAGGGGTATTAGAGAAAATATACACCAGCCAATGAACATAACAAAAAGTGTGCCTTGAAGAAATGCTAATATTTTTGATACTTCATTTATTAATTAAATATCTTTTCAGTGGTTTGTATATGCCGAATTTTGGAATAGAAAAATAAAACTGTACTTCTTCCCTTAAGGAATTCACAGTGTGTTGGGAAAGAATGCTGAGCTTGCAAGTGCTGTGATATGGGAAAAGCAGAGGTATAGTCAGTGGACACCCAAACTAGCCATAGACAGACAGGGCAGGACCTGAGGGAAGTTAGGAGAAGGTGAAGCTTCAGTTATGATGAGGTTGAATCTTATATGATTATCAGATTGACAAAAACAGAACAACCAGAAACAGTAAGATACAAGAAGAGATTTTACTTGAGAATTAGAAAGCATCTAATTCTAATTTATGGATTAGAAGAGTTT
Source organism: Chinchilla lanigera (assembly GCF_000276665.1). NCBI lineage: Eukaryota > Metazoa > Chordata > Mammalia > Rodentia > Chinchillidae > Chinchilla > Chinchilla lanigera. The sequence continues at coordinate 9,933,411 of NW_004955414.1, read as the reverse complement.
TATAAGTTTTGTTACTGTTCTACCTATGTAACGCTGTCTTTTACTCACTGCTAGCTATATCTGGGCATGTAACAAGTGCTTGGAAGATAAATTAGTACTCATTAAATAATGACTAAATATTTTCTATTTTTTCTTGCATTATGCTGACTTAACCATTTGGAACATAATTTTTAAACATCTTAAACTTTCAAATCTACCTTCAGACATACTTCTTTCTTTTAGATCATTTTATGATTTGAATATTTACTTTAAAACTCTTAAATATCATTTAGGAAAATTCATTAAGTTGGCTCCTACACTCATGCCTGTGTTCCAACTATTCCTACTACCTGGAAGAATTGATCTTTGGTTTTATTTTGCTTTATTTTATTTTCTCTTGATTTAATATGGCTGATTTTTATTTTGTCTTTAAATCTTGGATTAAGGTAGGTGCATGTGTGTTTGTGTGTTAGGAATCAAATCTAGGGCTGGACACATGTTAGGCAAGCACCTAGCACTGAGCTATATTCCAAACCTGATAGAAATTCTATTATTCTTATTGCTGTTTTTACATCTCTTACTATGTTCTATAATTATACTTTTACTGATTTTGTTTCCTACTTAATGTCTTTCTGTATACTAAGCTTTGAGCCCTCTATGGGCAGGAAACCTGTCTCTTTTGTAATAATCATTACTTAGAAGACCAGAAATAAACCTGACACTCAATAGTTATTGTAAAAAAACATAAAGATTTTTAAAAGGATAAAATGGAAACAAAGTTTTGTAAATAGGGAAGGGAAGAGGGGTTGAGAGCAGAAGGGATTGGTGGAAAAAGAGAAATCAAAATATATCGTGTATGGGTACAAATTCCCTATGATGGATATGAACACTATGTACATCTAAAATGTACCAATAAATTTAACTAAAAGAAATAAAACACAAGAAAACTCAGAGCAAGCTCAGAGCTACAAAGGAGAAAGGATCTTGTAAAATCAAGTGCATTTGGGTGAAAAAGAAAGGACTGGTGGACCTGGAAACTTTTGGGCATCTCAGAGACATAGCATTATAATGAAAAAAATTTAACGTCTCTCTTTTTCTATAAGATTATAGAAATTATGTCAATAAAAAGTTTGAATTTGAAACCCCACTGACTGCATTGTTTTCTATCCCTTATGATCTTATCCACTATTTTCTTGTTCTTAGGTTTTGTTTGCTTTTGATAAATGTTTTTAAACATCTTAATATCCCAGTAGTCATGAGTTTTTATGTCTTATTACTTTGTTGCTAAATACAACATTCATTTTTTATTCATTTTATGAACACTTAACATAATTAAATTAAAACAATTTTCCTGATATTTCATTTTTCCCAAGTCAATCTTCCATAATTCTTGCTTAATATAAATAAGCCTGCAATGTCCTCTTTCCCATTCGGCATCTATTGATTGGACAGTGGTGGCAGCTGGCTCAAAACTCGTTAATCCATAGACTATTCAGCAAACTCATATTCTCTCCCTCTTGGGAATTTCAACAGAAACTGCAGCTGGTCCAGTTTGACTGGCATAAGGTGATAAAAACTTACCAGTAACAGCCATCTTCCACCTTGTACATGTTGGTTAGCAAGCGTGAGCTCCTCTATACAAGCAAATATGGGGCTAGGACAGATGTACCATGAAGGAGGGGCTTAGAAGAACAGAATACCTCAGCTGCATTTTTAAAGATGATTTTTGTGAGAACCTCTCCGGTAACTTCATTTTTCTTTGATTTGTTTTGCTACAGTTTTGGTTCCAAGCATCATAAGGACCCTAAGTAAGGCTGTCATCCTCTAAAGCAAATGGCAGTGAGAGAACAGAGGGGGCATAAAAGAAACCTTGGTCCAAGCCATTAACTTCAGGTTCATCTACATCTTTAGTTCCTTCTACCTTTGGATGGTTTCCTCACATTCCCCTCAGTATTGCAATCCAAACATTATCCCAAGCTGTTTAAGACACTGAGATCATACTCCATGCTGATACACAGATAACTTGAAGAGAACCTGTGGTAGAATCTTGGACTGATGTGTGCATTGAAGTTTTTATTAAAAACTGATGTTTAGAAGAAAATAAGGAGTTATGGTCACATTTATTCAATTTATTAGAATGAAAAAAATCTGGTCAGAAAACACATTAGATATGATCTTTAGCCCTTTAGGAAGACTGAAAGCTTCACTAAGTCAGTCTCCCCAGCACTGAAAAAGTCCTGAATTTCAGAAGTCCATGGATGTATGCTCAAAGATGAATGCAGTATTTGTTTCCTTCCTTCAGTATCAAGCTTTATGTTGAAAGATTTTTCTCAGCCATACTTTATTTAAAATCACTTTCTCCCTGCTACAACATCTTCTCTGGGCTACCTTGTTTTAAAAGAGAGAGAGAGAGAGAGAGAGAGAGAGAGAGAGAGAGAGAGAGAGAGAGAGAGAGAGAGAGAAAGGAGAAGTAGTAATGGTGGCAGAGGAAGGGTTTCAGGGTTACCATGCCCTTCCGCACTGATAATGTGATTCTGAATGTACACTCCAGAAGAGCAGAAGATTTGGTTATTTGTTCCATTAGTACCTAAAAGAGTACATAGTACATGATAGTCTCTCAGTACATTTCTGATTATGGAATTCGTGTTACTGTTAACAATGATGATAAAACAATTTTCTGATCACTGGAGCATAAAAGCACAGCAGAAGTTTGCAAGCTTTGTAACCAGGCAGACAAGATCACCGCTGCCTTTCCCATTGCTGCAAAGAATAATGATCACAAAGGACATGGCCACAGTTTCTGAACTACAGCTATCTTTTGAAATATTTTCCTATAAAACTCTTTTAAATTGAGAATTGAATTTATGTCACTGCTGCTGGGTTTTTAATTGTGCTCCTTAACATGGTAATTCACCATAAAAGTTTAGTACTATTTATTTTCTAAGTAATTATGCTCTGAAATACGGATGAAAAGATAGGGTTTAGTATATACCATCTTAAAGCAGAAGAAAAAAGTGTAAAGAGATTATGATAAAATCAGAAACCCTTGGGCTATGGATGTAGATCAGTGGTTGAGAACTGGCCTAGTACATGTGAAATCTTGGATTTGATACCCAGCACCATGAAAGAAAGGAAAGGCAGAAAGGACAAAATAATCAGGAGGCTAGAAGTCAAGATATCTACTTCAGTTTTCCAGCTTCCAGCCTATGAGAAAAGATCTACAGATTTGATGATATGAAAATTTTTAAATTTAAGTGTCAATTACAAATTTAAAAAATAAAAGGTAAAATAAAATGGCAAGAAACTTTATTCACCGAAGTACTTTTATTATATAGCTAAAGGACTTCACACTCAAAAACCCTGTAAGATCATGATAGATTGAATAAGCAAAGCTTGCAAATAAAGCAAGACACACAGAGAAACAGCAACTAATACCCAAATGTATAAAATTTTAGTTAGATAACTAATTATATTGATATGATGATTAACTCTGTAACAACAAAGAAATAACATATTTCATATTATATACATCTTTGATTACTTTACACACTGTTAATTGTTCCCATCTCTAGGAAATATTAGAAATCAAAAGCCTAAAATTAATTTTATTGACAGTCAGTAATCATTCATCTAGTTCAACAAAGTCAAATCTAAGAAGTTAATCACCGAATTACTTATACAGGAAAAAAAAGGAAATAAGTAACTTGATTTAACCTAGGAAATGAAGCATATTTTGATATCAGGTTAATGGAATCCCTTAAAATTTTTAGTTTTGCACAGTATTCAAGATGCATAACAAACAAAGCCAGATATAAAATACCATACAATTTTTGCAATCTATAATAAATATGCATTAAAATTTCATGAAACACACCAAATAATAATAGTATGACAGTGTCAATAACATAAAAATCAAGCTAAAACATAGAGATCTATTCTACTCAAAGTAACAAGCCCACTTTTAAAGAATCAGGAAAGTACTAACCACTACAAACAAATAAAATATTTAAGTAAATAAAGCTGTCTTTAGATACATAGAGTACAAAAATACACTGAAATGATGTCATAATACTTCAACAGGTCACACTGAAGTATCTGTGATAAACCAGAAATGATGATAAAATCTTCTAAAGAAGTGAACTCACGGTTAGAAAATAGTAAAACACATACTACCTTCTTAAATTTTGAAAAATGATTTTATTACAAATATCATGTGAATCTGAGTAACCAATGTGAAGATAACAATATGTAATACAACAACCATTGCTAATTTCCTATCACCTTGTTTGAAATTCTGTATTATTTTTATTGTTTGGTGTTGTTTTGTTTAGGTCTTTGTTTTTGTTAACTTGTTTTTGTTCTTTTCTCTTTAACAACAATAAAAACATAGGATATGATGCTGGGGATTTAGTTCAGCGGCAAAAGCGCCTGCCTGGCAAGTGCAAGGTTGTGAGTTCAGTTCCCGGTACTGGAGAAAAACCAAAAAAAAAAAACATAGGATATGACTCAGCAAATCATCCCAGGTTTTAGTAAACCCTAATGTTTTATAATAAAGCTAAATTTATCTTTCCACAGTCTGTTAACCTTTTATTATTGACTTGGTAGACATGAAGTTACAATCTTTTACAAAGCTACAAATGTTACACAAATATATAGCATTATATTATAGCAGAATTTAATATTATGTTCCGCTAAAACTGGTTATAAATACTTCTACCTTCTAAAACACTGAATGATATGCATAAATCAGATTCATGAAGAAAAATATTCCTTACCTGTCTCCTCCTTTACTTAATAAGCAGGGGGAAGTTTCCTCTTTTTCTATATTACTAGAGAGTAAGACCCAGCATAGATGACACTTTTTTTTTGAGACAGAGTCTTACTATATAGTTTAGGCTGGCCTTGAATTCACTATGTAGCCCAGGCTCATCTTGAACTAATAGCAGTCATTTGCCTCAGCCTCTTACATGCTGGGATTATAGGATACACTGTCACAGCCAGCCTAAAATGGCACTTCTTAAATAGCATGCTTCAGCTAGTTTTTTGTTCTGGAAAGTATGCCTGGAAGTGAATAGAAAATGGAAAATTCAATTGTTCTGAAAAAAATTATTATGAACATTTAAAATGTTATTCTGTCTCAGAGAAACAAAGAATTGGCCTACCAAAATGCTGGAACTTACTGAGAAATTTGGTCACTTCCCAGTACTGAAGTGGAAAAAGAATTTTTCAAAAAGAAGATGTGTAATATTAAAACTTAAATTTTCAAGGTCTGCAATACAAAAACTCTATAAATAAAGTCTATTACAACATAAATGCTTTTATGAATGGCCTGAGGGGAAATTAAGAAAAAAGAGGACTGTGTGCCTTGTTTGAGTTGATAAAAATTGGCAACAATGGAGTATTACTCAGCTATAGGAAAAGATAAACTCGAGGCTCTTGTAGGTAAATGGATGTAACTAGAGAACACACTCATAAGTGAAATAAATCAGACCCACATGTGTAAACACGGTATTGTCTCCCTAGTGTAAGAACATGAAAGAGTAAATAAAACCCAAGATGTACAATAGATATTAAGAAAGGGAAAGAAATTGCTCAAAAAAAGAAACAACTGGGATGAGAGAAAGGAGAACAAGAAAGAAGGGAAAATATATATAGATATATAGGGACAGATGTGGATATAGATATAGATGTGTATACAGAAGGATAGCTGGGATAACTACTGCTGATGTCTAATGGTTTATTGAAAGGAACAGTTAATGCTTAATTTTTTTCGTGACCAACTTTACATGCTTCTATCTGCTAATCTGAACAACTACTATGAAGACAATATGCAATAGAACAATTGCTGAATTCCTACCATGTTCTTTAGTGAAACTCTATCATTTACAATGATTTTTTGTTTTGTTTTTATTTTTTATTCTTTTTAATGGTTTGATCAATCTTGCATTCTTACATCTGTTAATCTGAGCAACTTGGTTGAAGATAAAAATATGTAATATAACAGCCGATGTTAACTCCTACCATTTTGTTCTGAAACCCTGTATCATTCTTGTAGTTTTTTTACTTTGTTTTATTTTTGTCCATTTTGCTATTGTTCTTTTTTATTGTTATTATTCTCTTTAAAATAAAAAAAAAATCTGGCAAACAAGATGCAATGATGCGGAATGTTTGTGAAGCTATAAACCCGAAAGACTGGGAACCTCCACCACGCTCATCAGTGCTTAGATTGTGAGCCCAAAACTGAGCAGATCTTTAACAAACACACACTCAAAGAATGAATAAATTCGACCAACAATATGTAAACACCAGACACAGCGGTGTGTGAATACAGTGAAGAAACTGCCCAACTCTTCCCACAAATACAAAGGAAAGATTTATAAATAAGTTTAACTGGATGAGGTGTGATTTGGGCAAAACTTTGTGCTGTCCATAAAAGAGCAGGCTGAATGAATTCTAGCCAGTGGAAATAATATGGACAGGAGCCAGGGGTGAAATGACCTGGAGTGTCTGGGGATCTGAGGACTGTTGAGGCTCAGTCTCAGTGTGCATGAGAGGGAACTTCAGATGACAGATTGAAAGCTAAGCAGAAGCCAGACCCCACCAACTGAGTGCAATGCACCATGCTATGGGGCTTGGACATTGTCACACAGAAATGACTCTACACACATAATAAATAGGCAGGATTATTATGTCTTCTATGCAGCACACCAGAATCTTATGAATGCAGAATACTAAAATAACCCCTGTGGTAATTTAGGGCACACCCCTTTGTCCATGCTGACTGAGAAAAGCAGCAGCTTGCACCATCCAGGACATGTTCACTAGATGCCAGAGGTACGGGGCATGCTAGCTCACACAACTTCAATAGCAACATGGGACACTGAACACTAAGGCATGGACAACACTGTCTGTCATTGCTGCATTGACAGAAAGCAAGTGGTCCATGGGATGAGATGGCATTTTTTCTACTGTTATAATTGACACACATTCACTCATAATTGAAATCTGAATACATGGGAGAAAAACCTAATTAGGATCATCAGAATGTAGCAATAAGATATAAGGAGAGTGGGAAAAGAACCTTCAGGTATTTTGATCATCATAAGCTTGAAATCTGCATATTCATGTTCATCTGGATAGTTACCATGAGTTATCCAGTCCTTATGTTCCATCTGCAATTGCTGTCTTCCTTGCCCTATCCTTTGATTCTTCCACTAAATAATTGTTTTTTTTTAAACAGGGAAGAAATGGCAAGGATAGGAAAGCAAAATTTTATTACTATATTTTGTAGCCTAAAGCAAAATTGACAACTCATCTCCCTTATCCTTGCATATGATGCTAATTTATCCTGACATTAGTGGCATTCCAGGGTATTTATGCAAATCTTTGTGTCAGTGAGAAAGACCCAGAGGTCAGATCATAGTGGCCTAGGAAAGAGAACATGGAGAGAAGACAGCTGACAGAAAGTCCTAGGACAAAGTTTATGGACCACTAACATGGCTTCAAAGAGATTTTTGGTGTCCATGGGCCGTAATGGGAAAACATAATTGATCTTATTTTTACTTGTCTCTAACTAAAATTCAGCACTTCCTTAAATTATAAATGTAACAAATTCATAACTACATCCAATACATGTCATTTTATCACAAGACAAATGGCAGATATTTTCATATAAAAATGGTACTCATTGCAAACGTGCTAGAATATCACTTAAACAAACCACTAATTTGAGATTACAGTGGTGTTTAACTGCTTTGACTAGTCTCTAATCACACTGAGTCAGTCTTCTAGTCCACAGATGTTGACCAGCTCTCCCCCTAGTATTCATTCAAGTTCTAATGGTAAAGCTGTGTTTTCTTGCATTGGTAACCAAGACACAGCCATTGCTTTCCAGTATACTATGTCTAAAATCATTTACAGATTGATACATGGAAGGCACACTTAAAGTACTTCATTTCACTATAATTGTTGTCCCCTGTAATTTTTCATATTTATGCATTTTAGAACATTCTTAGAAGTATAGTGAGAAAGTTTCAAAATATCAAGAAGGTCTGTAAAGGAAAACACTTTGATCCCTTGACCCAGATTATGTTGTCTTCAGGAAATTAGGCACCAACTCTTATCTTCCCTCCTTCCATCACTTGACTTGGTGTCATTGAAGAGTAGGTCTGGACAAAGGGAGAAGTCTGGCCTTCACTACTTAGAGTAAAAGCAGCAGGACTTGTAGCTTTCATGTCAGAAAGAAGTAAGTTCTGGAACCTAAACTCTCTGAGAATTTCCTAAGTTTCTGAAAAAAGTTGGTCCTTGTTTTCATTCATTGCTTAAGAATATTACAACTCATAGTAATCAGCAGAACCTTGAAGTCATAAAGGTTGGTAGGTTTCCCATTAGAATCAAATAGAAAGGAAAACACTAAAGCAAGAACAGACCCAGGCAGCAGAGAAGGGAGCAGGGAGCAAAGAAGCAGCTTCCAAGAGGAGTTAGGAGCACACCAGCAACCCAAGCCCTCCTTTGCTGGGACTGACAGCCAGTCTGTGACTGAAAAAAAAGGAGAGTAAGATATCACCTGTTATCTCTCAACTTTTCTCAAGAAATTTTAAGGACATTGAGGATTTGTAGAGCTACTATATAAAATTTCTAGTAATAACTCCATTTTCTGATGCAACAACTATTAAAGACTCAGGCATAAGATGACCATGGCAGACTATTTCTAATTCTAGAATCTGATCATTAGAAGTCAAAAGCCACTGAGTCTTCTCCACATCCACATCACTCACTTCCCACCTGCCCCTGTAAAAAGCATGGAAAGTTGCCACCCTGCTATAAAATGCTGATTCCCCATTAGGACACAGTAGGTCTCATTCTCGGGGAATACTGGTCTCTAAGGAGTAAGGAAAAGAGGCATCAATTTTTAGTGCCAGGCCTGTGATGAATATTTTTTAATTTAATACTTAAGTCCATAATCCAAGTAAATATTACTGTCCCAATTTTTCAGAAAACTAGGACTCAAATTAACTTACTCAAATTCATATGAAATAGCCAAGGCTACTTGAATTCAAACCTATTATTCTATATCTAGCACACTGTGCGATGCAGAATCATAAGCAAGAATTCACACTATGGAATCAAATCTAAGCTTTTTCTACTTCATAGGGTTATGATTTTGGTCAGATTTAATCTTTTCTTCAATTAATTCATCTATAAAATGTGGATAATGTTTCCTTAACACATTTGACATAGAATAAATGGATAGTAACAGTTAATTCTTTTTTACCATAACATAGGAGTAAGAATAAAAGTAGAAAAAGAAGGCAGCAAGAAACTAAGACTTAGGTCATGATCTAGTGTCTTACATGATTTTCAAAGCCTTTTTTTCTTTTT
>NW_004955414.1:9891294-9923951 GCF_000276665.1 Chinchilla lanigera | reverse complement strand
GAACTCGCAAGGATCCTCCTGCCTCAGCCTCTCGAGTGCTGGGATTACAGGCGTGTGCCACCACACCCAGCTTCACAGCCTTTTGATGCATTAAATTTAAATTCAGGAGTTCTTTCTTGCACTGACAATATACACAAGGTATTCTCAAAAATATAATGGTGAATTGGAAATAGTTTCTAACATTTTCATTAGTTTATAGTAACTATAGGTAATAACTGGTTTCATTATACTACAATAATGTCTCAGTTCATGAACCTTCTGTTTATGAACAATGTGGCTGATGAACAGATGTGTTCAACAAAACTTTGCTTCCATTTGCGAACCCTGCACTGTGTGAGGAACGTGACCACAGCTGTCTCCCCTGCATAAACACTGATGGGGCCATCTCACCCCACCCCTGCCCGGATGCATGGCCCTGGCTTCCTCTAGTTGAGACCGTGGCCACAGATCGACCTGTGCACCCTTGCCGTGAAGCTTCTTCATGTGCTTTTTAGCGCATACAGCACTGTACAGTATTATTCTATCCAGCATGGCTCCGAACACGGTGCAGAGTGGGAATGAAGGTGACAAAAATGTGCAGAGCAATCAAGAAAGTAATGAGAAAGTGCAGAGCAGGAATAGTAATAAGAAGGTGTTGAAGAAAATAATCATTGAAGGAAATGGTACAATAGCATGAGCACGGTATCCATGTGATGCAAGATGAAAACTCCAATAGTCTTGAATATTTTGAAGAATAAAAATGCCGTCAAAGGAGCTGATGTGGTAAAAGGAGTAACACTGTTAACCAAGCATAGGACACAAGGAGTGTGGTTGAACGAGAAATAGCCGACAAATGATAGTGAAGCCATTATCTGTGAAAAAGCCAGGAAAGTGCACAGAGATCTACTGGAAAAAAATCCTCTTACCACCCACATTCCTGTCCTCCACACCAGCAGTTGCCTCAAGCAGGGCTGGTGTTCTCCTCCTCACAGCGTACTGTACCGTACTTTGTTTCATATTTTTGTGGTGTAAAAAATACATAGGGTTCAGAGTGGATTGACCTTATTTACACAGACCTTATGAGGATATTTGACTCAGCTTGTGGCCAATTTGGTTTGTGACCAGAATCATGGAACAAATTAAGCTCATGGACTGGGACACCACTGTATATTTATCCATGCCTGTGTGATACCATGACCCCATATATCCTCTCACTCCCCTCCCCTGCCCTCTCTTCCTCCCTCCCCATCTCCTTCTCTTTCTTTAAGTTTCCCTTCTATTTTATGTCATCTTTTTTTCCTTAAATTCCATACAGGAGAAAAACCATGCAGTATTTTTCTTTCTAAGTCTAGCTTATTTTGTTGAACATGATGACCGCCAATTCCATCCAGCTTCCAGAATATGACATGATCTCATTCTTTCTTATACCTGAACAATACTCCATCATGTATACACATTCTCTTTATCCTGTTGACAGCACTTAGGCTGACTCCATAACTTGGCTATTGAGAATTGTGCTGTGACAAGCATACACTATGCTGACCTTAATTCCTTCAGGTATATGCCAAGGAGTAGTATATCTGTGTTGTATGGTATCTTTATTTTGAACTTTTGAGGGACCTCCATACTGATTTCAACAGTGGCTGTGCTAATTTATATTCTCAGCAACAGTGTACCAGGATTTCTTTCTTTCAAATCCTTGTCACCATCTATTGCTTTTTGTATTCTTAATGTTCACCATTCAGATCAGGCTGAGATGGAATTTCAACATAGTATTGATTTGCCTTTAGTTTCTGACTTTTAAACATTTAAGTTGTGAATTGAACATGCTGTTTCATCATTTTGGGCTTGGAATGCCTGTCTCCATTTATACCATGAGCCCTTTGAAAGCAGAAGCTCTTAGTTGACATTGTCTTCTCAGTATCTGTCCCAGTGACCTAAACACAGAAGTCACTTAACAAATGTCTAGGGGCAAAAAGGGAATGAAAGATGAAAGCAAAATGAATTAAGTGGAGGAGGAGATGGAAGAACAGGGGTAGATCCTGAGGAAGATGGTCTACAAGGATGCACAATCAGAAGACTGATACTTCAGAAGAAGGCAAAATTTAAACTTGGTGGAAAGGCAGTAGCTTTTGATAAATGTAAGTCTCTTGAGAGACAGGTTGGTACTTAGTCCTGCTCATGGTGCCTGATTTGTAGTAGGATTAAATAAATTCCTGCTGATTAAATGAGGGAACAGATAAACAGCACAGAGTGGGGAAAAAGTTTGAGAAATTACTGTGGAATTTTGGACATGCCATGTATCTTTCGTATTCTCAGCTCACCAGACAAAAAAAAGCAATGAGAACATGCCTTTCATTACTCCCACTAACATTACCATTCCCAAATTGATTTTGTCAACTTATTACCTGAAAAATATAAAATGGACCAACTCTACATTATGCAAGATTACAGCTAACCTACACTTTATAATTCTCTGCCACCTTCTGGTTCTATGTAGATAATTTGCAATACTGGAACATAAATTGTAGGTTCCACTTTTTACAACACCTGAGACTCATCAAACATGTTAAACTAAAGACATTTATCTAATGCCGTTTAAATGACACTTTTTATGTCCTAGGAACTAGGAGTGTCGGTACAGGAAAAACCAAGAAGCTGCCAAGTTACATGAACAGTCTTCTTTGATATCATTTCTGGACTTGCAACTCAAATGTTCTGCCTCATTAAGTAAAATAATTCTGTATTCCTTATACTACTGAAGAGACTGATCATAATACCTTTGAGCTGAACAACAATTAGAAATCATTCTCTCCCCCTGCAAATATCAAGCAATGGGAACACGGTCAGAGACTAGGATAGTGAGCAAGGGAAAGGAAAAATAAGACAGAAGTTATCTGAATGTGTTCTTGGTAGAACATCAAGATCATCTAATGAATAGTAACATTTTGGGGAAAGAAAGGAAAAAGAAAGGGAGGAAGGAACTGAGATAAGCAAGCAGAAAATAAAGAAATAATATGGTAGGCAATAGCTTGCAGTTTCTGAAAAGGCAATATTTGCATTTATTGAGATGTATGCTGTATGAGTACCTGCAGATACTAGAATAAGTGAGGAATAAGGCCTATGGTAAACACGCCACAGTGCAAGGTAAAGAAGATTTGTAAGCAGATGTTTTCACTCCACTCAAGGACCATATTAGATGTACAGCTCCCATGTGTCAAGACTCACAGAGCATTGAGCTGGTCATTAACATGAGGAAGAATAGAATTCATGTGAATTCCAGCACTGCTGTTTGCATCTTGTAATTTTTGCAAAATTATAGAATTTCACTTAGTTTCTGTTTCCCACTTGATAGTAGTACCTACCTTTAAGGACTGTTATGGGTATTAAGTAGGATCACTTAGGTAGAACTTTCTATCTTGATGTGTACACCACAAAAGTTGTAATGTGTGTTTTCTCTATTATTTGAGAATATTGAATTCTGTTCTAGCAGGCAAGAAAAATTAAAGAGTTGATGAAAGTCATTAGAAATGCTGTATCTAAGCTAGAAGCCAACAAGTAGCTTGTAAAACATCCACAGAATTCACAAAATATGTTAAATATCAAGAGTAAATTAGTAACTCATAAGACTCGTTCAAGGTGGATAGAATAAACAGAATGTAAGACAGAATAAATAAGACTGCTATTAATGAATAAAAAGAGATGCAAAGACAAATTAATAAGGTGTGATTATACCACCTCTGGGTGATAGCTATGTTATACAAAGTTCAATTACGCAGTAAGTGTTCTTTACATTCCAATGTATCTTCTGCCCAAGGAACACAAATAAAATTTGTAACTGTTCATCAGGCTAATTAGTGAGGTATGGTTCGCCCACAGGTTCTTGCTCCTGCATCTCTAGAAAGGACTAACTGGTGTTTGGACCCCAGATAGCTTTTGTTTATTGAAACCTAAGGCTCTTCACTTAAATTTCAATTTCGAACTTCAGTGAGGCAGACTGATGAGAGAGAGAGAGAGAGAGACAGAGAGAGAGAGAGAGAGAGAGAGAGAGAGAGAGAGAGAGAGAAAGGGAGAGAGGGCAAGAGAGAGACAGAGAGAAAGAGAGAGAAATATTTCAAGTGTTATGATCTGTACATCCCAAATGCATTTTGAACTACATATATTAATCTACCTGATCTCTTTCCCCTAGCTTCTCTTTTCCTTGAATCTTACCATATGTTTTGAATTGATATGGTAATCTAAGCCAGTCAAGCATTTCCATTTGGTCTATAAACACTTCTGTTCTGTGACCTTTGAGATAATTTTCCTGGTAGTGTAATAGGAGACTACCTTGCTTCAAGGCAATTTCTCACATGTCAAATATTCATCATATTAGTTCATTTCTATCTTCTCTATGCCAGAAAGTTAACAGAATAATGAATCACACAGTACATTTGGGAACATACGGGTTGACTGTACTTTTCTATTTTCTTCTTCTTGTACAAAATATGATTACATCGCATGTCATTACTCCTGCTGCCTAAGCGTCCACTCACACACATGCCACCCCTTGGACTGTAGTAGATACACCATTGTCAGTACCAGCTAACCATGGAATGCCTCAGATGGGCCAGTCATACTGATAATGCGGGCCTGGGAAATTAGTGTTATTGTTCTAAAGAGAATTTAACTGAAGTGGGTAGACCAAGGTATCAGTAAGAGATCATGTGGAATGCATGTGACAAGATGGATGACATTCAGGATGATAAGAGGAAAAATGCTGGTCTACAGAAAAAAAATAGATAAGATTCTCAGGAAGGCATAGAGATATCAGTGAAGAGGGACCACAAATCCTCAGCACAAAAAGAAACGGGAAAATGTGCCTTAGCTGCAACTCTCCCTTTTCAACTCTAGTGGGATCTGGTGATTCAACAGTTCCCATTCTGAGTCCTCCTTCCAGCACAGTTTATAAGAAACTTTCATTCATCCTGTAGTTGTTTTTTAAAGTTTTGTTTTGTTTCTTGCAATGAAATAAAGTTTTTATTAGAATATTATTTGTCCTTTTTCATGTTCCTAAATAATCTCATTTAGAAGCAGCTTGCATGTTTTACTTTAAGAACATATGTTGATGTAAAAATATATAACCCAATTAGTAGGGTGTCTCCCATCTCTCTAAGTGTCACACTAATTACATCATAAAAGGCATTGGCTGTGCAGACTTTAATCAATTCATCTACTTGCTGATGACAGTGAAGCATACAGCAGAATGTGGGAAACTTTATGCCTTTCCTGCCTGGAAGAATTAATCCCAATAAACCTCATAATCCCAACAACTTCAGGAACCAATCTCACGCTGCTAAACAAGTTAACAATAGCAAGAGCTAACACATCCTTAAACTCACCCAATTTATAAAAACACCAAAAAGTTGTCCTTAATTAGCAAAATGAGTATGAGAAATTAGGGATGTTAATACTCCAGAAAGTTTATGCCATTTAATAGATTAAATATATTTGACCTGACCATAATTATTTCTTGGGGAAAAATTAATTAGCAAACAGCTAATAGACTTGTCTCCCAATTTGAAGGAGAATGGACATTTGGCATTTGACTAGGTAACATAAAAATGTCTGTAAACATGTCACAAGCAGAGAACCTAACAATGGATTTCTCAGCCAAAGTTTTATTAGACATGTTTTAACACTGAACTGATGCCCAGCACTAAAAATTACTTCTGACTCAAAATGTTCTTTTTAATGGGAGTTTTTTAAAGTTAGTTTAACCTTACTACAATGTAATGTACCTCTACTACATTCCCAGCACTGTGTCAGGGACTTTTGACATATAAAGTGCTATCCCCATGTACAAAATTGTAAACTGAGATTTAGAGAAATTATATCCCTTGCATTCATTGCCCAAGGATACACAGCAAGTAGATTACATAGTTCGTATGCTAATTAAATTGTGTCTGGCTCAGATCTAGCTTTTTCCATTTCATCATAGTTCAACTCAATATGATGTGTTAAATTTATGTTATTTAAGCAATAAAATATGCTTCAGTTAAATCATTTTTATAGAAACATGTTTGACTGGCTATAGCCTTATTTAAACACAGTAAGCAGTTTAGACTTTTTCAATGATTTGGAAAGATCTTCAAGATCATTGGTATTATCTAAAATCTAAGAAATTATTGTTGTGGGACTGTCCTAGGAGACAGAATGATTATCCATACCATAAATAGCTTTCCATCATAATAAAAATATCCTGCCTTGGGTGTACTAAGTGAACAGGTGAAAGCCCCTCAACCCAAAACTCAGCATCTCCAAAACCAAACCCACTTCCCCTAAACTTCCCTTCTGCAAAAATGTAATGAAAAATGATCTGCTTGGTACTTCCCTATGCCAGAGAGTGGGCTCATCCTCAGCTCTGTGTCCTACACTAGAATTCAGAAAATCATTTTAAACCCTCCTTTGGATCCCCCATGTCTGGTGTGTCCGAGCCCTGGATCTCCCACTGCCACCCTGGATCCACTCCTTCTGAATCCACCTGTCCCTAGCAGCCAACTCTCTATGCAGGGTACCAACAGGTTTACAGGCAGATCATCAAGAGGACATCAAAGAGAGGGAAGTCAGGGTAGTTATCCCATGGGCTTGTTTCCATGAAGAGCTGGATCCTGTCACAGAACCTGTCAGGCCTTCCAAACAAGACCTTCCCACTCGGTTCTAGTAATCACCCTCTCCTCTTGCCCATTCTGTCTCTCTCCTTTTTCAATTCCTCCGCATTCTGCCCTCGACTTTGTAAAGAGTTACTTTATTAAAATTTACCTCAGAATAACTTGAATAATATGAATATATCATCCATTTCTTACATTTTGATTATTATGTAACCTAAACTCCTTTGTTCTATATATTTCTTGGATCTGTCCATTGCTTTTTAATCTCAGTGCCTTTGCTTTAGTTTGGAGCTTCCTCTTTTATTGCCTACATTTCAGCAACGGCCTCATGAGCAGTCTCTATTCTAACTAGGATTATCTTTTAAAACTCAAATTGTGTCAGCTCACGGACTCGTACTTTTTAAAACTCCTCAGTGATGGTTGATCTTAATGCTTGATTTCTCAATTCATCTCCCCTATCCAGATCAATCTTCCAACTCAACTTCAATGGGCTAATCCTTACTCCCACTTCAGGATGAGCTGTGGCTTCACTGCCTTTGAGGAGTCTGCTGAGCCTTTGTCCCATTTGAGATCGCTTTTCCTCTGTGGGCCCATAAACAGATCTTTCTCATACTAATCACACTGTTTTCCCTACTAGATAACAATTTCCCTGAAGGTGATATCCAAGTCTAGTATCTCTGTAACCATACTTTCAGAAAACAACTTGACATAAAATAGATATTCAATAAAGGTCTGTTGAATGAATTGAGTTAGTCCCCTGGATATTCCTTCTAGTGAAGCACAAACCACATGAAACATTTTTCCTTTGTACTCCCTACCAAGGTGTCTTTGTTACAGAAGTGTTTATAGTGTGCATGTTTACCTGAAGTATGTGATATTGATTTGTATGCATATTTATACTTCAGACAGTCACATTATGCCACATGTTGGTAACGGCACTGGAAGAGCAGTTTCTATAATCGCGGTTGATGATTTCTTTTTATAGACTTTATATTTTGCATGCTGTTCATTGTCAGAAATCAAATTAAGAAAGAGAATTCTTCTGAAATGAAGATTCTGGCCCTGAAAACTATAAATCCAAAGGTGGGAACATATCTATACCAGTGAAATGTCAGGCAAATTACCATCAGAGATGCCTGAGCAGAATTTGTCAGTTTACTAACACAAAATGGGATGTAAAACTAGAACAAAGCCGATAGGAAGAAATCTCACAGAAGCTAGCATTTACAAGCTTTCTGATTTAAACTGCTGAAATACCATAAGAATGATACCATCATCTACTATGGATACTAGAGTTATGGCTAATTTTTCCACCTCAGTTCTTTTTGTCCATTGGCAGATTCATTATAGAATCTCTGAATTATGTTGCCTCTCTCCTATGGAAGCCATAAACCTTCATTTCTGTGGGAATGCACCTTCCCCATTTGTCAGTTATCCACTGCTGTCTAACATACTGACACGTCTAAGGGGCTTCACACTACTACTTATGTCTGTCACAATTCTTTGGGTTTGTTAAATGGACTAATCTCAACTGGAGAGTTCTTTTACTAGATTCCACCACGTGTTCTGCAGTCCATTGGCGGGTCTCATCTGAGGCTGATGGGATGACTGGAATTTCTCCATATGTATTATTCAATCTCCAACATGCTACCTGGCTTTGTTCACATGGAATCATGAATTTCAAGAACAGAAAGAAAAATTAATCCCCAAGTTCAAGCATTTTTCAAGCCATAGCTTGTATAGTGACTAATTTCCCAATGGCTAAAGCACGGCACATAGCCAAATCCAGAGTCAGTGTGAGAAAATACTAGCACAAATTACTGTTACAGAATGCATGGAAAATTGGATTCCATTGTGCCAGGAATTGACCACAGCACTTCTGGCACTTCCTTCTGTGCAGTGGAAGCTCAATTATGTAATACTCTGGCCTCTCTCTGCTCCTGTGCTACTCATCCCTTCCCTAGCAAGTCAGTGATTTTCTTTGAAAGTTGGGGACAATAAAGCAAACATTCTTAGCTAGGTCATCTCTCCCACTGGAGTGGACCTGCCTACAAAATGCACGCTTTTTTCCTGAACACCAAAAGCTGTATGTGTCTGTCAACTGGGGAAATCTAGTAGTAGAAAAATCCTTTTATCTGAAGGGAAAAACCACATTCTCCAAAACCTAGTTTTTGCCAAAAAAAGAAACTTAGAGCCCTATTTACTCATGTTTCTCTCTTATTTACTAACTAGGTCAAAATAAAAAATCCTCCTCCACCCAAAAATTTTCCAAACATACAAACATACCAACATTTGGGTGAGAAAACTTAGCTCTTGTGCCAAAATGGCAGCATTCTTTACCCTAAAAGAACTGATAAGAGAATTGCTTGGAAAGACACAGAATGATGATAATAGAAATTCCATTTGGATAATAGGGAATTTGAAGTAGTCTTTGAGAAGTCTTCAGCCTCAAGCACAGAGAGAACAGAACAAGAATTAAAGAGGTCTAAAGTCATTACAGAACCTAAATAAAGACAATGAGCAACTGTAGTGAGGTAAGAAAAAAACCAAGAACACCCAATGAGGTGACTAGAATCATGTCTATCAAAAGAATTGGACTTCAGAACAAAAACAAAATTAACAAGACTGCCTTGTCAGAACCCATACAGATTTAAAGTAATCTCTTGGTATCCTTGGTATCCTTGCAGATTTAAACTAGTCTCTTGGTAACCAAAATCCCTGGATGTTCAAGTCTCTTCTACAAAGTAGTATAGTACTCACATACACCCTATGCATATCTTCCTGTATACCTAAAAAGTAAAGTATCTCTAGATTACTTAAAACCCAAAACAACATAAGTCTATTTAAAGAGTTGTTGTACCTCATTGTTTAAAAAATGATGACAAGGAAGAAAGCTTAGACATATTCAGTACAGATGCTTTTTCTTTTTTCAAATATTTTTGATCCATTGTTGGTTGAATCCACAGATACAGAATCCATGGATACAGAGAGACAATTAATTGTACATGAATTAAGCAAAAATCCAACTGTAACAACCACATCTGACTAGTGTTGTTGTATAAATGAGAGAACAAAAGCTCCCAAGTGGGAGCTTTGAGATAACAAAATAGCAATGTGATTTATAGCATATGCTTTGACTCACATCAAATACTGTGATTTAGAGTATGGGCTTTGGGTGATAATTGGATACTTGAGATTGGATACTTGGATACTTGGATACTTGAGATTGAGATCAACCTCTGGGAAATTAGTCAATCAATTGTGGATTCATAATGGAGCCCTGATTTAGACACCAAGGTTTGGGTGAAGTTTTTGGTTGGTGATTCTCCAGACATATTGTCATATATCAGTGCCAAGAGGATAATACATCCTGACCGCACAGGGAAAGGACAGGGGTGGCTTCATAATCCTCTGGACTCTATGTGTCTTCTTTTCACTAAACTTAATCCCTATAATAAACCGTATAATTGAGTATAACAGCTTTCAATTAGTTCTATGAATCTTTCAAGCAATTATCTAACTGGAGGTTAGTTTCAGAAATCTGTCCCCCAAATCTGCAGCTGATGTGAGAAGTAAAGGAAGTCTTGTAGAAGACTGTGTGCTCTCTAATTCTATCATGAACACTAACCTCTCACACCAAGGTAACCCAGGAGTCACTGTGTATGGCTCCACAATCTGCACACTGTGCAGCTCTAGGGGGTGCTCCTTACACACAGTATAACTAATACCACCAAGTTAGATGGGTAGAAATATTACCCAATAGCTGCTTAAATAGCACATATCTTCACTGTTCTCATGAGAGTTGAAGACTATAAAAAGCAATTTTAAAATCCAGTATTAAAATTATTGACCATAAATAAACCTCATTGGTAAAAAGCATGAAGCTAAATAAAATTCAAGTCTAGACAACCAAAATTTGGCACCATAAGATCAAATTTCCTGTGATGACTGGATAATACTTATCAATTCCTAGACTTGAATACATATCAGTTTCATTGATAGGCCTGATAGCCCAGCTAGGGAGAAGTAGAGTCAAAACTTAAACCCAGTCCTACTTTAGGACCCCATTTGCCCTAGAAACCAAGGACAGAAGTAAACTATCGAAGGAGACCAAGCACAAAGCAAGGAGCTGTGGAGATAGCTAATATCCTTATGGTTGGGATTTTTGTAGTGCTTAAATCTAAATATTAGAACAGTATGGTTGTACCTATATGGAAACGGATTCTTTCCAAATCTGTGACTGGAAATTTCTTGCTGTGCTTTATATCCCTGCCAGCGCAAGTGCCCAAGTGTGTCTACTCATTGCCCAGAAAAGTTAGTGTAAAACAATGAGTTAGACTTATAACAAATAAAAAATAAATAGTTTATTTATAGTTTGCACACAAAAGAAGTATGGTACTGCACAAAGAGAGTATCCATTTTAAGTTTGGACTTCAAGAAATGTGAGTTTCTCTACTGAGAATATTTTAAGCACAGTTTCTAAAAGGTAGGAACTGTACTTCTAGCATTGGGATAGTTCAAAGCACTCAATAAAAGATTACTCCATTTATTAAATTAATGAAAAGTAGGGAGTGGCACAGGAATCAGAGTCCTGCTGCTTGTACAATTCTTCTTTGTTCTCTAGATCTTGATGACTAACACCCTCCCCTTGGGGAAATGAAAAATAGTAAAACTAATAGTAACCTCTAAAATTCCTTCAGCATTAGAAACACAGTGATTCTGGTCCTCCGTCTTCTGCAATTTATACTACCAGGTAGGAAGGATAGAAAATCTTTGAAATAGACCTCTTAATAATGAGGATTTAGATATATATATTGTCTTCATTATAAATGATAATGGGGGGAAAGTAACAATGGGGTATTGGTTAAAAACCACTTGCACCTGTTCATTGTTAAGATCCAATATTTGTTGTTCTGATCACATAACAGTTTTACCAGTAATAAGCACTAAGTCAAATACAGTCCAGAGCAAGACAAAGCAAAACTTTTCACCCCATGATCAAGTCTCTGGAGGTAGCTGTGCAAGACTTGACATTTAATTTAAAAAACATGGAAGCATGATGGAAAAGCATCTCTATGAGGAGAGCGCAGGGCAGTGGTGCATTTTATTTGACATGGTGGATCTGCTTTTCTTTATTTTCATATTTTAATAAGTTCAGTTCATGAAAGCATAATGAAAATAGAAAGATCAGCTATAATCAGGATGCATGGACATTTGGGGATCTTGATTTAAAAAGCAGTTGCTTCCTAAGTCTTTCAACAAAATGTAAATTAAACAGATGAAATTGCCTAAAACATCACTGATTCCCAAGGGAATGTAATCATGCTTAAATGCCAACACCAAATTAATCAGAGGAACAGAATGTGGAGATGAGAAATTTCATTTTAAGCAGCTTCATGTTTCATTAAAGTAAGTGGACATGGCAGGCCAGGTTAAGACTTTGCAAAGAATGATTTGAAAAGCAAAAGGCAAAGGTTTCCATCTCAAAACTAGGCAGCCACAAAGCCCATTCAAATAAGGCTGAATGATAATTCATGCTCTCAGCATGCACCATAGTTGATTGTTTCCTGAGACATTTCTTTTCTCTCAGTGCAAAATTCTGGAAAAAAATATACCTCCGTAGTTGTGCAACTATGCTATTTTCTTTAAAATGGCTGTTTTAGTTTTATGGATTATAATTATATCACTTATAAACAATCATGTTACTCTATACTAAACTGGTCTACAAAAATAAATTGAGTTGCCAGTTGAAATATGATGTGTATTAAATGTGGAATAAGCAGAGAAATGAATTTAGACAGGCTGGTAAATGGACAAAAATTTTGTCAGAATTCATTTATTTGTTCATCAAATGGTTTGAGACCGCCTATTCTATACCACAGACTGTTTTAGATGCTTTGCATGCATGGGGAACACACAGAAAGACAAGAGCCTTAGATTTTAAAAAGAAAATTAGGTGGCATGGCAAAATATAATAACTGTACTGGAAAAAATAGACTAGAATGGGAAGGAAAAGAGGTATAATATTTACAAAAGGAGACAAGTCTTCATATAAAAAAAGGTTGTCAAAGTAGGCCTCGCTGTGAAAGAGTTAGAAGAGGTGGCAGAATTATCCACACAGATGCCGAGGGGATAGAATAGTCAGTTCAGTGCCCTCCATCAGTGGCATGCTTTGTGGGCTTGAGAAGGATTTATGGGACCAAGGTGTCTAGACAGAGCAAAAGGCCAATTGTGAGAAATGAAGCTGGAAATGTAGTATGAGGTTGTCTCACAAAGGATGACACTAGCCATTGGGTTATTAGTTTCTACTCCAGATGAAAGGAGCATGCGTCCTGTGAGTAGTAGAGTAAATATAAGCCAACTGACTGGGCTACTGCTTTAAGCATACACTAAGGGAGGAAGATACAAGGGTAGAAGCATAGAGGCTAGGCAGAGGACTAATATAGTGACCCAGGTAGAAGATTGCCGGTAGATAACAAAGCTGGTAAGAGCTGATTGAACCCTGTATTTATTGGGAAGGTAGAACCAACAGTATTTGAAATGCAAAGAAAAAGAGGCAAACCAAAAATGAGACCAAGGGGTTGGGCATGAGCAACTCAAACTAAGACAGTGCCATCTACTAAGGTAAGGAACATTATGAGAAGTATAGTAAGGAAGGTAACTAAAATTTTGGACATATTGACTTTGAATTTGTCTGAGTTTGGAATGAATCTGAGAGAACATTTAGGTAAGCCATTGTTGAGTAAAAGGCAAAGGAGTCTGAGCTGAAGATAGAAATCTGGCCACTCTTAAGGTATAAATGAGAAAGCTAAGACATTGGAGAAGATTTCCAAGATTAAGACTCATTTAGTCTTACTAAGAAATAATTTTTGAAATGTTCAATCCCTGTCCCTTTCACTTTGTCTTTTGATCTTCTTCCTTGCATCACACCTCAACTGTTAAAGTTAACTCATCCATCCAACTCCTTGATGGGCCTTCTATTTCCATTTGTATTATAGCCTATGTTATAGTACAACCCTAAGTTTATATTGCCCTACCTTGATGATAACAAGCTTGAGGATAAAGATTTATTTTACTAAACAAGATGATAGGAATGCAACAATGGTTGTTATATTGCATATTGTTGTCTATGTTGTTGGCATTTTGCTATTGTTTCTTTTTATTATTCTCTTTAAAATAAAAAAATAAAGCTCACCAATGAATCTTCCCAAAAAAGATTTATTTTAGTCATTTTGTTATGTTTCTACTAAATACTGAGTGCCTAACACAAGGCTTCATGTAATAGGTATACTCAGTGAATATATTGGTTAGATTCAATTTTAAACCAGAAAACTATTTAAGTGAAGAAAGAAGAGAAAAATCATATTTTCATATAGTTCTTGTACAGTTTGTACTAGAATTGGAGAATTATAGACTTCTATCACCCTCATTATCTACTTTGAAATGGTTGATTAGCTTTGTATGTCTATATGTGTTTTCATGAGAAACTACATTGAAGATATGCATATGTAATACAATAAGCATTGTTGATTCCCTACCACTCTGTTTGTAACTCTGTAATGTCTGTACTGATCCTTTGCTATTTTGTAAAACGTTGTTGATCTGTTAGTATTTTCCTCCTTTTATTTCTAAAATTAAAAAATTAAAAATTAAAAAAAGAAATTGTCATAATTTAAGATGGGAAATTAAAGTCAGCAAAGGATGAAGGTGACCCTAAGAGCTGATCTGGCCCCTGAAATTCCCTACAGCTTGCTGAGCTCCTTATTTAGGACTCTAGGGCCAGGCCACCACCATCCCTCACCACCTATGGCCCAGAGTTCTAGTTCAAGAAATACTATATTGGATTATTTATGCCCAATAGGAAAAGATAATCAAGTCTAATATTAGCCCAAAACAATCCAGCCAGCTAGAGACAGCATAAGCAGTGAATCAAGAAATGAATTTTCAATCACATAACATGGGTATAGATCCCAGCCCTACTCTACCACTTATACAGCTGTAGGGACCCACAAACATCATTTAACTCTCTGAGTCTCAACACTTTTATGAGTGAAAAGAGAAAGGCAATGTCCTTCCTGGCCAGATGACAGAATTGTGAAGATGGAAAAGGTAATACAGAATATAGTCCTTCAGAATCTGGTGATATTATCCTAGCTTAATCTATGTCCCTAGGTTCATAGTGACTATTTCTGAAGACCAATTTTATTCTGTATATAGTAGGTGAGAGACAAAGAAAGACTGAGAGTTTTGCAAAGGCACCTCAGTTTCTGAGGTTAGACCCAAGAATGACTCAGGAATGACTCAGAGGCTTAATTCAATTACTGCATAGGATTGTTTATTTAATCCCATGATGATCTCATGAACTTCAAATTAATAGAAGCAAAACCTTAAATCAAAAAAATCACCAGGAGCACCTATGCTAATTTACAAAACGTACTGCAATTATTTGCAGCTTCTCTCATTGTTAGCATGTACAAGTATTTCTGCACTTCTACGTCTGCCTGAGCTACTACTTTGTTGTAGATCATGAACACGATATTCTGAAGTTCTGAGCCTAGACCAGAAGAGGCTTACACACTTCCATCTCCTCTCTTGGATGCTGTCACAGCCACCATCCTTAAATCTAGAGGTGTCTGATGATAAGGAACTACATGGAGCGGAGACAATCTGTCCTGCTAAGTCATCTTGGAACACCCAGACCCCAGCCAACCCTGCTGACCCCATATGTATGAAGGGGTCCAGCCAACATCAGCAAAACCTAGCCCCATTCAACCCAGCCCAGCCCAAATTGCTGAGCCACCAAATCATGAGTTTGATAAATATTTTAAGCTAATTTTAGGAGTAACATTATACAGCAAGTACTGACTGATTCTGCAAGTGAGTACACATGAACAGGAATTGGCAGCAGCACCCAACTTGCTCCTGGACTTACTACATCCTGTCTTCAGAAAGCTTTGATTTGCTGGCCACAGAAGGTGGCATGAGATGGAAAAATTAACCCTCTTTTGCCTGTGAACAAGTGAACTTCACTTGGTAGTGGGAGGAAAATAAAATGCCCAGTGTACATGCTCACAACTAAATCTCGGAAAAGGAGAAGCAATAAACCAGAGGCAAGAAACAGCACAGAAGAGCAGTAGACCCCATATGAGCTGAAAGTTTCTTGGGAAGGAACCCAATAACTCAGCCTTCAGTGACTCAGTTCACATGGATGGGGATTCAGCACAAGCACTAATCTCACAATGTAATGAAGCAGAGCCCATTTCCTGCCCACCCAGTGGAAAGTGAAATTGCAAACCACCTCCGTTGTAAATCAAAGTGCCTTCCTAACCGCAGTTGTTAATAACGAATGTGTATTTCCCATTTCACTACCATCTCCTTAGAATTCACACATTAAGAGACTTATTTATATAATACTCTGCTTTGCTCAAATTCATTCTCAAGACTTTTCCCAGAGGCTGCTGATCCTCTAGTCTAAACAGATTTTTTATAAGTTATGAAATTTAGATTACTGAAAACATAATCTAGAAATCTTTTCCTTAAAGTACCTGACAAATCCATTCTAGTTTTTAAATATATAGCATTAGTTCAAAAAATGAATTCCTAGCTCTTATTTTCCCGTAACTATGACTCTAGTAATGGCATTTGTTTGAGAGCAAACATAAAGAATAGGAAAAAAAAAACATACTAAGTAAAAATATCTGGAAGATAGTGCCATCTTGTTTCGATAGTTTAGATACTTAGACACACCGACTTTCTTCCAATAGTTGATATTGACCATTAACATAACTGACCTTCAACCCAGCAAGTGATGCACCCTAACATTTGTTACAAGTAATTTCCCAGCTCTTATTCACCTCCACTGCTGAGTTTCCTAAGATTCAGGGAGGAGGGTGGAATTATAAAGTTTCTCATCAAGAAATGTACAAAGGCTCAAATCATAAGTGGTGTTTCAAATATATAATGAGTTGAAGATATTCCCTTTATCTTTAAGGAGCTTAGAATCTTGTCATGGAGAAGCTGCAACACAAAAGAAGTTCTGATAAATGCGTACCGAGTTGAAAGATTCTGATAGAAGTGCCATTAGAAGATGAGAAGTCATTTATTAATCTCGTCCTACAAGGCAGTGTTTTGGAAATATTATCTGATACCAACTTGCCAACAACTCCAAAAGGGAAGTATTATAACCGTTTAAAAGTAGGAAACGTGAGAGGAAGAAGAGTTAGGGAACTTCTCCAAGATGAGCCAAGTAATAAGCAGCCAACCAGAGTCCATGCACCAATGCGTCTACCCAAATAGCCTGGGCCTTTCTTTCCATACCGCGATCCCTCAGAGGGTTAGAGAAACAGGAAGTTACTGTCTGCCTCTTCAAGGTTCCCCTAAAGCTATGCCTCTTGGTGTCTTATGCTGAACACTTTGTTCATAATAGTTACTGATAAAGCAGTTGGTATTTCAAAATCAGTTTAAACTTCAGTCAGATTACATTTCAAGATCTCTAGTCTACCTCTTATTAGCTGAAAGGAAGTAGGCAAGTCACTTGATCTTGAATAATACCTATGTCACAGCATTGAAATCAATAATACATACAAATTAGTCCATTTATTCAACAAATATTGACCAATATATTAAGTATTATTCTAGATTTTGTTCACAACACAAAACAAATGAAACAAATATCCCTGCCATCTTGGTGCTTACACTGTTAATGAAGGTAACAAATAATAAGTTAACAAATAAAGAGTATAGAGGTATAAATAGTATAAATGGTATAAATTTAAGCAAGGTAAATTCTATGACTAAAAAGAGTAAAGGGGTAGATAGCACAGTAGATGCATTCCTTACACATGTGTTGGGCACTAGGCATGTAGATGCTAATGTCTTCCAGGACACTGTGGTCTGGGTGGCAGGGGCAGCTATAATGCCTCCTGAAGAGCATCCCAGGAGATATGTAAAAGTATTGTGGAACATAGATGGGCTAGAGATCAGTTTTTCCAGGAGGAACCAAAGTGAAAACTTTGGTGGTGAAAATAAAAAAGAGGGGCTGGGGATTTAGCTCAGCGGCAAAAGCGCCTGCCTGGCAAGTGCAAGGTCGTGAGTTCGGTTCCCAGTACCGGAGAAAAACCAAAAAAAAAAAAAAAAGGAACTGACAAAAGAAGCTACCACTTACCACCAGGCATTTGCATGCACTGTGTTATTAATCTTATCAATATCTTGGAGGCATAGATATTATTTTTCTCATTTCATATAGAAAAGTTAAATGACTGTGAAAATTAGGTGACTGCCAATCATCACATAATCTGAAAATTGATATTCAACCTCAAATCTTTGGAACAGTCTTTGATCATCCCTCCTGACCATTTGGTTTGCCCTTGTCATGGTTTGGCACTTATTTTGCAAGGGGAACAATATAATATGGGACACATATTTTACAAAATTATTTATAATAGTCACCCAAAAATTGGTATACAAGAAAGTGCAGAAAATCTGTCCACACACTAGAGACTAAAGAATCCAACTGAGGGCCTGGACCCCATGAAAATGTCCTACATGAGTCCAGCTGAAGACCTAGAGCTCATAACAATGCCTCCCACAAGTCCAACTGGAGGCCCAGAGCCCATAACAGTATCTCATGCAGGCCTGTTTCACAGATCTACACTGGGAAGGCCCAAAGGTCAGTGGTGGAATCTAGGAAGTCTGTGCAAGCGGGATGAAGGATCTGTGCTAGCAGGCTGAGGGATCTACTTTGGAACCAGGAAGCAATACTCAAAGTAAGAACCAGAGCTCCCCCAAAAGGTACCTCAGCCATCTTCAGCAACAGTGAGGTCCCCGGCTCTCCAATGGTGAAGACAGCCGAGTTCCCATCAGGGAAGCCAACGCAGCAAGCTTCTCCAGGAGACTGGCAGTGCACCACCTTCCCCTCCGGAGCCAGGAAGCGATGTTCAAAGTGAGGACCAGAGCCCCTACAAAGTGAACTGAAGCTACTGTCAGTGCCAATAAGGCCCTGAGCTCCTTGGTGGATGAAAACGAAGTTCATCAGGAAAACCAGCATGACAAGCGCCTCCAAAAGAATGAACAGCTTCTTACAGCTTCTACCAGCTCCCAACAGCTTTTCTCAGCTCCCAGCAGCCTAAGTTCTTCTTCTCCAGTTCTGCCCCTTACACTGCCGGCAACAATCCTCAGGTGGGCCTCCCACAACCAGCGCCACACTTACTCAGTTCAGCTGGGTTTTACAAGGTGACCACCAGTTGTCAATCCACTACAGCCCCTCTCCACAAATTAATATATAAATTTCCAAAAGACTTTGTGTAAGGAGAGCTGCCTTCAGAGTCTGCCACTTTCTACATGAGCTCCTTGTTATATGGAGTGGGCTCATTTCTGGTCTTCTCTATTATCCAGTTACTCTTGGTTCCTGAGGCCATGGCACTCTGCAACAGTTTTTTAAAACACTAGCCCACAATGTTCTAGAAGAGCAAAGTATTTTCACATCTATAAAGTATTTTCATATCCTTTAGCCCATTTGGTTTTAATGCTAATGCTGCAAAGTGGACATTATATCCATTTAATGGAAAAGCAAAGGTTCATGCAAGTTGGTGATTGCCTGGAAACTTAGCTGGTAAGTAGGCTTAACAACGGTTTAAGTATAAGCTGTTGGACTCTGCTGTTACCTTTCCAGTAGATTTCACTCACATGGGGAAAGAAGAGGTCAAAATAAGGAACAATTTCTGATGCTTTCTTATCTGGATAGAAAAAAACTAAAACTGATATAATAAGAGAAGTGAGAGTGAATGTGCAGCACCCACCCAGCACAAAGGAGACACCATCCACCATCCAACCCAGCTCTACATTTTGCTTCCCCATGGCAGAATGCATCAGGCAAGAACTAACCAACTGACCTGTCCTGAACAAGGACAACACCTGGGGAGAGAAGGCAGCAACCAACCAGACCCTGTGACTGTTGACATTAAGTCCAAATGTCCACTTGAGTCCCCGTCCTATAGCCTACATCCATCAGAGACCAGAGGGCAGCTCACATTTCCCATCTGCCAATGGGAGCAAGGACACACCTTGGCTTGAACAGTAACCATAGTCTGCAGGGAATAGACAGAGGGACCTCTGACGCAAAAACCCACAGTACCTAGAGCTGGGAGGAGAAAAAATGACTGACTAGTACAGATCTTGGAAAGAAACCACTCACTCAAAAACTCAGGGACTTCTTCTTTGATTCAATCTTTTTTTTACTTTGCCATTTTTATTACTTGTATTTTTCTTTCATCAAGTTTTTTGGGGGTTTGGGGCTTGGGGATTTTGCTCCCTTTTCTTCTCTTTTAGTTTCTTCTCTGTTTCTCTTTTACTTTTTCAACTTTTTTCTTTTCCTTATTATCTTTCTTTTATTTCTTGTATGTTGTTCTCTGTTTACCTTTTTTCTTCTTTTTCTTGTTCATCTTTTCCTGTGACTATTCCCTAACACTTAATTTCCTTTTATTCAGTAGGACTAGGACTACCCATCTCAATTTTCTCTCCTCCTCACAACACATTAATTAATTTCCCAAATGCTGCTTTGTTTCATTCTCCAGTTCCCCAGCCATTCTACCTTTACTAGCATAGCTAGTGAGCTTTATGAATCTCTAAATAACTAATTAATTTTACAGTATTGATGTTGAATACTATTCTATCATTAGTAGCAGTAAAGTTCTTTCATTTAGTAAGTATACTGTAGGTCAATATGTGGTTTCCCATAGCATGCATACCATAATTATCAATCTTGTGTCCATGTTGCAGGGTGGTACTTTTAATGGTCCTTGGGGTTTGTCAATATTCAATTTGTAGCTAACACTATAACTGATGTAATTTTTATCACTATGTCCAAGGTAAGAGAGATGTTATTAATTGTTTTCTTGGGATGCCACTCTGTGGATCACCTTGGGGTCATTAACAAAAACACCTGACCCATTCCTGGAACTCTAAGTACTGGGCCAAATATGTAGCAACCTTGCATCCCACATAAATGAAAGTGGTTTCATCTCAAAGGACAAAGCCAAAGCCACTAGTTAGCCACATCTAGAGGACACCACTGAACAGAAGACATCAACTAGAAAGTCTCCATAGTAGAAACAAAGCTTGATGCTACACTCAGCTCACAGCCTCAGCACACACAGAGGCAAACAAGCAAACAGAAACATGAGAAGACAAGCCAACAAAATGCCTCCAACAACTCCCAACTTCCCCAAAGCTGATCCATGAGGAATTGAAGCGGAGGAAACCAAAAGCCACCCATACAGATTATTCTAAAGGATACCAGAAGAGATAACAAAATAGATTAATAAGCATCTTGCAAATACATAGAAAATATAAGTAAACATATTGGACCAAATAAATTAATCAGTGAGTCTACAGAAGACACTAATCAAAAGCTAGCAGAGCTAAATAAAATGATTCAAAACATGAATAACTAGCATAGAAAATAATCAGAGTCCATGAAAAGGCTCCAAATATGAATTCAGGAGGTTAAAAATTCTATTGAAAGTATGAGCAACAGAAATGACCAATGTGAGGGCAGAATATTAGAAGTAGAACTCACAGTTATTGTCAGTGACCGGCTAATGAGATGCCTTAAAAACAACAGAGAACAGAAAAACATGATCCAACAGTTCTTAGATAATACAAGGAAGACCAATCTAAGATTAACTGAAATTTAGTGAAAAAAAATCATATGACAGAATAAATGGCATAAAAACTTCTTATTGAACCAGGCATGGTGGTGCACACCCATAATCCTAGCACTTAGGAGGCTGAGGCAGAAGGATTGCTGTGAGTTCGAGGCCAGTATAGGCTACATAGTCAATTCAAGGCCAACCTAAACTAAAAAATGAGAGTTTGATTGCCAGTACTGAAAAAATAAATAAATAAATAAATAAACTAAAAAATGAGACACTGTCTCAAAACAGGGGTACTAAAATAATGATAGCTGACATTCTTAATACAGAAAGAAAATTTAACATACAAAACTCCAGGTAGCCACAGTCAGAAAAGAATTTCTCCCCAACATATGCTAATCAAAATCCCAAAAGTCCAGCATGAGAAAAGAATCTTAAAACCAGTTAGAGAAAAGTAATAAATTACTTATAAAGGTAAACCAATTAGAATTAAAGCAGACGTAAGTCTATTTAATTTTTTTTAATCCTTTATTAAGATATTTGTAAAACACATCCTGGAAACTCCATCTCTTTATGTGCTGATGTGTACAATATTTAGTCAGTCCTTCATCTTGTTGGCTTCTGAGCCTGCTAAATATTTAATACTATTATTCCAGGATATACTAATAGGTTTTTGTTCAAATTTTAATTCTCCTGTCACAGAGTTCGATGGACTCTGAAAAGCTTAACCAAGAAAAAACATTTCGGGTGTGAGTACTGCTAACCATAACAGTATGTTCTTAAATCAATGTATCAATAACTCTTTACATCAGAGCAGCAAGATGTGGAGAAGCATGCACTCAAATACCCTGCTCCAAATGCAGTTTACCTCCTGTGTCATCTGTTTTTAGTAACTCCATTAACTTCTATGAGATATTCAAACACAAACAAAATTGGATATTAGATATTACCTACTGCTGTTCTTTTCATCAGCTATTTTATGTTTTCCCTTAAGGAACGGACAAAGCTATATGTAGAACAAACATTAGCAAAGCAGGGAAAAGGCAAAAGCTAAATGCTATAACTGAATTTCAGTCCAAAAAATGACTGAAATGGAGAGTCTCTCAAATTCAGCCTAGTTCACCTAGCACATCTCACTGTGATAGGGACTCCAAAACAGCAAAGTGGAGAAGAAATAAGAAGACATCACTGGAGTGTAGAAAAGTGGGTACCTAGTGTTAGAAAACCTTGGATTCAAACACCTAGCTGATTAGTATGTGCATCCAAATGTCTTGATCTGTTTGAAATCATTTCCCTCTTCCATGAAAACTGGGGTAACAATTAAACCTTACTGCATTATTTCAAGGTCTAAATAGGAAAACATAAAAAACACCTCAACTGGTACCTGTGGCATCACAGATGTTCAATAAATGTTAGTGTTCTTCTTTCTTTTTCAATCCACCTACAAAATTTCTATTGATATTTGCCCCGACCGTTATTCCATTATCATACACATCCTTATCTTTATCCACAAATAAATTTAAATTTGCCCTAAATCATAAACCAGGGTTGGCTACTACATTCCTACTACATTCCAAATCTGGACAGCAGGCCCATTTTTATAAACACAGGTAGTTTCATTTGATGAAACTTCTATGTTTTTTACACATTTTTTACACATTTTTACACATTTTTACACATTTTACACATTTTTTACACATTTTCTGAGATTTCTTTTACACTACAGCAACAGACTTGGGCAGGTGTAACAGAGCCCTTACATATTAGCTGTCTGCTGCTGCTATAAAAATGATTAAATCTTAATGTCATAAAATATACCTTTAATCTTAAAGTTCTGGAGGTTAAATGTCTCATAAAGGCCTCAGGGCTAGAACCAAGGTGTTGGCAGGGTGCATTCCTTTCTGGAGCTCCAGGAAAGACTTCATTTCCTTGCCTTCTCCAGCGTCTTGTGGCTGTGTCCACTGGCTCCTGCACCTTTGCCCCATCTAAAAAGCTGGCAACGGCTGGTTGAGGCTTTCTCACATCTCACATAATATCACTCCGACCTCTTCTGCCACCTTTTCTACTTTTAAGGACTGTGGTGACTACATTGGCCCACCAAATGATCCAGCATAACTTCCCTTCTAGTAAAATCAGGGGATTAGCACCCTCAGCTCCACCTGGCTATGTAACACACATTCTCGGGTTCTAGGAACTAGGGCATGAATATCTTGTAGGGGGGCTTTATTCTGCCTAATCTCTTATCTCCACTGCAAACCAAGATCAAAAGAGGTAGAGTTGCAAGTATATACAGAAGAAAGAGTAAGTCGCACTTCTTGCCTGGGAAACTAGGAAAAAAAAAACAAAAACTACTTCTGTTTAAATCCAACCACCCCAAATTCAGCCAAAGTAGCTATCTAGGTAGACCAACTCTCCCTGTAAAGTGTTCTCCTCCATCTCTTCCAGTCAGATGGTGCAAAATGGGGAGCTGCTTAGAACTCAGTATAATTCCTGAGTGGGACAAGTGAGGTGTTGAGGAAAAATGCTCACCTTAACCGACTCCGAGAGTTTAACCAAGTCAGTCCCCAGTCTGACTTCAAGTTGATCCAAGCACTGCGCAGAGGCCCTGAGCTCCAGCCCATATCCCACCTTGTGGGATTCTCCAGCAGAGCTGGGACTTATAAGGGACAGGGCTCACCCAGAGGACATCACAGCTGTTTTGAAGCCTACACAAGTCATAAATAGCCAGGCCCTGGGTGAAAACCTAAGCCGAGTTGCAGAGATAGTGTGATTTGATGCGTTTAATGATTTATACATATGGAATGCAGGCCTCATTTGAATCCTTTTCCTGAAAGTGTTGGAGGAAAACCTTTTCATACAGTACTTCCTTGTAAGAACACTAAACCCAGCCAGGCAAGGTGGTGCATGCCTGTAATGCCAGCATTTGGGAAGATGAGGCAGGAAGATCGCTGTAAGTGCAAGATTGTTCCTAGGTCAGCCAGGCTGAACTAGGCTGAGCTACACAGCCAGACCCTGTTTCAAAAAAACAGCTAAAGAAGAGCACTAAACCTGCAAGTCCCTTTCCTAGTTGAAACACTAGGGGCAGATTCTGGACCATCAACAAGTATCTCTGATAAAAGTAGAAATCAATGTCTTTAGGTATTGATAGCTTCTTGCGGCCAACATGAGCCATTTTAGCTGACACAAACACCCTTTCTGGCAAATAATCTACTGTTTAATAGTAATGCATTTCCTCTTGGCTGGGGGACACATTCAGATTACTACTTTTGTTACAGTTATGATATTAAATGCACCCTCCGGGGTCCCACTTGTGTGGAAGGTGACTGGATCATGGGATGCCATACTCAGCAGTGAGTTTGGCCACTGGCAAATTCAGTGGCTGAGTGCGTTGTTAGGAGATGACGCCTGGCAGAGGCGACTCGCTGAGGGAGAAACCTGGAAGACTGCCTCTCTCTCCCTCAGTCGGCCTCCTCTCCCTCCCTCACCACATAACATGAGCAGTTTTCCTCCTCCAGACCCTTCCACCATGCGCTTTCTGCCTAGGAAAGCTGACCATGGACTGAAAACTAAGCCAAAATAAAACCCTCCCACTTTAAACTGTG
Organism: Chinchilla lanigera; assembly: GCF_000276665.1. Taxonomy (NCBI): domain Eukaryota; kingdom Metazoa; phylum Chordata; class Mammalia; order Rodentia; family Chinchillidae; genus Chinchilla; species Chinchilla lanigera. Next base: position 9,899,069 of record NW_004955414.1, on the reverse strand, counting down.
GATGTCAGGAACTTTGTCACAGCAATGAGAGAAGGACTAAGACGCCTTAGCTTTTAGCACACCTATAAGGGGACATATAATTCCTACCATCTTCAGAGGAGATAATAAGCCAAACACTAAAAACAAAGTCTAATTGATATAGCCAGGCCACAAATACATGCTGAGAAAATATAAAAAGCTATATTTATAAGATGAAAACTGTATTATTTTCCTAGGAACAGTGGAACATGCCTGTAATCCCAGCCACTTGGAGGTTAAGGCAAGAGGATCAAAAGTTCAAAGCCCAACTCGGCAATTTAACACCACACTCAAGACTCAAAGCTGAAAAAAAGTTTCAATTTATATTTTATTTTACTTCTGAGTCTAAGTGAGCTTTAGGAAAAACACCAAAAGATATTCATACTAAGCATAAGAACAAATGTTGAAGTTATTCAGTGAAAAAAATGGGGAACAAGCATTAATAAGTTTAAAATAAAAAGCTGCCTTGCGGTCTCAGGTGTGTTCAGCTAGAAATTTAATTGCTGATCAATGCAGAAAGCTGCAGCCAGTTGTGAGTGTAGAAAATTGGTCTTGAAGAAGTTCATCCCTGCCAAGTGATCTTCCTAATGGTAAGTGTAACAACTCTTCAAGCTGCAGTTCCTTCAGTGGGTTCAAAAGAGATTAGAGTAGAACTGTATGTGAGGACATCACAGACAATTGACATCCAAAAGATTCCAGGCAGAGACTAAAATGGCTAATTCCTTAACACTAATAATGGGTCTGCTAAGAGAAATAGAGCATGGTTAACAGGGAATGGGAAGTTCAGAACTGTTTTCAAGATATTTTTACATGTTTATTGCCCTGTTAAAAGGTTTTAAGACTATTTTGAACTGGGCTATCTATTTTGGCTTTTGTCTTCTTCAATTCATCAAGCACTTGCTTGATATCAGCCAAATTGTTCATGTGCTAAACTCTGTGTTTTCAACCGTGAATAACATAAGCCTCTCTGCATGCAAGGAATTCATAGTCTAGTTAGTAACAGTAAGGCAGACACGTCACTGGGGAATTGGGAGAGCAGGCTGTCTTACTCCAAAATAAAGTTATCTAGCCCTCACCTGGGTTCATATCATATGAACTGAAACTAATCTAGTGTTGAGCTCAGTGCTGTTTATGTGGTAGGATAAACAAACCAGCCCTGATATCTCCATCACATCCATCAGCTTTTACCAGAAGTAGCCTCAGAATCAAAAGAATAATCAGATTCAGTGAATGCAAGTTGACACTAACACCCCTTTTAAGGTAGCAAGGAGAATGTCCACTAGCAGGCCGAAGGAGAGACAAGAACAGTCAAGTGATTCTCATCCCAGTAGAGAGGGACATTGTAACTCATAAGATCTAGGATCACACCCTGCTAAAGAGAGAAATATTTTTTCTTCAGTATGGAATTGCACTGCAAAATCTCCAAGAAATAATATATTTATATTTATAAGACTTCCTTACTTCACAGGTGAGTTGGTAAGGTCATGTCAAGGTGTTATCTTTATTCAGTAGAACAGATCTCTACCCACTTTCTGAAGCCCTTTTTCTATTACAAATATCAATATGCATCCAGCTTTAACCTGTGGTTTTGCTCAGATTTGAGGACTGCCAGAAAATTCTAATTCATAAGGTCCAAGAATGTACATATCATCCTTTACATTGTATAAGAAGAGTTTTCTGAGAGTTCATGAGCCTGAAAAACATGAAAAACAAGGAGGCCCTCCTTGAGAGGAAAGTCAGTTCAGAAGCAGGAACATATGCACAAGGCTCACACCCAGAATGGGGTTCCCTTATGTCACAGTGGACATGGAGGCCACTCTGGAGGCCAAGAGGCCCTTCTGAGTTAGGCCACCCTGGGGTTTGGAAAAGCCAAAGGGAGTTGGTATGTCTGCCAAAACAAAATCCCAAGAGTACAGCAATCCCCCAAATACAGTGGTTTATTGAGTATTTATCACATTCACAGCAAGACAGAGGAGATCTCGCCACAGTGCTGGAGGTGGCACTGACAGTGCAGGATCTTTCTCCCCACTCCCACCCCACCAACACACCCTGTGAACTCTGGATGGGTGGGGTGGGCCCATCAGGCAGCCCTGGACCTCAGCTATCTGGAGACTGAACTCAGCACAGGAATTTAGGAGGATCCAAGACCAGTACAGCCTGGAAGCCAGGCCAGGTAGAGTGAAGGTCTCAGAGAGCTGCAGAGCTCAGTGGCAACTGTATAAAGAGCAGTACCTATGGTAAAGTCCACAAGCACTAAGCCAGAAGACCAAGCCAAATATTAGCCTTGTGCATGCTACAAGTATTCTACCATTTCACTATACCTTCAGTCCCTTAGTATTATTTGTTCTACATTAAAGATATGAAAACTGAGCTTCAGAGAAGTAAACTTCCAAAGCACAAGGCTATCAGAGTTAATGGAACCACAACTGAAAACTAGGTATCTCTGACTCTTTATAGTCCATAAATAAATCTAAATAGGTACCTAATTCACTTCTTTGGTATAAGAATAAAGTTTTGTGTTATTTCTTGTCTATCCTAATGATCAAAATCAGTAAATAATTAAATACACAGATTGCCTTCGATTCTTTCATAAGGAAGAATGACAAATGCAATGTAAATGCTTTTGAAGTCAGTCATGGTGGCATATCTTAATCATAGCACTCTGGGAGCCTGAGGCAGGAGAATCATGGGTTCAAGCCCAGCCTGGGTAACTGAGCAATTTAATGAGACCCAAAATATATATAAAAAACTATGGACATAGCTCACTGCAAAGTCTCTTGGTTCAACCCCAGGTCTGGAGGACCACTGCGTCACCCTCCCCCAGAACCAAATATGATTGTGTTTACTTGAAAACAGTGAAGGCTGTGTAGAAGTGATTTCCCTAATTGGCTTTCAGACTGAATAGTAAGTCTGTGTACATGTCTTCACACAAGCAAGTGGGTGGCATATGGGGCTAGCATTGCTCCTCACCAATGGCTATAGCTGAGCCTAGATAAGTGGGTCGTGAGACTGTGGGGCTAAGATATGTGATAATGTCTCTGCTAAGGCCTCTGGGAATCCAGAGAAAATTCCTTCCCAGAACAGACTATAGAACAGATTCTCATTAATCACAACCTGAATCTGGCTGTTCTGTTTCTCTCACAAGAATGCTTGGTTCTCCTTTACAAGCCTTGCCTGCCTAGCCACTAATCTAGCACATCCAGCCATAATCCCCTCACCATTATACTCAGTGTGAATGTGACCAATAAATACCAAGGTTCTGCCTGCCTCCAGGCTTTTCTTTCCCCATGAACAACTGACCATCCAAGAACCCTGTTACATTACTATTTGTCTCTTGCTCCATTTTTGTGGTGCGCCATAACACCTCTCAGGAAACTGGGGACTCACTTCAGGGGTTACCAATATCCAGGGACAACAAAAAAAAAACAAGAAAAATGCTTTTTTTTTATTTTAAAGATAAAAGAACCAAAACATATTAGCAAACACACTGACATAAACAAAACAACATAAAAATAAAAACAATACAGAATTTCAGACAAGGTAAAAGGAAATTAACAATTGTTGTTGTATTACATATTGTTATCTTCAAATTGTTTACTCAGGTAAACAAATACAGGCATGTAAGATTGATCAAACAATTAAACATTAACTGTTCCTTTCCCTAAAGCAATAGAAATCAGTAGTCCAACTATTTTAGCTATCCTGTGTATACATATATACATATTTTCACTTCTTTCTTTTTTCTTTTCCCTCATTCCAGTCGTTCTTTCCTTTTGAGCAATTTCTTTCCTTTTAACAATATCTATTTCACCTTTTAGATTTTCTTTCTTCTTTCAGGTTCTTACACTAAGGAGACTATACTATGTTTACACATGGGAGTCTGATTTATTTCACTTATGAGTATAGTCTCTAGTTGCATCCAACTACCTATAAATGCCTCATTTAACTTTATAGCAGAGTAATATTCCATTATATAAGAATACCACATCTTTTTTATCCATTCTTCAGTTTATGGGCATTTGGGTTGTTTCCATGATTTAGCTAATACAAATTGTGCTGCTATAAACATGGGTGCACATATATCATTGTGGTATGATGGCTGTCATTCTTCTGGGAAAATGCCCAAAAGAGAAATAGCTGGGTTGAATAGGACATCTAATCCTAGTTTACTGAGGAATCTCCAGACTGATTTCTACATTCATTGCAACAGGCTACACTCCCACCAGCAGTAAAGAAGGGTTCCTTTTTCCCTACAGCCTCTCCAGCATTTGTTTTTGGTTGATTTCTTGATGATAGCCATTCTTTTTTGGGGTGAGATGGATTCTAAGTGCTGCTTTAACTTGCATTTCTCAAATGACTAATGATGTTGAACATTTTTTCATGTATTTATTCACCATTTGTATTTCTTCATGTGAGAAGTGTGTATTCATCTCAGATGCCCATTTTTGGACTGGGTCTTTGAATTTTAGAGGCCTGATTTTTTAAAAAATTCTTTATATGTTCTAGATAGAAGTCCTTTGTCTGAGAGAAGGTTGGCAAAAATTTTTCTTAATTTCTGGGTTTTCTTTTTATTCTGCTGATAATTTCTTTAGATGTGCAAAAACTTTTCAATAAGATGAGATCTGAGTTGTTGAGTCTTTGAAGAATTTCCTGTGTAGTTTGGTTTTTATTCATGAACTCTCTGCCTACCCCTATGTCTTCAAGGTTTCAGTACATTTATGGTTTCTGTATAATATTCAGATCTTTGATCCATTTTGACTTTAATTTGGTGCATGGTGATAGACATAGATCTAGTTTCAATCTTAAGAATGTGGTGAGCCAGTTTTCCAGCACCATTTATTAAAGAGGCTATCTTTCCTCTAGTGAACTTGTTTGACCTCTTTGTCAAAGATAAGGTGGCTGAGTGTGTTTGTGGTTATGACTGCTGTTCCAGTCTGTTCCACTGATCCTCATGTCTGTTTTTTTGCAAATACCATGCTGATTTTATCACAGTAGCTTTGTAATATAATTTCAACTGAAGGATTGTAATGCCACCTGACTTGTCCTTGTTGCCCAGGATTGTTTTTGCTATCCTGGGTCTCTTCTGGTTCCAGATGAATTTTAGGAATTTTTTCTAGATCTGTGAGGTATACTAATGGTATTTTAATTGGAATTGCATGGAATCTGTATGACAATTTTGGGAGTATGGCCATTTTCACAATGTTGGTTCTTCCTATCCATGAGCAAGGAATATATTTCCATTTTCTGAGATCATCTTTAATCTCCTTTTTCAGAGTACTGTAGTGTTCACTGTAAAGATTGTTAGATTGATTCCCAAGTATTTCAGTTTTTTTCGTGCTATTGTAAAAGATACGGTTTTCTTAATTTCTCTCAGTGTGTTTCTTGTTTGTGTATAGGAATGCTACTGATTTTTGACTGGTGACTTTGTATCTTGCTATGTTACTGAATTTGTTTATTAACTGTGGGAGTCTTTTGCTGGAGATTTTGGGGTCGTCTATGTACAGTACCATGTCTTTTGTGAATGATGAAAATTTCACTTCTTCCTTTCTTATTCTTATTCCTTTTATTTCTCTGTCTTGTCTGATTGCTGTGGCTAGTGTTTCCAGAACTATGTTGAATAGAAGAGGTGAGAGTGGACATGCTTGTCTTATTCCTGATTTTAGTTTGAAAGCTTTCAGTTTTTGTCCATTTAGTATGATGTTGGCTGTTGATTTGTCATAGATGGCTTCGATCAGATTGAGGAAAAGGCCATCTATTCCTATTTTCTCTTGGGTTGTAATCATGAATGAGTGTTGGACTTTGTCAAAGCTTTTCTTGCATCTATTGAGATGATCATGTGGTTTTTGTCTTTGGCTCTATTCATATGGTGTAATACATTTATTGATTTATATATATTGAACCATCCCTGCATTACTGGAATGAATACCACTTGGTCATGGTGTATAATCTTCTTGACGATTTACTGCAGTCTGTTTGCTACTATTAATTGAATATTTTTGCATCTATGTTCATTAAGGAGATTTGCCTGTGGTTTTCTTTCTTATTTTGGTCTTTCTCTGGTTTTCATATCGGTATAATACTTGCCTCCAGAAATGAGTTAGGGAGAATTGCTTCCTTTTCAATTTCATTGAAGAGTTTGAGGAGTGCTGGCATTAAATCTTCTCTGAATTTCTTGTAGAATTCAGCTGTGAATCTATCAAGACCTGGGATTTTCTTTTTTGGTAAAATTTTAATCATATTTTCAATCTCATTAATTGATGTTGGGTTATTCAGGATTTTTATATCTTCTTGATTCAACTGTGGTAATCCATACATATCTAAAAATCTGTCCATTTCTTCTGTGCTTTCCATCCTATGGGAGTAAAAGTTTTCAAAGTAGGTATTGATGATCTTCTGAATTTCTATAGGATCTGTAGTGATTTCCCCCTTTTCATTTGTTATTGCTGAATTTGAGTTATTTCTTTCTTTTTTTTTTTTGATAAGTTTGGCTAAGGGTTTATCAATTTTATTTATTCTTTCAAAGAACTAACTCTCTGATTCATTAATTCTTTGTAGACTTTTCTTCATATCAATTGCATTAATTTCTGCCCTAATCTTTGTACTTTCCTCCCTCCTTTGGGCTTTGGGCTTAACTTTTTCTTCTTTTTCTACAAGTTTGAGGTGCACATAAGGTTGTTTATTTGTTCTCATTTTGTTTTCCCTATATGTGAGTTCACCACTGTAGACTTCTCTGAGGGCTACTTTCAGCACATCCCACAGATCTGGTAAGTTGTATTTACATTTCTATTTCTTTGTAGATATTGTTTAATTTCTTTAATTTCATCTGTAATCCATTGGTTGTTCAGCAGGCTGTTATTTAATTTCTATGTGTTTATGGAGTTTCTCTGGTTCCTTTTATCATTAATTTCCAATTTCATTGCACTATGGTCAGATAATATGCATGAAATAATTTCAGTTCCTTTGCATTTAGTTAAGCATGTTCTATGTGCCAGAATGTGGTCTATTTTAGAGAATGTCCCATGTGCAGCTGAGAAGAATGTGTACTCTCATGTAGTGAGGTGGAACACTCTGTAAACATCTACCAAGTCCATTTGTTCACAAGTTTGGTTCAGTTCTGTTATTTCTTTGCTGATTTTTTTGTCTCTTTTTGTCAATGGGGTATTGAGGACTCCCATTACAATAGTGTTATGAGTTATTTGTTTTTTCATATCTTTTAAGTTTCAACTTATATAGCTGGGTACTTCCATATTTGGTGCATATATATTTCTGATTGTTATCTCTTCATCTTGAAGTTTTCCCCTAACAAGTATGTAGTGACCTTCTTTATCTCTTTTGATCATTCTTGGTTTGAAGTTTGCATTGTCTGCAAACAGAATACCTGCCCTTGCTTTTTCCTGGGTTCTTGTTGCATGAAGGATGTTTTCCATCCTTTGACTTTCAGTCTATCAAGTTCCCTTGGAGTTAAATGTGTTTCTTGTACACAGAGTATTGTTGGATTTTGTTTCTTGATCCACTCTGCTAGTCTGATTCTTTTGATTGGTGAATTGAGGCCATTTACATTAATGGTTATAACTGACATGTGTCAGCTTATCTTTGTCATGTTTTCCTTGTGTTGGTTTCGTACTTTTTCTTTCTGTTTAACTGCTTGCTTTGCTTGGTGGTTACTTTCTATTGCTGTTCTTGAAATTGTGGTCATTTTTATCTCTTTCTATAATATCTTTTAGTGCACTTTATAGAGTTGTTTCAGTGGTCTGAAT
>NW_004955414.1:9799236-9891194 GCF_000276665.1 Chinchilla lanigera | reverse complement strand
TTTTTTTGGTTTTTCTCTGGTACTGGGAACCGAACTCACAACCTTGCGCTTGCCAGGCAGGCGCTTTTGCCGCTGAGCTAAATCCCCAGCCCCTTCAGTTGTTCTTTGTCATGGAAAAATTTTATTTCTCCTTTAATTTTGAAGGACAGTTTTGCAGGGTACGTCAGTCTGGGTTGGAAGTTGTTTTCTTTTAGGACCTGAAATACTTCACTCCAAGGTCTTATTGACTTGATGATTTGTGTTGAGAAATCTGCCATGATTCTGATGGGCTTTCCTTTGTAGGTGATCCATTTCTTTTCTCTAACAGCTTTTATTATTCTATTCTTTTGCTGAATTTCTGGGGAATTGATTATTATATGTCTTGGAGTAGATTTATTTTGGTTATGGATAATTAGAGTTCTATATGCCTCACTTAACTGTGTGGCAGATTCTTTTTCCATGCTTGGTAAATTTTCTGCTATTACTTCTGCAAATAGTCTTTTTATGTCACTTGTGTTGACTCCTGCTGTTTCATTGACACCTATTAATTTTACATTGTGTTTCTTTGCTTTGTCTTGCAGCTGTTGAATTGTTATTTCCTGGTTTCTTGTTATTTTTAAGACATCTTTCCTTTCACAATTGTTAGCTACAATGTTGTCTTCAAGGTCTGAAAGTCTATATGTTCAGCTTCATTCAAGCAGTTTGGCCAGCTTTTGATGGAATTTTTAATTTCCTGGATATCACTTTGAATATGTTTTGTACATTCTAATTCTTTTCTGTATTGTTCATTCAAGGATTCCATCATTTTTCTATGCGCCTATGTTTTTTATCTGTGTCTTCTTTAGATGTGCTGACTAATTCTTTCATTATTATTGTCATTTCTTTTTTTACCTGAGAGGATTTTTCTGATCTGATTTCTTCTACAGCCTGATGGAGTTGTTTCTTTACTTCAGTTGCTATCATTTCAGAAATTTCAGGTGCACAACTTGTGAGTTCTCCTATGTTGATATCTGCTGGGCTTGCTCTGGGTGGGTTGGAGTTCCAAGATTGCATTTTGATCCTTATTCTTGTCATTTTTAATGCCAGAGGCAGAGTTCCATGCTTCACCCTTCCCAGGAAGCTCACCAAAGGGCTCTAGCATCCCTAGTGTTCCTGGGTGTCAGACTTTCCCCATGATGGTGGCAGGAGGCAAGCTGCTGGGTCTGGGGTCCCCAGGAAGTTGATGGAGCATACCTGTCTCTCTTGGGGCTCAGAGGTGAACTGCAATGGAAGTGGAATGTGAACTAAAGAGTCTGGGGTCCCCAGGAAGCTGATGGAGTGCATGGGGCTCAAACATGAACACTGATGGTGAAAAATGCTTTTAGAGATCTAAATTTGTCCTAACTGACAAAATGCCAACCAAATGAATGGCACTTTAATAACTGAACTACTCAGAATTCTAAAGATGTGATAGTTAAAAGAGTAATAAAATGAGATTTAATTTCAAAAATACCTCATTTTTCTGGGTGCTACATATACAATGACTAAAAAAAAGGAAAAGTAGCAGGAAGCTCAGGTAGAAAATCATTGCAGTAATTGTACTAAAAGTTGATAGCATCCTGGACTAAGGCACTTAATTTAGATTTAAGTATTTCAGTGTACATATTTAATGGCCCTTCCCTCCCCCATCCTAGGATAGCTAAGAAGACCATATATGATGAAAAAAGTTTTATCTTTCCAGTTTGCTTGTAAAAATAAAAGTCCTAAAGACATATCATTAAGGTTCTGTAGCACTTTGGGTGTAGTTAGGAACTCCATTTAGAGAGCATCTCCCCAAATCATCAATCCATGGCAGCACAGAAGTACTTGAAAAGAAATTTGCTGGCGAGGCACTGAAAGGAGAATAACAGTGAACAGGAGTTACCTGTGGCTCCAATAAGCTACACACAGTGCTAATTCTGAGGACCACAGGAAAAACTATATATCACTATACAAACAGTTCCAATCCCTGCCAAGAGCATGTATGAGCACAAAGCTAATAAAACTATACATCTGAAGCAATTCAGAGCCAATGAGAATGAACCTGGACAAGTAAAAACAAAATTAATGAAAAGAAGAAAAAATAATGTACTCTAGTTCTATTTTTTTCAATTAATAGCTATTGAGCAGTAGCCAACTGTCACATTCATCTCATCTCAAGAATTCTCTCCACAAAATGATGTGAAAATAAAGAAAATATCCAGTGTTAGAGTTTATTTTCAGTTGAACTAAAGAAATTATTCAGACCTTATTATGTACTAGAAAATGAAGCAAAGATCTGAAAATGAGTAAACTGTGTTCTTATCTTCTGAATACTTACTGAAGAGTACTGGGATGTAGAAGCAGGAACATGACGTGTTAATTATCAATATAACAGCTAAAACTTTTCAGGCAGCTAATATCAGACTCTGTGCTACATGCACCAGTATGCAATTAACTCTTTAATTCTACAGCAAATCTGAGGGGCAGATATAATTGTTCCCACTTTATGATTGAGGAAATTTAGATTCAAATAGTTTATATAAATTGTCCAATATCATATGTCAGTTGACAATAGCTTTACTGACTATAAAACTGGCATTCTTTCCATTCTAGCACATAGTGTTTCCAAAAATACAGGATACAGAGTGATACAGGCTATATACAGGAAACAGATGTCCAGTGCTACCATGAAGGTGTCTGGCACACCAGCTTGATTGGCCAAAGAAAGAATATAAGTATATACCTGCTACTTCACAACAGCAAAGACAACATCATCTTTTTTTCGTGGTCTAATAAACAGAAATAGGTATTTTGCTTTCTTACAAAATCATACAACCTGTCCTATTCATGAGCTGCTTTTTCTGCATTATGAAAATAGCTCATTTTATATTTATTTCTACAAGTATCAATGAGATTGAAAATAATTTCACATACTTATTGATCATTGGCATTGTTCCTGTATAAATGAATTGTTTACATGCTCTGCCCAGTCTCTTTCTTCTGTACTAGTCCTTAACAATTTTTTTGAGTTTTATTGAGATATAACTGACAAAATGTTGTAAGTTTAACACATATATGATGACTTTATATATGCATATATTGTGAAATAATTATTATAATAAAGTTAGTTAATTTACCTACCAGCTCACATAGTGACTTTTGTGGTGAGAGCATTTAGGATCTATTTTCTTAGCAATTTCAAATGTACATTATAGTGTTTTAACCATAAAACCACAATATTATTCATTAGATCCCCAAATTTATTTATCTTACAACTGAAAGTTGTACCATTTGATTACCATATTTGATGGGTATTTTTTAATATAAAGTATCATTACAACAACAAAAAATAAAGTTTTCTTTTGGTTAGGGTATCTGATATAGTTACTGAAATGGGGAGATCAATACAACAAAAATAAAAATAATTCTTTTGGAATGCACTGGAATGAAAAACAAGATGGAATTCCTGAAGATGAATCCTAGCACTCAAGTCTAAAAGGCAATCATGGCACCAAGATCAGAAAACAAAGCTAAAAGGGGAGTATCTGCTGGATATCAAGAACAGAACAGAAAGCTAAATCAGTAACTCAGTGACTAAGTCCTACACTTAGATTCCTTCTTTGTGAAATGGGGATAACACCCCAGAGTGACTGTGAGACTCAAATTACCGTGAATAACCATAATAAATAGTAAAGTTGCCCACACCATTAGTATCATTAAGTGCTTTGCAGCAGACAAAACTCTAAAAGTGCCCCCACCATAAATATTCTCATACTTCAGTTATTCAATCAAACACTAATTTAGATACTGGTATAAAGGGCCATAGAATTAAAGCAAAGGAAGGCAGCAGAAAAATGATCTGTAAAGATGCTGTGGAAGCAAAAGAAGGCAGAAGAGATAGCAAGAAAAATGGTCAGAAGATTCACAGTTTGAGAAACATTTAAGCTACTCTTGCTGGTTTTGAAGATGGAGGAAGGGAGCCTCAAGCCAAAGAATGCCAGTAGCCCCTGGCAGTGTAGAATAAACTCCGACAAGAGCCAACAAGGAAATAGGGACTTTAATCTCCATAAGATTGCATAGAATTCCATTCTACCACCTACCTAAATAAGATTGGAAGCATATTCATTCCTAAAGCCGCAAAAAAAGAAAGCATTCTTGCTAACCCCTAGTTTATAGCTTGTGAGACTAAAGAAATAGCCTAGACTTCTGACCTATGAAAACTGAGATAAAATTGACTGATTTAAAGCTGTTATGTTAGTGATAATTTGTTGCAACAGAAAATTAATACACATTTTATTATTATTTATCCATCTAGCTAAGTCCTTATCTAGACATGTCTTGTAATCATCTTTACTCAATTTTTCCTCAATCTATTCTGTTTAGGAGTCCTGAAATTGACCCTCAAAGACACTGAAAATTTCATCTGCTAGTTTCTACAGCTGCAGGTCTAGTCACAAACTACTGACATATGTGACCGATTCTTTTTTTCACTCTTTTTTTTTTGTTGGTTATTCAGATTAATGAACTTTGTCTTGGTAGGCTCATACATGCACATAACATAATCATTTCACTGCACGCCCTCCACCTCGCCTTTCCCTCCCCCAAGTCTCACATTTGGGGGTGGTCAATGTGTGTGATGTATTTTGCTCATATCTGTCCTCCCCCTCATTCACTCTTATACCTTCACCCTTTCCCTCTCACTCCCCTCCTCTTTAAATTGACAAATGATGACATGGAACACTAAAATCATAAATACTGGTGTTTTTTTTTTAAAGTTGCATGATTATATTGTCAAAGTTAAATTAAAATTTTCTACTTTAATAACTTTAATACTTTCAAGTGTTTCTCAGAATTCATATACAGCTCTTGTTAATATTATGTTACCTCACAAGACCCTCTGGAACCACAGATTAAACAAAGAGAAACCATCCTAATGGATGCTGAGCAGTATATAAAACAGCACATTTTTAAACACAAATAAACTGCACTCATGCTACATACCTACAAGATTTGATAAAATAGTTATTTTACCTTTTCTCTCTGCCTAAAACTTCTACTCACATCATCCCTGCATTCAAAACAGTTGACTTTCATTGAAGCAAACCCACAAAACTTCAGCTTCACATTCACATACAATTTCCTTTTAAGAAATAGGACAAGAGATACACCGAAGCAAGTGACCAGAACTTCACAATGATAAGTAGCAATGTGCCAGTGCTGAGCAATGGAATCATGTGCTCTTTCATAAGTTTTATCCTGGTGTGTTTGTTATTTGCAGGACATACTAAAGCACAGTGTCCTCCTGTACAGAGACCTGTGGTATTTAAGGGTGTTAGTCTTCCTAATAATATTAATCTAATACCAAAGATGCTACTCACTTTATTTTCCTGAAGATCACAACCTGCGAAGGTTCAAGAAGGTCTCTGCATTTCTACACAATAAAAATTTAAATTTGTATCCTGAAGCCACACATACATATGTGTGCACACAAATGTAGACAGACACCCTTATGCAAATTCTGAAATCTGTGAACAGCTTTCTTAAAGTCAAAGTATGTTAATTGGTTCTACCCTAATTTAATCAAAGTTTGCATTATTGAGTGGGGTCAAGAAGTCAATGCTCTATTGATCAGGGAAGGACAGTTGCAATATTATTTCTAGTGTCATCACAATGTCATAAGAATCATTCCAATTACATGTAGAAGTTGGAAGCATTGTGCAGCTAGAAAGAAATCTTAAATTCACAACACAAACATAAAACTTGAATAAAAGATCCATTAGAAAAATGTGCTTTCAGACTGATGATAAATGCTTCACTCATCACTTTCATTGCCAGATTGAAATGATTAGCAGATGGTTTTGGCAATTAATTTGCATTCAGCACTCAAGTATTGAGCAGTTAACATGCATTCAGTGCATTTTTCTCTGGTACTTTCTCAATAAAATAAATGTGGATTTAAATAATCTACATTCTGTTTTTCTTCCCAAAGTCCTGCTCTACACGTTAATCTTTCTCTTCATTGCACCTTTCTTCTTCCTCATTTCAACCTTCCTTCTTCTTTGAAATAAATGTTTGAGATGGAAAATTTCACTCAAAATCCTTTTGGCCTGTCTTCCAACACAGAGGGGTGAGGAATGGATATTAGTTTTTTATACATGACACGGCAATGCCAATGTGTACACTTATATGAGTAATAGTAATACCCCTTCAATATAAGCACTGAGATTTGCATTCAAGTTCAAACAGAAGGAAGCCTGGCACGAATCAGCGCCAACCTTAGTAGCAGGCAGCCGTGGGACTGAATCCCAGTTCTTCGTACTTGGTGGTTATGCGATGTTGAAGTGTTTGATTAAATTCTCTGAAACTTGGGATGTCATTGATAAGCTGCTGATAATTAATAAATGTTTTAGTTTATTTTAAGGATTCAAGAAGAAAAAGGATGTGAATCACACAGCATAATGCTTTACCCATTATAGTGGTTAGTTTTATGCTTCAGTTTGTCTGGACTAAGGTACCAGACAGCTGGTAAAACATTATTTCTGGGTTTTCTGAGGGTACATTGGAGGTGATTACAATTTGAACCCATAGACTGAGTAGAGAAAATGGATGCTCTCCAGTACTGACAGGTATAATGCAATCCATTGAGAGCTTCAATAGAACAAACTGGCAGAGGCAATACTGCCTCCTTGACATGTGTAGCATTCATCTTCTACTGTCAAATATCAGAGTTCCTGACTCTCAAGCTTTCAGATTTCACACATTCCACCAGCAACCACTCTGGTTCCCAGGCCTTCTGCCTCAAACTGAACTACACTTTTCACTCTCCTGGTTCTCTAGCATGCAGACAGAGTATGACAGGAGAACTCTGATTAAAACTCCATATGCTGGATGTTTTAAACTCATTTAAAAATATTTTAAAATATTTAAATTCTAAAAAATTTAAAAATCATTGGTTCCTAATAGTTATTGAGCTGCTGTCACATGGTAGGTGCTCTGCTGCACACTTCTGGTGCACAGTTCACCAAATGCATGCTTCATACATCTGCATGTTCGGAGTTCCATCGGGAGCCTGATGAGGTCTCCACTGCTGTAGGGGAAAGTTGGTGGGGAGGAGAGCACTCAGCTCAATGTTCACTTGCTGGGTGTTGATATGTATGTAGACTCAGCTTTGGAACTGACACTCAGCCAAAGCTCGGGAACAAAAGCCTCCTCCTACCTCTCAGAAACAGTCTCAGAAAAATGCAGGTTCTCCTTGAAGTAAGAGATAAAGTACAATAGTGAAAATATGAGATGAGTGTGGTAGTGGATGCCTATAATCCCAGCACTAAGACACCTGAGATAGGAGGATTGTGAGTCAGAGGCTAGCCTTGATGACACAGGGATACCTTATCTACACACACACACACACACACACACACACACACACACACACACAGCTAAGGCCAGTAGTAAAAATTGTAGGGGAAAATTTAGAGTTACAGGCTATAAGTTGCTAATAACATTATCTTACCACCCAAGGAGAGTTTGTTTCTAGTTCCTGACATATGGAACTGTTAAAAAACACAAAAACAGGAAATACTTAAAAGAAATAAAAGTTGAAATGGTTCAGCACTGTAAGAAGCAGAGCAGAATTTATTTTAGACAGGGTCTCTGTTTAAGGAACTGCACAGTGGGCTGGCCATCTCCCAGTCTCAAGAAGAGCAGGTGTTAGAGCATAGAAATGTGGTGGAGCAGAGGCCCAGAGGGAAGGAGGACAGGCTGGCAACTACAGAAATGCAGAAACTGCCCAAGTCTCACGGGGGCTGCAGGGACAAGGTAGCTCAGCTCTTGCTGTAGTCCTTCAGAAACAGCAATGGGAGCCCAGCCAAAACTGAGAGACTTTATTGACAAATAAAAGAAAAGTCACCGAAGAGAGGACACAAGCCACTCCAGACACTAAGAGAAGGAGAGCACTTCGCTGGAGCTGAGGGTGCGAGGAGCTCATCAGTGAGGGCTGACCACCGCCTTCTCTCTCCACTGATTATTTCACCCAGCTGATTGGCCAAAGGACAAAAGACCAGCATCTGTTTCAGAAAAATAATATGACTAGGGTAATACTTATATTGTTATGTGTTTTGGTTACTTTTCTCTCGTTGCTGAGACAAAATACCCAACACCCAAAATGAAGGAAGGAAAGGTTTATTTAGCTTACAGTTTGTGGAGGTTTCAGTCCGTATCTGGCTGGCTCTGAGGCAGAAGATACCAAAGCACCAAGAGCAAAGGGGGTAATGGCAGCCGAACGGCAAAGCAGCCAGAGCAAAAGGGAGGAATTGTGGCCAGCAGCCTCTTTCCCTGCCTTACATTGTAAACAGGCTACCCCCACCTAAGGGGCATGTCGCTCTCACATAATCCCCATGCCTTCCTCTTCCACAGGTTCAGGATGTATACAAAGTAAGCACCCTGGCTTCCTGCTGAGTCACTTAGCCAAACCTCTAGACTCCCCAAGTTGACACAATGTATCAACCATAACATTATGGTAGACACTTCCTTAAGAAATCAAATGTTTGTTCAGTAACTAATGTCTATCAAGAACCTTTCTATGTAGAAAAGATGCAAAATAAGACAAATAAACAATAAATTATAATACTGTAAAGCAATGAAAACAATTATAGGTGAAGAGAAAATGAGGAATAGTGGAGCTCAAGTTTTCAGTTAAAAAATTGCATGGCTAGTAATCCACTGCATAAATTCAGAATAAAATATTTACATTTCCATCCAAAATATTCTTAAAAGTTTTCTGATCTTGGAATTTCATGTTCATACTAACTACCGTGACTGGTTAACCCACTTCTCCTCTTGATCTGCAGAATGCTGGAAGCCAGAGTTATGTCATGGTGTTGGATGATGTGAAGCATCACCTGTACCCTTCTTTAGGACTAAAGAACTTTTCCAGAGGTTCAGATGCCAGAGGTTCCAGCAGAAGAAAACCCTCAGATATCAAGCCTATTCAAGAAATGCATCTGCTGAAGAATCCTCAAGTCCACAACCCTTGTCCAAGCAAAACCAGTGCTCAGTAGTTATGGGAGATGGATTCCAAGACCCACTACAGATACCCAAAGCTGTGGATGCTCAAGTTCCTTATACAAAATGGTGCCATAATCAGTACAGGCACAACCTTTGTAAATATGTTCAATCTGATATTGGTTGCATCCACAGATGTGGAATTCTTAAATACAGAGGGCTGGCTGTACATTCAGTAACTGACAATTTATAAATATCCTGCCCCTCCTTCGGAAAAGGAAATCATCATAACTTCATAGTTCTCACAGGGCTGCAGAGGCTTGTACTGAAAATGCTTCATAGTCCATATTCTCTATTATGGTTTGTGTCTGGATGTCCCCCCAAATCCTCATGCAGTCATGGAACAGGCTTCTAGAGTTTCTGACTGATTCATGGTCCAATGCTGGGATTATGGGTGTGAGTGCTACACACACCCTCAGGCAGGTAGCCTGCATACAATATAAGGGAGAGAAAGAGGCTTGCTTGTTGGCACTCCTCCCTTTTTGTTCTTGCTGCTTTTGCTAGTTTCCACTGCCATGAACTGTTACCCTTTGCCATGGGCCACTCTGCCTTGGAGCCAGCAAATTATGGACTGAAATCTCCACAAACTCTGAGCTAAATAAACCTTTCCTTCCTTAATTCTAGTCATCAGGTATTTTGTCCCAGCAATGAGAGAAAAGTAACTGAGACATTCTCTTTCTCTAATCTTGCTTTTTCCCCTCACCTGCATAAGTGACTCCAAAGGCACTCCCAACAAATAGCTTGCATGCTAATCTCTATTGCCCAGACAATCCTAACTGCGCACATTGTATGCAGCAGATGGGAAGATTCTCTTCTGGGGAATCTGGCCAGAATAAGCAAGAGACCAAACGAAAGTGATAGCAGAAATTCTTGCAATCTGTAATTCCAGCACCTGTGAGGCTGAGGAGGGAAAATCTGTGAGTTCAAAACCAGCCTGAACTTCATAGGGAGACCCTGTCTAAAATAAATTCTTCTAATGAAACTGTTTAGCCACACCTCCTTATGGCAAAGTTCATAGTTGACAAGAAGCCCTACTCGCGTGCACAGAGCTTGCAATTAATTTTTTATATCTCACTGGTCAGCAAAGAACACCATGAATTCCAGAAAAACACTTAAAAATAAAAGGTAATGCCTAAAGCTAACAGAAGTTAACAACTTGTTAAGGAAATAAACTGTACGGGGAGATCAAACCAGAAAAAAGGAGTATTTTTAAAAGATATGAGAACAAAACAAAAATAAAACATTATTTTAAAATAAAAAGGGATGTTCAGAGAACGTAACAATTAGAAATTTCAAAATATGGTAACAATAATGAAAAAATGTATTAAAAGGTAGGAACACACAGTTGAGGATATATCCTAAAAGGCAGGAAAAAAATAAAAAGAGATGAAAGGGAAAAAAAAGAAATTAAAATACTAGTTCTTGTTTGAAATCAAACTATTAGGACTTCTAGAATGAGAGAACAAAGAAAAAAAGTAAATAAATCTTCCTTAAAGTAATGAATATTTTTCAGAAATATAGACATTTTTGTACTTTTGGGACTCATTGAGTGTCCAAAGTATGAATAAAAACACAATAGTTTCAAAACATAGTAATAAATAAAGAATAAAGAAAAAACTAAAAGTTCACATAAAGATAACATAAATGCAATATACAAGTTTTATACAAGGACACTCAGAAAGACATTGGACCTCTTTGGGGTAAGTAAAACAGAGCATGGCTTAAAATTAAATGGCAACTGGGCATGGTGGTGCATGCATGTAATCCCAACACTCAGGAGAGTGTGGCAGGAGGATTGCTGAGCACTGAAGGTTACACATTATATATTGAGTTCAGGACCAGTCTGAACTACATAGGGAGACCCTGTCACAAAAAAATAAAATGTAGATTATTGGGGAATTTATTCCCAATGGAGAATTACCTACTGTGCAGGATATATTTCTATATCCCAGTACTATCAATTGTGTGTGAGAATAGAATAAAGGTTTACTTGACATAGAGATTTGAAAATATTTTTACCACTGAAGCTTCAGTCCTCATGAAACTTTTAGGGGATAGATGAACTTTAAATAATAAACGAACAAAAACAACATCAATAAATAATCAGGTGACCCTTACATTGGCAAGAGGTAAAGGGATATCCATAATGCTAGAGAAGGAGATCCCAAGACCACAGCTGACAACAAGAACGAATTTCATAACAAAAGATTCTGGACTAAATTTATTTAAGAAGAAGCTATTAATAAAGATGTCTGATATGTTTTGTGTGGATGTCTACTCAATTTTGGGTAGGTTAAGAGGTAAATTAGTTATAAACACCTAAAAAATTAAGCAAATAAAAATCAATACCATTATTAACTACACACACCCCCCAAAAAAACAAAGTAGTTGAACAAGAAAGGAAAAGTTTATCTTATTGCTTAGCTGTGAAGAATTGACATAGCTGTAATAATGTAAACAATATTTCCTTGACTAGAATGATGATCTACTTTGGGACATTGGGGGCTGGCAAGTGTATATATGTATCATAGGGCCAGGAAGAAGATAAGAAGTGAAAAAGAGCTACATTCTCATCTTTCAATGCCTCCTTCAGCTTCTCTGCAGTCTGAAGATACTAGGATGCTACTAGTGTGCCTCTGTCCAGGTCCAAAGGCCTTAGAGCCAGAGGAGCCCAAGGTGTTCTGTTTAGTTCAAGCTCAAATCCAGGGGTGGGGTGGGTGCTGGTATAAGTCCTAGAGTCCAAAGACTGGTTAGTTCTGGAGACCAAACCCTGGCAAACCTGGAGTTCTGATGTCCAAGTCAAGAAATGGGCATGTTCTAATTCACAGGGGGAAATACCTCCTGCCTTCTGTATGTGTTCTCTCCAGGGCCTCCAGCCAAGGGTATGGTGCCCACTCATATTGAGGGCAAGTCCTTTCCACCCAGTCCACTCAGAATCTCATGCTAAGCTCCTCTGGAAACATCCTCACAGACACAGCCAAAATAATGCTTTTTCAAGTGTCTAGATACTCCTCTAATCTGGTCAAATTGAGACACAGAATTAACCATCTTCACCACCATGCTCCCGACAACAGAATTCAGAAATTTGTGGCTCATTCTTGATATTTCTGTCTCACTTCCTACCAGTCACTAAGTCCATTGGACTTAACCATTTCTTGAGTACTTTTCTCTCCATTCACACGAGTATGATCCCAGTTTGCACCAACTTCATCTCACATTTAAACAATTGTCTTCATGAGTGACATGCTTCTGCCACAGGGCCTTTTTACATGCTTGTACCTCTACCTGGAAAGTTCTTCTCCTCCCTCTCTTTATTCCCTTTGCTTGTTCTAATCATCCTTCAAGTCTCAGTTCATTCATCTCTTCTACAAGAATGTCTTATTAGTCAGAGAAATGCAAATCAAATGCAAGTCAAATCAGTGAGATATCACTTTATGCCTACTAGAAAGGTTGTTATCAAAAGAACAAAACATTACTTATGTGCTCAAGTATGTAAGGAGATGGGAACTCCTGGACACTGTTGGTGAGAATGTAAAGTTCGTACAGACATTATGGCCCAAAAATTAAAAATAGCACTATCATCTCTTCCAGCACTTCTACTACTGGGCATATATCTGAAGGAAATATAATCATTATATCCAAGAGACACCTTAACTCCCATGTTGACTGCAGCACTATTCACAATAGTCAAGATATGAAATCAACCTTAAATGGACATCAGTGGATTAACAGACAAAGAAAATGTGATATACTTACACAATGGAATAATATTGAGCTATGAAAAGGAAAGATCCTATCATTTGTGACAACATTGGTGAACCCACAGGACATTGTGTAAGAAGAATAAGCCAGACATGCAAAGATAAATGCTGCACCATCTCACTAGTGTGCTTAATTATAAAAAATTGCTCTCATAGAAGGAGATATTAGAATGGTTTGTACTCAGAGTTCCAGTAAAGGGAGGTGGGGGTCAAAAGATGAAAAATTTCAGTTAGGAATAAGTTCAAGATATCTGTACAACATAATGACTATCAATAATAGTATACTTTTTAAAGGTAAAAGAACAAAAACATATTAACAAACACACAAACATAAACAAAACAACAACAAAAAAAAAACAGTAAAAGCAAAACAGAATTTCAGACAAGGTGATAGGATATTAACAATGGTTATTGTATTACATATTGTTATCTTCAAATTGGTTACTCCATTAAGCAAATATAAGCAATGTAAAGTTGATCAAACAATTAAATATTAACTGTTCCTTTCAATAAAGCAATAGAAATTAGTAGTACAATTATCTTAACTATCTTGTGTATACACATATACATATTTTCCCTTCTTTCTTTCTTTTCTCTTTTCTGTCATCCTAGTTGTTCTTTCATTTTGAGCAGTTTCTTCCCCTTTTACAGTGTCTATTTTACCTTTTAGATTTTATTTACTCTTTCAGGTTCTTACACTAGTGAGACATTACAGTGCTTATACATGTGAGTCTGATTTATTTCACTTATGAGTATGGTTTCTAGTTGCATCCATTTACCTATAAAAACCTTGGGTTTATCTTTCTTGATAGCTGAGTAGTATCTCATTATATAAAATACACATCTTTTTATCCATTCCTCAGTTGATGGGCATTTGGGTTGCCTCCACAATTTAGCTATTACAAATTGTGCTGCTATAAACGTGGGTGCACATATGTCACTGTAGTGTGATGTTTTAGCTCTTCTGGAAAAATACCCAAAAGGGAAATAGCTGAGTTGAATGGGACCTCTAATCCTACTTTATTGATGAATCTCCAGACTGATTTCCACAGTGGTTGCACAAGTCTACACTTCCACCAACAGTGGAGAAATGTTCTCTTGTCCCCACAGCCCCTCCAGCATTGTTATGGGTTGATTTCTTGATGATAGCCATTCCTTCTGGGGTGAGATGTAATCTCAGTGTTGTTTTAATTTGCATTTCTTGAATGATTACTGATCTGAACATTTTTTCCTGTATTTATTTACCATTTGTATTTCTTTATCTGAGAAGTGTGTATTCATCTCAGTAAAATAACATCCAAAAATTGAAATACTTAGGAATTAATCTAATGAAAAAAGTAAAAGATCTGTACAGTGAAAACTACAGTACTCTGAAAAAGGAGATCAAAGAGGATTTCAGAAAATGGAAAGATAATCCTTGCTGATCGATAGGAAAATCCAACATTGTGAAAATGGTCATACTCCCAAAATTGTTGTACAGATTTAATACAATCCCAATCAAACTATCATTAGTATACCTCACAGATCTAGAATTCCTAAAATTCATCTGGAACAAGAAGAAACTGAGAATAGCAAAAGTAACCCTGGGCAACAAGCACAAGGCAGGAGGCATCCCAATCCCTGGCTTGAAATTATGCTGCAAAGCTACTGTGATAAAATCAACATGATATTGGCAAAAAAAAAAGATCTGAGAATCAGTGGAACAGGCTGGAAAATGCAGCCACAAACACAAGCACACTCAGACACTTTATCTTTGACAAGGGGCCAAATAAACTCACTGGAAGAAAGATAGCCTCTTAATAAATCATGCTGGAAAAAATGGCTCACCAGATGCCAAAGACTGAAACTAGATCCATGTCTATCACTAGGCACCAAACTAAAGTCAAAATGGATCAAAGATCTCAATATTAAAACAGAAACATTAACTCTATTGGAAGAGAAAGTAGGTAAAAATCTTGAAGACATACAGGTAGACAGAGAGTTCATGAACAAAAACCAACCTGCACGGGAAATACTTCAAAGAATCAACAACTGGGGTCTCATCTGACTGAAAAGTTTTGGTGCACCTAAAAAAATCACCAGCAGGATAAAAAGAAAACCCACAAATTGGGAAAAAATTTTAGCCAACTGTCCCTCAGACAAAGGACTTCTATCTGGAACATATAAAGAATTTTAAAAATCATCATCCCCTCCAAATTCAAACACCAAATCCAAAAATGGGCATCTGAGATAAATAATAGTGTATTCTTAAAAAAATGCTGAGACAGTGAATGTAGTGTTCTCACCATAAAAATAATAAATATAAGAGGCAATGTATATGTTAATTATCTACATTTAGTCATTGTAACATATGTATTTCAAAATATGTTGTACACAGTGAATATATACCATTTTATCATTATAGTTTTAAAACAAAATATTTTTAAAGTGAACATAAAAACGTATGCTCAGGGTAGGAATGAATATTAATAAAACATTTTTACTCATATCAACAAAAATAGAATTTTTTCATCTATTCTAGAAAGAATGAGCAACCTCATTATTCATTTTTAGAATACTGTAGAATATTCTTAATATAATGTTTGTCAGCTTTACAATTAAAAACTGATTGTTTTATTATTAGTTGTGTAATAACTAGTTCATAAAAGAAAATGTAAGTTTCCCAAGGATACAAATAAAACATTTAACACTATACACACACTGCCTAAAAAATATTTGTTAAATGAAGAAATGCATGAGTGTGGAGTTTTCAGTTCTCCTTATTCAGTTTTGTTATTTTTCACTTCAGCCAAGTTGGAGAAGGATCTGTTAACATAACAATATAGCAAAGCTACTCCTAAGATATTGTGAAGCTTAACAACAATAACCAAGAAAAAACGGAGTCTGTCACAGAGATTCTGGACTCAAAAAAAAAAAAAAAAAGAAAATCCAGGTTGAAAGAGTTGAACAGATTTAGTAGTATAAAGATCTTAAATAAAAAGTAGATCTATGACCCATGAGAAAGATTTCCAGGAAATTATGGAAGACTGAAAGGAAGAACAGTCTCCTATTCTTCCAGTCTCCTGTTCTTCCAAAGAAGAACAATAGAACATTTGACACCATACTCTGAACTGGGAGTAGGTGTTATGATGAACGACAAATAATATTAGATTATTCAGAGTATGAACTGTGCATAAGTCTTTCCAGAATTGCTGTGCATGGTCTCAGAAGTACAAATTTTTGCCTAGACTTTGAGAATCTTGAGTCTCGGTGTGATTTCAATGTCTAACCTCTGCATTACACAATTCCAGAAACAGAAAATAGTTTTTCCAGATGCACCTCATGTGTTCCTTTTCCTCTAAAACTCCAAGAACATTCCCCCTTGGATGGCAATGCCCAGCCCCATAGTTAGAATTCCAAACAATCCTCAAAACCCAGCTCAGATACTGGATCTCTTCTTAGACTCCCCTTAAATCCTCAAGTAAGAAACATTTCCTCTCCTTTTGCTGAACACATAGAGTCTTTAGTCTATTATTTTCATCCTTAGATATAACATCAGTTTGTTGTTTTTACCAGTCATGAATACCAGCTATGTCTGATATCTTTGTGTAATTACTAATGGCACATATTGTTACTTTCAAAAAGTCTCAGATCTGGATGAACAGTTACAGTCAGTCTAGATATTCAAACAAAGTCCACTTGAAAAGACAGTCCCTCCTAGATCCTTCCTGATTGTCCAAGATATGGCTTCTATACATGATCAACATGTGGTCAATATGGATTATGTGAACTGAAACAAACTGGTTCTGTGTGTTTGTGTGTGTGTGTGTGTGTGTGTGTGTGTGTGTGTTTTGCTTGAGACTGAATATATGGCTTTGCTTATACAAGCCAAGAGTTCTACCACAGAGTTAAAGCCCCAGCCCTCTTTTTGTTTGTTTTCAGATGGGGTCTTGCTATATTGCCCATGTTGGCCTCAAACTCCTAGCCTCAAAGATCCTCCCACCTCAGCCTCCAGAGTGCTGGGACTACAAGCGCATGCCACTACTAATTATTCAAATTGACCTCCCAATGCAAATGACTTTAAAACACTGTGAAAACTTGTTAAGTGATAATAAAATAGGTGGCACTAGCATTGATGTAAAGGAAAAACTAGATAACACTTGTTCATTCTTTCTACAAATATTTGTTGAATAAAGCATGGTACTAAGCGCTGTAAGGAAGCTAATTTTGTTTCTTCCCTTAGGAGACATGGTCTCTAGCAAAAACCTAGGATTTTATAATGAAAATGATCCGTACAATGACAATCCCCATGGCTCTGTACTTCCATGCCTTTGCCCTCATCTGTCTGGAATTTTGTTACCCAGCACCCACCCATTTGATGAGCTGCCAAGTAGAGTACCTTTTATAATTGGGCTACAGGAAGAGACAGCAAGATATCCACTTTCTACCATTGTCTCCATAACAGCATTGACATAGACAACACAGACAGATGAGAGTGCTTTTGTGAGAGCACAGGGGTCCAGCAGACAAGTTTTAGCATACCGTTATAGCTGAAAACAGTTACTTTGAAAAGGACAAGAACAGTTTCACTGTATCTATGTCACCCCCCACAACAGAACAGTTCAGTGCCTGCAGAGGTTCCCCTGGCCCATAATTCCTCCCATTGGAGAAGAAAAACTGTAATGAGTGAGTGAGTGAGTGAGTGAGTGAGTGAGTGAGTGAGCAATGTTTCCCCCAGCAATTGCTTCCCCCAGCATTGCTTCAGCAATAAAGAATGCTGCTCAAAAGGTTCACTTCTTTCTTGCTCCACCCAGAATACTGAGGTGGTTAAGAGAGGCTGCCATCAGAGAAAAGGGACTACAGAAACACTAACCATGCCACAGACTCCATTAGGAAGCTAAACACACACCCCCTGGGAAGTCTCGCTTGTAGAATCCTCCACTCATGCTGACCCACGGACACCGGAAGCATTCCAAGTGCCTCCCTCCTCCAAGGCAGCTCCTGATTCTACCTCTGGGGACAGGAAGGATCAGCGAGTCACAGTCAGTCAGCTCAACTGTATTCCCTCTCTCTGGACTTAAAGCTCCTCGGTAGCAAGAACCCTAACTTATGTCAGAACCTTTCAGATGCCTAGGGAATTTCTGTGTTAGACTGAGCTAAGTAGAAGGCTAAACATGTAGCAACAGCAGCCAGCACATACTAACTCCCACATCCAGAATAGAAGCCTCTGAACGTTCCTTTTAACCTGCAAACTTTAGAAATGCACAGAGAGACTGACATAGAGCTTTCATTCTACAATCCAGTTCTGATTAGCTAGAAGTGACTACTAGGTGTGTCATATTGAGAAGGGTTCTGGGGATGGATCTAGACAAAATAAGAAACCAAGTAACAGCTAATTATGTTTGAGAAAGCAGCAATAAAAGAGAATAAGAAAACAGATGCTTGTTTTTGCAACCCTCAATACCGAGTTATCTCCTATAGCAACATTGGGAAAATATCCGTGTTTCCACTAGTGTGAAACACAAATATACGCATGCACACATACCCACACAAAGAGACAGAGAGAACGGACCGCTTTCCCACCATTCTCAAACTGAAATTCTCAGAAATATTATTAATAGCATTCAGAAGCTCTTATGCACAAGGAGGGAAAACATTTCTTCCAATTCTTCTAGCCGGTATACAGTGGGAACAGTGCCCCGTGTTCAGCAAACACTTCTTCAGTGAAAGAATGCAGCTGATTGTGCAGTCAATTTGATATTTTGGGTGGATGATTTAAATTTAGATATTGTAGGTGCACGATTCTGACAACTCTAGAAACCTAAGCTACATTTGTCATAACGATCCAAAAGAAAAGTCAGTCTGTATTTTAAAAGATAAACTGTACATAGATTTTTTTAAATGCTTGTATGGCTTTGCATATGATTTTCCCTGTTTGGGGAACTTTTTTCAGTTCCTCTCCATCTTACTATCCTATAAGAACTGGCTCAAGGGCTCGCCCTCTGTGAAACCTTCTCACGTCACAGGCAGAGCATACTTTGCTCCTATGGCACAGTGTTGACTTGTATCCTTCATAAAGAGCCCATGGCTCCAACCCCAGCCACATAAAATCTTTCTTAAATGAAGACAATTCTTCTTTAAAAGGGCGCTCCTTTTTCCTTTCAAAGGCACAGAATGCATTAGATGCATTTCTGAACATGATTAGGGGAAAAGAAACCAGCTAAAAGCTTTTACAGGATGCCTTTTCATTGCTGCATGGCAGAGAATGAAATCAGCTGTTAGTCCTTAGACAGAACCTTTTCAGCCTCCCAAGTCCTAAAGCTTTTAGTTCCTCCCATTGTTATAAACCATGACACAGCATGTTGCTCACAGAAAAAAGTTACTTTTTCAAAGCAGATACTAAAGTTGCCCTTGCAAAGCTGATGCCTCCAATCTGTGGACATCAGCTTGCTTGGGGTAAAAATTTACGGCAATCTTCTCAAGCATTTCTGAAACCATCTATCGCCTATGCATTCAGACTGTCCATAGGAATTTTCATTATGGCTTATGTGCTGAAGCGTCTGAATCTGACAAACCCCCATCAGTGACAAGGAGACTAGAAAGGAAATGGCTGCAGTCTGATTAAAGCCAGTCCAATTAGTGAGTTCTCAGTATTCTAAAATTCCCATATGGAGGTGTTACCCTGTAGCTATCCAAAAAAGGAGTGAGACTGACTGATTTACTCAAAAGTCATATATAAATCAATTTCTTGCATGGCTCAATTTTTTCTTCACAATTGTGTTGACATATCTATCTCCCTTACGTGTGTAAAGCATTACACTTATCAGAATTTTTCTTAGATTTTCATCCAGATGGAGTGGTTTAAATTTTAGACACTTGTAAAATGTTGGTCACAACACTTGTTTGATCTTACACAGTCTAAAAACAATAGGGTAAGGTTTAAATAAAGAAAGCCAAGCAAACATTACACAGAGACTTTGAAAATCAGGTCTGACCCAGGTAGCATCAGTAAAAGAATCTGATTGCATCTGATGGGATGAGTAGCAGAGCCTATGGCCATCTGTATATTCATCATCTCCACTTATCTGGTATATATCTAGGACAACAGTCAGTTTTGTGAGTAGAAAATTTGAATCTATCATCAAGCCACAGGAGTTGACAAGGGCTACAGATCTATGGATTTACATTCCTGAAGGTACAAAGAACTCTATGGGAAAAACTCTCCCTAATCAGGGAAAGGTTAATAGCATGAACAGTCATAAATCTGAGGTACATGTACACTAAGGAAATGGCAAATCCCAGTTAGACATGTGCAGTCACACACCTTACTGTAAACACAACATAGACCAGTATGAGGACAACAGGATAAATTCAAACCTTTCATTTAGCCTTCAGCACTCCACCAAATGTGACACTCATCCCTTCACAGACTGAACCTGGCTATGAACATCTTCAGCAGTACATCCTAGGTGTGCTAGAAAATTGAGACCCTGGCTCCCTGCAACCCTATCCACATTTCAATCTCATCTGCTGATTGAATCTGTCAAAATGGAACCATAAACTGATTCAAGTGGATATGTGTCAGTATCCTTTACTCAGTGAGTATTTACTGAGTACCTACAAAGTACCTACACTCTACTAAGTGTAGTACAAAGTATTACACTCTACTAAGTACAAAGTACCTACACTCTATTAAGCTCCCCAGTTACAAAGGCACACTTCTTCCTTAAAACTTTTCACAGATTGACTGAAGACACAAGCCACAAGGATAAAAATAAAATGTTAAGGTAATGAATGCAGTGTGAGTATATGCAGAATATAGTAGTTCTGTATTCAAAATGTCTTTAAACCAAATTGGAGGCATCAAAGAAGTCTACATGAATGAACTAGTTCACCAACATTCTATATATTAATTATGGTTCTCTAGTGGGACAGAATCAATATTTTATATATATATATATATATATATATATTTGTATAAAGGGATTTATGAAGTAAGATTATAGGGTCAGCTGTCTGCAGGCCAATAACACAGAAGGTCCAGTAGTGGACAAAGGTCAAAGGACTGGAAGCTAACTTTAAAATCACAGGTTCAAGTCTATATTGGAAAGCTGAGAAATCTGCATTGGAAGCTGGAAGAAACTGGAAGCTATTATTCAAAAGCAACGACAAAGACTGGAGCTCTACAAAACAAGACAAAACAAAAAAAGGT
Organism: Chinchilla lanigera; assembly: GCF_000276665.1. Classification (NCBI taxonomy): domain Eukaryota; kingdom Metazoa; phylum Chordata; class Mammalia; order Rodentia; family Chinchillidae; genus Chinchilla; species Chinchilla lanigera. Next base: position 9,870,203 of record NW_004955414.1, on the reverse strand, counting down.
CCAGGTTACAAGCCCATTGTTTGATGTCACCCACATCTGGAGTGGGTCTTCCTCCTACTTTGCTGGCGTACATGTCAACCATCCACAGATATACAAAGAACTCACTAATCTTCTAAGCAGTTCTTATGCAAGTCAAGTTGACATATCACAACTAATACTCACAATTCACCCTTTGTCATTTTGACAAGTCACACCTCCTTACACCATTCTTAATCTCTAACTACAATGGCAAGTTCATAATTGTGCCTTACACGATATCCTGCATACAAATCTAAATGCACTAGTTCCCTGCCCAGAATGAAAGGCTAAACTTTTCTCTGAGTGATGCTTACTCTTCTCCTGACTTTCCATAACTTAATTATAATGAAGTTTTAACAATACTTAAATACCAGTATTAAGACAACCAACATTATGTTACAATGAATGAAAACAAATAGACCTGTTTGATATATGCGTGTGTACACAAGCATATAAACAAATAGTAAAGAAATATTCATGGTGCTTACAATCATCATTTCTGTAATTGGCCACACGTGATAGATGATATACATAACTACTATACTCTACTACCCATTCTGAATTCTCTTCACCTTCAGCACACACCTCAGTGTGTTGGTTCTTTACCTGATGGGGTGGAGTAGTAAGTAGTCCAATTTCCTCCTGATAGTCTGGATCAATCATGCCCGTCAATACCATAACTCCCTTTTTAGTGTATAAACTCAGAAACACGAGCCCAAAATGACCAGGGAAAAGTTTTACCTTCCAGTTGGACTCATTGTTGTGCCTCATGGTACAAACCTTCTCCCCTCTGGAACAAAGATTTCTAGGCCAGCCAAGTATAAGGTCACAGAAGAGGAAGTGAAACTTTTGCTAGTGGGTCACTAGGGATAGTGATGAGTGCTACTATTCTCACTTCCAATCTTTGACTCCCAGACCCATGAACCCTGGCTAAGGAAGAAACCCTTCCATGTTGGATGCTAGTTCACAGCATATAAAGCCTTCTGGAGGACCTCACACAGCCCTGAAAGGTCACCATTATGCTGGAACTATAATTGCAACTTCACAGGGTCCTTCCAACTTTCTATCAAGCCAGCTGCCTTTGGATGATAGGGAATATGATAATTCTAGTAAATTCCATGAGCATTAGCCCATTGCTGTACTTCTTTGGCCATGAAGTACATTCCTTCATGAGAAGCAAAGCTGTGTGTGATACTATGATGGTGGATGAGATGTTCTCTAGGTCCGCAGGTGGCAGAAGTACTATTACTCAGAGAAAGCAAATTCATACCCAGAATAAGTGTCTATTCCAGTAAGGACAAAGCAATGTTCTTTCCATGATGGAAATTATCCTGTGGTATATAACCAGTCTACTATCAGGTCATGTGCTGATCACTGAGGGGAAGGGTGCCATATTAAGAATTCAGTGTTGATCTCTGCTGCTGAAAGACTGGGAATTCAGCAGTGGCTAGAGCCAGATAAACCTTGATGAGTGGAATGCTTTGTTACTGAGCCCATTTGTAACCTCTACATCTGCCACATGGCCACTTTATTTATGAGTTCATTAAGCAATGTCAGGGTGGCTGAGGAAAGAGGTTGACTGCTATCCACAGAATAGGTCATCCTATCCATTTGATTATTAAAGTCCTTTTCTGCTGAGCTCACACACCTTCACATCCTTTGCTTTCATGGAGAGATTTATAAATACATCTCTTCCCTAAGTGTCTCTGTAACCAATTTTACAGTCTTGTTCTTGCTAGGTCTCTGACGATCTAGACTGACCACTGGCAACAGCCAATAAATTGGTATATAGTCACACATCTGGTCATTTTTTATTCAAGTAAAATGTATGACCAGGGGCATTCACTAAAGTTCTGCCCAACTGTGAAGATTTCCCTTTACTTCTGTCTTTCAGGGATGCCCAGGAAAGTGGTGGCAGTGCTGCAGTTGTTCAGTTTTAGATGGTGAATACATAACAGGCATAAAAACCTATAAACTAGGCCCTAGTCTTCTTTTTTGTCCACTGACAATATAGTACACCCTATGAGGCCATAGACAAAAAATGGAGGACAGCATAAAAGACTTAGGCGGCATGGGCATTTGAGCCACTTCTTTGTGCAATTTACTTATACCTTACAGACCTGCTTGGACCCAATCACATATGTGCCACTTTCATTTGATGATGGACTGTTTCTATGTACATCTAACTTTACAACTTCATGAGTTAGATAGCACACAGTTCATGATGGGCAGCTTGGGTCTTATGGTAACATAATATCCCATGATCAATCATTCAATTTCCATTAAAGCCCAGTAATGTGCCAGAAGCTCTTTCTCAAAGGGAAAGTAGCTGTCTAGAGATACTGGCAAAGCCTTGCTGTAAAATCCTGTGATTTACCTATGGGGGCCTACAACAAGCTCCAAACAACATCTATATCTGCCACTGCTGTCTAAAATACTATTGGATCTGCTGGATCATGTGGCCCAAATGACAGAACAGACTGCACAGCAGCCTGGACATTTGCAGAGCCTTCTCTTTTTCTGAGTCCCACTCAACACTAGCAGTTTTCTGATTACTCAGTAAATTGGCTAAAGCAACACACCTAAGTGAGGAATGCATTACCTCCAAGATCCAAATAGGTCCCTTAGGTATTGTGCCCCTTACTTCATTGCAGGAGGAACCAGAAGCAAAAACTTATCCTCTAACTTATATCAGATATCTCTTCATGCCCTACACCACTATTGTAGAAATTTTATTGAGGTAGAGGGCCCTTGAATTTTAACTGGACTTATTTCCCATTCTCTGACATACTAATGCTATAGCAAGTCCCGAGTAGTTGCTACTTTTTGCTTTCTTGGTCCACTAAGCATATAATGCTATCAATGTAATGGACCAGTGTGATACCTTGTGGAAGAGAAAGACAGTTAAGATCCCTGCTAAATGAATTGTGACACCAGGCTAGAGAACTGATATTCCTCTGAGATAGGACACTAAAGTTATATTGCTGGTCTTACCAGCTAAAAGCAAATTGTTTTGGTAAGCTTTATAGATAAATATAGAGAAAAGGACATTTGACAAATCCACAGCTGCAAAACAGATACCAGGAAGTGTGTTAATCTGCCCAAGCAAGGAAACCACATCTGATACAGTAGCTACAGTTGGAGTCCGGACTAAGTTTATGCTATTTCACCATCATTCTCTAAGATCTATCCATCTTCTTCACAGGCCAAAGAGGATTGTTAAATAGGAATATCATGGGATCCACAACTTCTGCATCTTTCAAGATATTGTTAGGGTACTCATCTCTCCAATCCCTCCAGGGGTATAATTTTGCTTTTGACTTACTATTCTCCATACAGAGAGAGGTCCAATGGCTTCATCTGGACTTTCCCACCATGATATTCCTCATGCTACAGGTTAAGGGACCAGTATGGGGGTTCTGCCGAGTATCAAGTACATCCTTAATTAGTCATACATTCTGGAACTGGAGAAATGACCACAGGATGGATTTAGGGACCTACTGGTCCCACTGTGAGTTGGATGTTGGCTAAATTTCTATTGACCACCTGACCCCTACAGACTCCTACTCTTAGGGCTACAGTTCTGTTTTGGATTTCTGAAATCAGTGTTACTTCAAAACTATTGTCCAATAGTCCAGAAAATGTCTGATCACTTCCTTTTCCCCAGTGTATGGTAACCCTGGTAAAAAAAAAAAAAAAAAAAAAAAAAAACTGTAGGTCCCTTTAGGGAAGGATAAAAGAATGATTGATGGTACAACTCTTTCATAGTACACCAGAGACCTTCCTCAAAGGGACCTATCCTTCCCTTCATTCAAGCAATTCTGGGTTTGTAAACTGGCTCAAGTCTGGGATTGGTTGAGAGGCCATGCTTCTCTATTGCTGTGATTTTATGTAAGTTATTGTTCATTTGCCCTAAAATTTTTCTACTTATATAAATCAGTAAAAATTTAATGAGCTTCCTGTCTGCTCCACTTCTGGAAACACTATCACTAACCAGCCAGTGGATCAACAAGAATCAGACCATTCTGTTCACTGATTTGCTTCTGCTGTTCATTAAGGTAAGTTCACCCACCTTGCTTTAGCAGTTAAGTATTGTCACTTGACCACTGACACCATTATTCGATAATATCCACCACACTTAAGCTTCCTAATTGAGTGACTGCAGCTCCCACCATAAGGCCTAGCATACAAAGAAAAGGAATGATAATACCCTTCAAGATTACTCATGCTTCCCTCATAAATCTGGTTTCTTGAGATATTAGTGAAAGATACATTTTTCTGAATTCTCCCAGTGTAGACAATAAGTTTTACCCAGAAAATCCACTCCAGCATTCTCATTTCCTCAAAACCTTGAATACTCTCATGAACAGTACACCAAGGACTGTCTGGCATCTCCAACTCACCCACAGTGGGCCACCTTTTTGGCCATATTTCAGCCAACCAATCCAAAAACTATTAGCACCTTGTTTAATTTCCCAAGATGTGTTTCTAAATTTGATAGACCCAAACAAAAAGTCAGTCTGATCTAAGATCATGTTTCTTCCACCATTATCTCATGACTTTAAGATCCATCCCCAGGGCTAGGGATTTAGCTCAGTGGCAAAAGCGCCTGCCTGGCAAGTGCAAGGTCGTGAGTTCGGTTTCCGGTACCGGAGAAAAACCAAAAAAAAAGAAAAAAAGAAAAAGATCTATCCCCATGTTTGTTCCCCAGACCTAAGCTTATAAGACCTAGCAAAATCAAGTTATTTGGAAGTGTAATAGACCTTCTCATGGGTCTATTACTTTACCTTCTCATGGGTCAAAATACCTTACTTTTAGGAACTTCAGAGATTTGCACCAGATTACAGGCCCAGAGAAAAAAGTAGGTAGTGAGAGTAGGCCCTGACAAAGATCAACATTGTACTACTTGGTTAGTGCATCAGGGAAGGTCATTACTGTTTCCATGGACAACACAGAGTGCATTTTTTCAAGTACAGGAGGAGAGGCCAACATCAGAGACATAGTGATGGAGATAACTCTGCCACCAAAAGTGGGAATTTCTCTGCCTTTAACAAAGCAATTTCAACCGAATTTATGAGTTCAGTGTCTGAAGTCACACCAAGTCCCTCCCAAATATCTCCATCCCAATTTATGGGATCCCATTCTTTTCCAATCAAAGCCCTCACTTTAACTTCAGATACTTTTGAAGGCTAAGCGTTAAACTTACACTGTAATTCATCCAACAGAATCATGACAGCTTCTTGTTTATTCTTTGGCAATTTCATCCCTGGAGTTGAGAGAAAATTGTCCTTAAGGACACACTTAGAAAGCTTTAGATGCTTTATACATATCTGGAGTTAGGAATTTGCATCTTTGAGCTCCTTTTTTTTTCTTTATTAGTTTGTCTTCACTCTTAGAAGACTTTATATTGTTTATGTATGTTGTGAGCTCATGATTTTCCTTTACTAGTTTGTTCAGAGATGCTAAAAACAAGTTAGCATCACTATATTTCCTAATCTTCCAAAAAGAATTCAAAAGTATTGTATATAGACTCACCAAATTCCATGCATCTCACAAATGGTAGAGTAGGAAAAATAAATGATCTATGTTGCACATTACTTTAAACAGAATATACCACAGACTACAGTACTTTCTACATTATCAGAATAAGAGACCACAGCAACTTGACATCTCAAGTTAGAGAGCTAAATCCAAAAACCATGAAACTCATTAGAGAAATTCATCCTTACAAATATTTTTCTCTAGAACCACCCCACTTCTAGTACTTTTTATTACCTTTTTATGCTGTTGTCCAGGTTACAACTCTGGAGTTGCTACTACCCACAACCAAGTAGTCTTCCCGTCTTAGCTTGCTGGCATCTCAAACATCCACAGACACACTCAGAAATTATTAATCTGCTAGGTTGTTCTTACTCAAGTCAAGTCAACATCACAATAAATGATCACACTGTACTATATTTCTTTTTTTTGATACATTTCCTGAGTTCTAAACAATAAATAAGATTTAGAGAAATATGGAGACTACACAGCCCCAACAGAGAGACTGGCAGGAGCAAAAGCAATGGCAAGAAAAGAGCTATAGGGCTGGGGATTTAGCTCAGCAGTACAGCGCCTGCCTGGCAAGCATGACATCATGAGTTTGATTCCTGGTACCAGAAAATAAAAGAAAAGAAAAGAAAAGAAAAAAGAAAAAGAAAAAGAAAAAGAAAAAAAAAGAGGTATGTGCTCCAGAAACTAAAGCCAATCCATGTTGTTGAAAAAAAATGTATAAAATATGGAGGGAAAATATGAGGCCAGAAAGGCAGGCAGAAGCAAAAACATGGAGGATTTGTATGCCATGTCAGTGGTCTTGCACTTTACCTTGGGGGTGAAGCCCTAATTTTTAGCATAGATAGTCATTTAGCCCCAATTTTTAGCATAGATAATCAGATTGGCCCTCAAACAAAACAAGAATGTGTATTGTTAGTTCCCTAGAATCTGTTCCTAACATTAATTCCACCATTTGGTGTGAAATTTTAGAAAGTCAGTTTACTTTTCTAATACGCATTTTCCTCCTCTAGAATGGGAATCTCAATATCTTACAGAGTTGTCATGGCAATTAAATGAGACAATGCTAAAAGTGATGGAGTCATAACTTTTTTTTTTTTTTTTTGTCTTTTTGATACAGGGTTTCACTGTGCAGTTCAGGCTGACCTTGAGGTCACTTTATAGCACAGGCCAGCCTCACACTCACAAGAATCCTCCTGCCTCAGCCCCCTGAGTTCTGGGATTACAGGCATGAGCCACCACACCCGGCTGGAGTCATAACTTAAAGTCACTCCAAACTTCAGGGTCATGAAAATTGTGGTTGCTGTTTATTCTGTAAGTTGTATTACACAGTCTTAGAGGGTACTGTCTACTCTGTAAGTTGTATTACATAATGAATAGTTTTAGTAGAATTATTAATGGAGAAGCTCTTCTTCATCACTTTGTGATATTAAATAAAAACTAAAATACAATGAGACTGTCCTTCCCTATAGCGTCATCTGTAGGTCATCTCTATTTCCTCCAGCAGGATATCAGTAACTTGCAGTGAATGGGAGCTGAATAAATGAGAAGTTATATTTAATTGGAAAATCGAATAAGAAAGGGTATCAAGATCAGGAGACCGTGTCATCTACACCAATCCTGCCCCCTGGCTCTGTCTGCAAGTCTTTCATCATCACACCACATTTGCCAATTTTAATTAAGGACATAGTCGTTTGTCTTCAAATATCACAGCTCTGTGAGATGTATACATCAATAAATACAGCTCAAAAGCTGTTTTCCATGCTGCTGGGAGGTTAACTGTTTTTGTGGTTAACATAAATGTGGTTGTTCTTTACCTTTAAGGGAACTTTCAAGGTTCCCAAGTGACGAAAACCTTCCCATAAAGTTGGAGTGAAGAGTATCATAGTTTTTGGACTTGGAGCATGGCTCAAAAAAATAAATAAATAAAATTTACACTTTGATTAGTTCTCCATGGTCAAAGAGTAGCAAAACAAAGCTTCCCAGGCTAGATAGAGTCAATCAATTTTCTGTTTCAAAATAGACATTTTGGTAATGAAAATCATTGCTTTATTTCCTCTTCCAGAAAACATCTACTAAACTTGAGATATAGATCAAATATTTCGGTAGAAATAGAAGTTCTAAGATGGGAGAAAATAAAGAAAAATAAGAAATACAACCTACTTTCAAGAATAACAGAGGAGGCAAATAAGTTCCAAAAATTTAAAATGCTAAGGACATTGTGACAGAAATCTGACATAGTACACAGGGTTTCAAAAAATATTGGATTATTTCTGGTGCAAGATGAGGGTCAGGAAAAGCACATTAAAGGAAGTAAAACTTGCACTGAATCACAGGCAGAATTATATATTTGTCTGGCAGCCATAAAAGTGAATTAAGGAAGAAAAATCTTTTTTTAATGAAGTTGAAGAGAAGGGAGGAAGAAAAATCTTCTCATACAAATGTAGCAGAATAAAGGGACAGAAACATGTTGAAAACATAACCATTCAAGGGATCATCTATACATTTTATGTGGACAGCACACAGGGTAGAAATAGAGGAAGGAAGAAGAATGTAGAAATGAAGAGGAGCCAGCTCACTGTGTCTTATATAGTTTAGAAAAGCTGTAAGGAGTTATCATGAACTTCAAACAGAAAAATGACTTACTTGTTGGGAGATGCTAGAGCTGGATATAGGTCATATGTGTGAGGGCAGGACAGACCCAGAGTGCCTCAAGCAGTCAAGCTACCTCAGTATTGAAAAAGCATCCTGCCTGCACAATTATAGTCATTAGTTGCTAGGTAGCATTATCTCTCCTGATACTAACTTTGCAAGAGTATAAAATAAAATCCCCTACTGTTAAAGTCAGTCCTGTTCCCATCAGGTAAGAGGTAACTCCACCTGACATAGCTCTTGTCTCTTGTCTTTATTTTTCTCATACCCACAGCTATTTCTCTCCAGAATACAATGAGAGACCAATGACGTTCCCTACACATACTCAAATCTAATTTGGAAAAGTCTTTCTGATTACAAGTGTGAATAATGAAGTAAAGAGTGAGAAACTCAAGGAAGGTAGACCAATTAGTGGATACCTATAACAGTTTAAAAATGAGATCAGGAGGACAAAACTGAAGTACTAGTGGTAAATACATGGATGAGTTCACAGACACAAATGAGAATGGAATTCAAATGCAAGGATGCAGGGAGATAAAAAGTCATCAGAATTGAGCTCCAAGGTGGTGGAGTGGTAAGCAGCAGAAAAAGACCCTCTCTGAGAGTCACCATCCAGATGCTGGAAAGTAGCAATGTGAGAAAGACAAGAAGCGGGGGATCCTTCCTAAACCCAGGAAGGATTTGAAGCACAAATTGAAGCCAGCAGAGAGAGTGAAGAGAGAAACTTCAATGAAAAAGAAAGAGGTAGCCAGTTCTGCCTTCTCCCTGAGACAGGACTCACTGTTCAAGAGGAGCAGTGCAAACCTGTGGACACATGGTGACTGCTGGCAACCTCCAGGCCTAAACAGAAAGACATAGTAATGAAGGGGAGCAGTAGACATGAAGGACTGAACTAGGTGGTAGTGAGTGCTGATGATTCAATCATCTCTGCAAGACAGCAATTGGCAGGATCTTGGAGAGGGACCAGCTGAGCTCAAAGCACAGAGCAGCTTCTGGCTCCATCTAGCAGCTCACAGCTGGGCTCAGGCCATGGAAGGTGCATTGACAGATACAGGCTGAATGAGGCTGGTCTTTACCAGAAGGTGCAGGCTCACTGAGATTATCCACTACTCCGTCAAAAAGTTACTGCTGGCTTACTGTGATATGTTGTCACAAATTAGAACTCTGGCTCCACATGTTGTCTACCAGTGACAGCAGAGACATACCTAGAAGTGTACTTTTTTCTTTCTTTTTTTTTCCTCACTCTCTCTCTCTCTCTTTTGCTTGTTTTTGTTGTGGTAGTAGTGGTTTTGTTTTGTTTTTCCTTCACTACTTGATCTTTTTATATGAGTGTGAGTGTAGTTTCTAGCCTCTTTGTGATTGTTGTTCTGTTCTGTTCTGTTCTGTTCTGTTCTGTTCTGTTCTTCCTTTTATCTCTTCCTTTTCTCTTTCCCTCCAGTCTTCTGCACCAATTTCCCAAAGTTAGTGTGATCCTCCTTTGTCCTCCAGCCTTACTTCTAATCTCTTCTTCTTCTTCTTCTTCTTCCAATTCTCTATTTTTGTCCCTAACCCATTGTAAATTTTAACACTTGAGAGCAAAATTGACATATTAAGGACTTCTATACTGCATATAATTTTCTGATTTGTTTTAGATTTTGTTATATAACCACAAATATAATTCATATGGTTAAAGGTTAGCTCCATTTGTCATTTTCTAGGCTTTGTTTGATTATATTGTCATTGCTGATTGTATTACTATAGCCAAAAGTGACATAATTGTTCTAATTAGCTGTTCTTCCTGGTATTCCAAGACTGAGAGTGACTAAGGGTCACAGAAAGTACTGTGGCATGATGCCAAAGAACCAGAGGCTGGGTCAAACAGGCAGAAAATTCTCATCCCCAACAAATTGAAGGGGTATGATCTTGCAACAGACTCAAAATCCAAAAACTAGCTACACCTGGAAGATACCTCAGAGAAGTAGTCATTTCCCAAGAGTTCTCAAAACTAGCAATAAAGTAACTCACTATAGGCAATTTACAAGCATCACCCCAGGAATTAAACCAAAAAAAAGAACAGAAAATGAGAAGACACTTGAACAAGATGCAGCTCCCATTTACCAAAGGCAAATCCACAAGGGCAATGAAGTGGGACAATCTGAAAGCCACCCACCTGGCCTGTCTGAAGTGGTAACAACAGAGCAGTTGAAGGAGGCTCTAGAAAAAAATCAAATCAGAAATAATTTCTCAGATGACTACAAAGATGGTGTCTACAATGAAAATCACACTTAGTGACTATATAGCAGATACAGACAAAAAATAGAGGAGGTTAAGAAATTATGGAAGCCACAAATGCTCAGTATAAGAAAGAAAAGGAATCCACAAGGCAGATCAAAGCAGATATCCAGGAGAATAAAAATTCCATTGAAAATATCCACAACAGATTAATCCAATATGAGGACCGGATCTCAGATATAAAAGACAGGCTTGTGATTAGTGAACATGAAAAAAAAGATTTCTTTAAAATAGCAAAGGACCATAAGAAATCAACACAGCAGCCATTAGACAAGGCAAAGGTGAATAACTTAAGATTCATTGAAATCAATGAAAAAGTAGGAGTTAGCACAAATGATATTAAAAAACTGTTTACAGAGGTCATGACAGAAAACTTCCCTGTTAGAGGAAAAGAATTTCACATACAGTAAGTGAGTCATATAGAATTCCAGTTAGCCACAATTTAAAACATCTACAGCCACGCATATCAGTCAAGATTCCAGAAATTCAATACAAGAATCAAATTTTAAAAGCTCTTAGGGAAAAGAAACAAATCACCTATAAAGGAAAGATCATCAGAATCACAGCTGACTTCTTAACACAAACCCTCAAGTCAAGGAAAGAGTGAAGTATTTTAAGTTCTAAAGGAAAATAACCTTAAGCCAAGATTGACATACCCCACAAAACTATCTTTTAAAACTGATGGAGAAATAACATACTTCCATGACAAAGAACATGTAAGGAAATTTATCACCACCAAACCAACACTCCAAAATGTTTTAAAGAACATTCTAGAAAGGACTACAACTCCATGACCCTGATAAAAGGAATCCACCAGGCAAGGCAAACAATTAAACAGAGGGGGGGAAAAAAAAGAAGAAGAGCCAACAAGAGAAATAAAACATGACAAGGATAAGTCAATATACATCACTTATAACTACCAATGTTAATGGTCTCAATTCACCTTTCAAAAGACACAGACTGATAGAATTGTCAAGAAGCAAGATATGACAACATCGATCAATGAAACTGAAGATGTAATTAAAAAACTGTCAACAAAGAAAAGACCAGGCTCTGAGGGATTCACTGCTGAATTCTACAAGAAATTTATAGAACATCTAACACCACTACTTCCCAAACTCTTTAATGCAATTGAAAAAGAAGCAATATTCCCAAATTCATTCCTGGAACAAGCATTACCCTAACACCAAAACCAGAGAAAGACTCAACTAGGAAAGAGAACTACAGGCCAATCTTTCTAATGAACATGGATGCAAAGATCTTCAATAAGATACTGGCAAGTGGAATGCAGCAAATCATCCAGAAGATTATACACTATGATCAAGTGGGATTCAGCCCAGGGATGCAAGCATGGTTCAACATATGTATATCAATAAATGTAATACACCATATTAAGAAAGCAAAGGACAAAAATCATATGATCATTTCAATAGATTCAGGAAAAGCTTTCAAAAATATCCAGCACCCATTCATGATAAAAACCCTGCAGAAAATTGAAATAGATGGTTTTTACTTTCATCTGATAAAAGCCATCCATGGAGAAGCAACAGCCATCATACTAAAAGTACAAAAAACTAAAAGCTTTCTCTCTAAAATCAGGAACAAGACAAGGATGTCCACTGTCTCCACTCTTATTCAACATAGTTCTGGAAAGATTATCCAGAGCTGTTAGACAAGAGAAAGAAATAAAAGGAATAATGAAAAATAAACATAATACTAGGAAAGGAAGAAGTTAAATTATCATTATTTGTAGATGACATGATACTCTACATAGAAGACCCCAAAAACTCCACTAAAAAACTGCTAGATTTAATAACCAAATTCAGTAATGTACCTGGATGTAAAGTCAAAATCAATGGCTTTCTTATACATTAATAAAAAACTCAATGAGAGCAAAACTAGGGAAACAACACCTTTCACAATAGCATCCAAAAAATGAAATACTTAAGAATCAATCTAACAAAAGATGTAAAAGATCTCTACACTGAAAACTACAGTACTTTGAAAAAGGGAATTAAAGCAGATATCAGCAAATGGAAAGATATCTCTTGCTATTGGGTAGGAAGACCCAATATAGTGAAATGGTCATACTTTCAAAGCTGTTATACTTTTATATAAGATTTAATGCAATTCTGATGAAAATTCTAATGGTATATCTCACAGAATTAGAGAAAACAATGCTAAAATTCATTTGGAACCGGAAGAGACCTAGAATAACAAAGGCAATTCTGGACAACAAAGGCAAATCAGGGAGCATCACAATCACCCATATCTTTCACCATGCACTAAACTAAATTTGAAGTGGATCAAAGATCTAGATATTAAGGCAGAAACATTAAATCTTCTGGAAGATTTAATAATAAGTAAATAATTTAATAATTTAATAATAAGTAAATAAATAATAAGTAAAACTCTTGAAGACATTGGTGTAGGCAAAGACTTTAAGAATAAAATACCAATTCCCAAAGAATCAACAACTGAGATCTCATCTTACTAGAAAGCTTTTGAACAGAAAAGAAATCACCAACAGAGTGAAGAGACAACCCACAATGTGAGAAAAAATGTTTGCCAGCTATTCCTCAGACAAAGGATTACTATTGAGAACATATAAAGAACTCAAAAAAGTCAGACCTCTCAAATTTAAAGACCCAGTCCAAAAATGGGCACCTGAGATGAATATACAATTCTCAGATGAAGAAACACAAACAGCAAATAAATATGTGAAAAAATGTTCAACATCATCAGTCATTCAAGAGATGCAAATTAAAACAACACTGAGATCCCCTCTCACCCCAAAAGGAATGGCTATCATCAAGAAATTAAGGCTGTTAAGGTGGTACATACCTAGAATCCCAGCACTCCAGAGGCCGAGGCAGGAGGATTGCTTTGAGTTCAAGGCCAGCCTAGGCTACATAGTGTGTTCAAGACCAGCCTAAACTACATAGTGAGACCCTGTCTCAAAAAGCCAGAAAAAAAAAAAAAAAAAGAATTCAGCCAATAACAAATGCTGGAGAGCTTTGGGGAAAAAGGAACTTTTCTCCACTGTGGGTGGGAGTGTAGATTGGTGCAACCACTGTAGAGATCAGTCTGGAGATTCCTCAGTTCCTCAAAACACTAGGATTAGAGGTCCCGTTCCACCCAGCTGTTCCTCTTCTGCATGTCTTCCCAGAAGAATTCAAAACACTGTACCACAGCAATACATGTGCACCCATGTTTATAGCAGCACAATTTGTAATAGCTAGATCTTGGAAACAACCCAAATGCCCACCCACTGAGGAATGGATTAAAAAAGGATGTATTCATTTTATGCAGTGGAGTACTACTCAGCCATAAAGAAGGATAAACTGGAGACTTTTATAGGTAAATGAATACAACTCAAGACCAAACTCATAAGTGAAATAAACCAGATACTCATAAGTGAAACAAACCAGGTTAAACATCATATTGTCTTCCAAGTATGGAAAGCTGAAAAAGTAAATAAGATCCAAAATGTACAATAGATATTGTAAAATGGGAAGAAATTTTATAATGAAAGAGAAACTGGGATGGGGGAATGGAGAAAAGAAGGAAGCAAAAAGCAAAAAATAATAATAATAATAATTATATATATATATGATAGTTAAGATAGTTATACTACTAATTTCTCTTAGTTCATTGAAAAGGAAAGTTTATTCTAACATTGTTTGGGCAATTAAATGCCTATATTTTGCAATCTGAGTAACTAATTTAAAGATAACAATGTGCAATGTATTAACCATTGTTATCCGCCTATTATCTTGTTTTGAAAATTTGTCTTTTTTTTCCTCTTTAAAATAAAAAAAGTTGTCAGTTACTTCTTTCCAAAAACAGATCAATACAGCCTTAGAAATCAATCACATGAACACTATCCATTGCATGAAGCTTGATAGAAATAAAGATAGAGGAAAAAATTAATTCTGATTCTCTGATTTTTACTGGATATCCAGAATGTGGTAGGAACCAAGATATGCATGCTTGAGGCTATGCAGAGATGAACAAGAGCAGCAAAAGCACATGGGCTGAGTAGCTGTACAGGTACCAATGACCAAAATGCAGAAGCTTTTCTCCCATTTCTCTGCTTTGCCATTCTGGTCTATCTTGCTTCTTGTCCATCCCCATCTCCCCCAGCACACACACACCCTCAATTACAATGCAAGTTCTCCATGAGGTCAAAAGTTTTCACCTAATTGGCTCAGCATCTGTAACAGTATTTGGCGTGGAGGGCTGGTTATTTGCTGAAGTTATCCAACTGTGTATCCAGCCAGACAGCCAGCTATCTAGCTATGCAAATCAGGGCCTCTGTTGTTCTTTCGTTTTATAGAATTGTATATTTAGTCTGAAAACTTCGCAGTCATGATTTCTTTCTCATTTGCCTCTATCCTATTCTATTATTTTCATCTTTTGTTTCTATTATGTTGGAATCCCTGGCTTCCATTTCTCTTTTACATTTTCCATATTTTTGCTTCTCTGTGCTATACTCTGAATACATTCCTCAGATACATCTTCCACATATCTGTCAACCCAGTGCCTCATTTGAATGGCCTTCTGGTTTTCATTTCTAAAATTTTACCTTGATTCTATTACAAAATTAGGTGTTATTTTTCAGATCACAATGCTTGTGTCTTGGTTTCGCTCCTCTTTAACCTTTTATTGCTTTGATTATTTTAATCGATTTCTAGCATCTATTTTAGATGGTTCTACTATGTATTTGTATTTCTCAAAGTGATATTTAGTTCATTTTTTGACTTTCCTCACCTTCTGATTTCCCTCCTGGCAACTTATTCCTCAGTGTGATTTCTAATATATGACCGTGAGGTCATTTTCCACAGGGGTTTAGCAGTCACACTGCTCAGGAAGTGTCTGCATAGAGTATACTCCTCCAGTTCTTTTAGTCTTTATGGTCTCCACTGCTTCCTGGTCACCTGTTCTGTCAGCTTTTTCTTTTAATAGTGTACTGTGTGGGCACTTCAGAGTTGCCTCTTACAACCATGTGTGGTGCAAATCCTTGGTTCTGATTTCTCACTGGTGATTTGTTTATCAAACACAAGTCCTGGCAGATTGAAACCCTCCTTACTGCCTCCCAGAAGGGATCAGTCAGGTTCTTCTATTCTTTTCCACAGAAATGGGCAGAATTTTATGCTCCTGCATTGTTTCATGCTTCTGTCATTAGGCAGGTAGTTACCTCTGTGCACGAGCTTGAGGTTTGAGGCCTTCAACAGCGTACTAATGCCAATGTCAGAGAGTCCTAGTCCTTAGTAGCCAGACTTTAAATTCTGTATGATATTTTTTCTTTCTAAAAAAAATTAAAGAGAATTTTAAAAACAATAAAAATAATACAGAATTTCAAAACAAGGCCGTGCATGGTGGTGAATGCCTGTAATCCCAGCACTGAGGAGGCTGAGGCGGGAGGATCATTGCAACTTCAAGACCAGCCTGGGCTACAAAGTGAGCTCAAGGCCAGCCTGAACTGCATAGCAAGACCCTGTCTCAAAAAGATAAAAAAAAACGAAAAAGAAAGCTGATAGGAAATTAACAATGGTTATTATATGTCATATTGTTATCTTCAAAGTAGTTGCTCAGATTACCAAATATAGGCATGCAAAATTCAATAAACAATATAAACACTAACTGTTCCTATCAGTGAACTAATAGAAATTAGTTATACATTTATCTTAGCTATCTTATGTGGGTAGACATATTGAGATACATATAGATATAGATACAGATATAGATAGATATAGATATAGATATATTCCTTCCTTGTTTTCTCCTTTCTCCCATCCCAGTTGAGCTTTCCTTTTGAGAAGTTTCTCTCCTTTTCACAGTATCTGTTATACCTTTTGGCTCTTATTTACTCTTTCAGTTTCTTTCCCTAGGGAGAAATGTTTACATATGAGAGTCTGATTTATTTCACTTATGAGTAGGGTCTCCAGTTGCATCCATCTACCTATAAAAGCCTTGAATTTATCTTTCTTTATAGCTGAATAATACTCCATTGTATAAAAAAAACACATCTTTTTTATCTATTCTTCTGTCGATGGGCATTTGGGTTATTTGCAAGATTTAGCTATTACAAGTTGTGCTGCTATAAATATGGGTGCACATATACTGCTGACGTATGATGTTTTGAATTCTTCTGGGAAAATACCTGGAAGGGAAATAGCTGGGTAGAATGGGACTTCTAATCCTAGTTTTCTGAGGAATCTCCACACTGATTTCCATGGTGGTTCCCAGCAACAGTGGAGAAGAGTTCCTTTTTCCCCACAGCCCCGCCAGCACTTGTTATTGGTTGATTTTTTGATGATAGCATTCTTTTGGGGGTGAGATGAAATCTCAGCGTTGTTTTAACTTGCATTTCTCAGATGACCAATGATGTTGAACATTTTTTCATATATTTATTCGCCATTAGTATTTTTTCATCTAAGCAGTGCATATTCATCTCAGATGTTCATTTTTGGATTGGGTCTTTGAATTTTAGGGGTCTGATTTTTTTTCAGTTCTTTATATGTTCTAGATAGAAATCCTTTGTCTGAAGAACAGTTGGAAAAATTTTTTCCCACTCTGTGTTTTGTCTTTTTACTCTGTTGGTGATTTCTTTTGATGTGCAAAAACTTTTTAATAAGATGAGATCCCCACTGTTAATTCTTTGAAGCATTTCCCATGGTTTGGTTTTTGTTCATGAACTCTCTGCCTACCCCCATGTCTTCAAGATTCCTACCTTCTTTCTCTTCCAGTAGATTTAATGTTTCTATTTTAATATTTAAATTTTTGATCCATTTTTACTTCAGTTTAGTGCTTGATGATATACATGAGTCTAGTGTTGGTCTTCAGTATGTGTAAAGCCAGTTTTTCCAGCACCATTTATTAAAGAGGCTATCGTTCTTCCAGTGACCATGTTTGACTCCTTTGTCAAAGATAAGGTGGCTAACATCCACTGAGGAATGGATAAAAAATATGTGGTTTTTTTATATAATAGAATATTACTCAGCCATAAAGAAAGATAAACTCGAGGCTTTTATAGGCAGATGGACACAATTAGAGTCCATACTCATAAGTGAAATGAATCAGACCCACATGTGTTAACACCATACTGTCTCACTAGTATAAGAACCTGAAAGAGGGAATAAAAATTAGGAGGTACGATAAATAATGGGAAATGAAAGGAAACTACTCAAAAGTAAAGAACAACTGGGATGAGGGAAAAGAAAGAAGGGGAAACTATGTATATATGTATACACAGGATAGCTAACATACTTGTACTATTGACTTCTATTGCTTTATTGAAAGGAAGAGTTAATGTTTAATTGTTTGATCAATCTTACATGTCAATATTTGTTTACCTGAGTAACCAATTTGAAGATGTCAATATGTAATACAACAACCATTGTTAATTTCCTGTTACCTTGTCTGAAATTCCGTATTGCTTATATTGTTTTGGTGTTATTTTGTAAATGGATGTGTGCTTATTAATATGTTTACATCCTTTTATCTTTAAAATTTAAAAAAAAAAAAACAAAGAAAAAGTGGCTGAGTGTGTTTGTAGTTGTGTGTGTGTGTGATATTTTTCAACTCCAGGTTACTAACTTCTCTGACTTTGAGCTTCCTCTTTCTTTCATACTTGGATATTCTCTGTTCTTAGCTTCTTCTTCAGTTGTATATGAAAAATATTATTATATTTTATCCAATATTTTCATAAGTGTAGAGAAAAGCAAGGGGACACCTTTTCATTTCAGTCCGCCATTATTCCATTATCCTAGCCAATTATACTTTGAAATTTCTGCATAACACTGAGCTATTTACAAAACTCAATCTAAATCATGAAAGTTGCAAGAACTCCCTCTTTATCAAGTCATGTACTAATGTAACCTTGTGTCATACATTCATTTCAGAACATCACAGCTTGAGAGGGAAATAGACAAGATGATGCATTTCAAGAAAACATAATGAACAGTCTAGAAATTCTACCATAATAGGAATTCTCAAACAATAAAATGCTACTTTGCCTTAAAGGGAGACTTGGCAGCACCATCTTCAAATACTTGAAGTAGTCTCATATGGATAAAAACTACAGGTAGTCTTTTCTCATGTCCTACTGGAGAACAGACCCAAGAGTACATTATAGAGAGGTAAGACTCTGGTGGATGAACTTTGATTCACTATATAGCAATTTCACTTTACGGACATCAGGGTTCTCATCTGTAAAGTGAGTGAGTTGCAACAAATGAGAGATTCACTTTTCTGTCTTCTACCAAGGGTAGTAAGGATGATTTCTTCTGGCAATGAATGAAAGGGCACACGATGAATAATTTTGACCTCAGTTATCATACTTTCACTGAAAATAATGTATTACACGTTTTGTTCCACCAAGACAACAGACCTTATGCTGAATAGCCATAACTTCCTGTGAACCAGAAATTATATGATCAGAATGCCTGAATGGTAGAATGGCACAAGAGAAAGATCAAGGCTCTTGGTGTCATATCATGCCCAACTTTCACCTTCCTAACTCTATATTGTTGAGCATGATTGAACCTCTCTGAACATCAGATACTTTATCTGCAAAATGAAAGAATAATATGTACATCAATGGGTTTTATAATTGTATCTAACATGTGGTAGATATTCAATAAATGTCAGTTAAATCCAAAATCAAAATGAGCTGTTCTGCCTTAACAAAAGATGTAATTGTGCCTATGACAACAGAATATATTTTAATCCTTCCAACATGTTATATTATTGTGCCTTAACAATGCAAAATAACTTCTAGTCCCATTATAACTTTTGTGTATTCCAAATTCTAGCAGTTAATTATTTTTATAAAAGGTACAGTTATCTGAATTATTCTAGCACCTTGGGCATCTCTCAAAAATTATTTTTCCTTTGAACTGTTAAACTATGGATAATCAAATCCCAGTCTCATAAATATTTGATTTAACAAAAAACAATTGCTCTCCCTCTTGGTAGCCAGTGTTTCTTCCAACTTATCTCCGGCCGCCTTCATTATCTCTTAGCACAGAGGGATTCCATCCTCTTGTATTTCTATCACACTTGAGCTGTATTTTATGAGCTGACATCTATGCATATATCTCCTGACATCTAAGTGGATCTTCAGTTGGTAAACAATACGACTGGATTCATTAAAAGTTTTTGACTCATAGCAACTCCATGAAAACTTCCTCTATTTTTCTGATAAGTTTTGCTTCCTGGGCTCCTTTCTCTGGAGTGTTTCAATATGGTAAAGTTGTTCTTTTCTCTGGGAAAAAGAAAATTAAAATCATCTGTACTTTCTAGATATATAGGAGTGACTGGTAATGGAATGAAGAGAAAATATTAAAGAGAAAACAACTGAGCTAATATAACATAGTGATTTAAACAATGATATGAACTTGAGTTCTGAAATCAAATTCAGTTCAAGTCCAGGGTCCACTACTTACCAAGAGCAGGACTTGCAACAAGTAGAAAATGCACTGAATCTTTAATTTCTACATGCCAAAAAAGGTAGAAAACAGTCTTGAAATATACAGCAGGGGAATAAAACAAATATACAGTGGGGAAGAAACATAGGAAATGCTAGACTTCTTTCAGTAGTGAAAAATGCATGGAAATCTGGCCATGCAGATATTAAGAAGAACCTGGAAAAACTAAAAGGAGTAGTGCTGCAATTCCCCTCAATCATGGGTTGAATGGATTCACAAAAGTTGGTGTTATTGTGTTTTTTTAACCTTATTATGTTGAAGTGGCCTGGAAAACAAAACATGCATTTATATATTAAAACACAGCTTATAATGCCACAAACAAGATGTGGGACACAGACACCAAAACTGGTTATGTAAGTCCATGGCCAAAAGCAGCAGTCACATCATAATACATGACAGTTCCTGAGCACTGCCTCTGTGTCAAAGACCATGCTATGCATTTTATGTGTGCATATACAAGCATGTCTCCTTTAATTGTTGTGTTATAAGCATACCACTACCTCATTTAAGAAACCATGAGAAAGATATTATGTTATGACCCTACTTTACCAGATGATGTCTTAGCCTTGATTCCACTTGAAAACAGAACCTGACATAAGAGCTTACAAAACTGTTTATAGTAACGGTAGCTGGAGTAGAGAAGAGGCCAAAGGAATATGAAGCCAGGAGTTCACAAGAGGAATCCCATAAAGTTGAAGTCGCCACAATTCACAGAGCCTGTTTTTCCTGAGATGATAGAAATTGAAAAGTGATGGAGCACCACTCAAACCTAATCCTCCACCCTCATCTCCTCTTTCTGTTTCCCAGAACAGAAATATGTTGAAGGTACAAAAGGCTAGTGTACAGATGTGCACTCATGAATAAGAATCCCTCCAAGGAACATCTCCCACTTGCATCTTCAATGTCACCCGTCACCTTTCTCTTCACCCCCTATGTTCCACTTGTACCACAATACTTGCTTCTCCTCAAAGCAGTAAGGGGGATTTCCCAGGTTTACCAACTGTAACCTCAGTCTGGGTGACTCCAAAGCCCAAATTCTCCTGAAATGCTCCACACTATTGCCACTGCTTTCGTTGAAGCAACCTAAGATTGCACGGGTCAGCCCACGGTTGTACGTGCTTATCGGCCAGCACGAACCTAAAGCTATTCCTTGTTCCAGGTTCACAGTTACTGGGAGTAAGTGCACTGGCCAAGGAGCAAGGAGCCATAGATTTTCGTCCTGTATGGAGACATTTGGGCTTTCCTTCAGTTCTTTGCTCTAGGTTTTAATTTCCTAGTATCTTTAAATATTGAGTTGGAACAAATTCTCTCCAAGATCCCTTCCAAAAGTGACAGTCTGTGCATTTCAAGGCTATTATAAAAACAGACTATAATTATTCTTTCAATTTTCTCTTCTTATTCTACTTGCGAATGAGAAAAGAAAGGCAGAATTTTTCTTCCTAACTTAGCAGAATCTAATCGAGCACTAAACTTTGATTTTTTTTTTTTTCTTCTGTTACCAGGAATCAAACTCATGACCTCATGCTTGCCAGGCAGGCGCTGTGCTGCTGAGTTAAATCCCCAGCCCCAAACACTAAACTTTTGATTTGCTGTGAGCAGGCGGTCTTGAGCACTGGTAGTGAAGATCGCTGAGATGTGACCTATAGATCCAAGTAAGCAAATCATTCCAAAGCTAGAAATCATTTCAGAAACTTCTTTCCAAATCTAGACATCTGTCCAATGGAAAACACAAAGTCTGAGTCTTCTCATTATAGGAACAGATTCTATAGGCAGAGAGATGTCAGGGCAGAGGTAGAAGCTAAGCCCTTCATTTTACAAATGACATACATGACGCTCAGGAGAGGAACATGATTTCCCAAGTCCCACCATGATCTGCCCACTGAGATTTGAATCCTACTTCTCTGCTTCAGGCTAGTGATCTTTTTCACAGACTCACATCATCTCCTTGGGAAAAAAAGATTATTGGGGGAAAAAGGCTCAGAACTTGAAATGTAAGACTTGAGTTTGAGTCCTGGCAACTCTGCTTTCCAATTACCTGTGCTTCATCCAGCATTGAAAGTGAAGGCAAATGGGAAAGTTGTGTGGAACTGCCTAGTAGCCAAACTAACACTTTGTGAGTGTTAATGATTAACAATTTTCAGGGCTGGGGATTTAGCTCAGTGGCAAAGTGCCTGCCTGGCAAGCACAAGGTCATGAGTTCAATTCCTGGTACCAGAAGAAAAACAAATCAAAACAAAAATGATAAACAATTTTCAAGTTTAAATCCCTCAGGGGAATCAAGTAAGATTTAGTTGAAGTACTTTATGCAAACATATCATATAAAATGTGAATGATATAGAAGTAGAAAAAATTGTTATGTTTCTTAGTAGTAAAACAAAGACCTTTTCAGATAAGATTGAAATGGATGAGAGAAGTGATTACTTTCCATTTTGTGGGCAATTTGCAGCAATGTTTATGCTCTTAAATTACAAATGTGTGCACCCCTGCATCTGAACTGCGAGCGCTGGACATAAGCATTCATCTTGACTGGAAAATAAATTCATTCTATCTGGGCCAACAGGAAAGACACAGTGCATTGCAAATACACTGAAGTAAATAGCTTAAGTATCAGCTATCACTTACGGAATACATCCAACTGAGCCATTCTATCTCCAGAAATAATTTAAGATGTCCTTGAAATGAAAAGAAACTGTGCTTAAAATACTGCTAAATATTTTATGGAAACCAAACTAAAATACATTGGTGCTACAGTGAAGCCTTACTTCCTTGAAGCTGCTAAAAAAAATCTGTGAAAATATTTGTTAACCTCTCATGAGATATTGAGGGAGGGTAGGAGAGGAAACTAATACTACTGATGCCTGAAGCACTCTGCTACACATTTGATATATATTATCTTGTTTAATTTCTCCTTTAACCCTATTATTATCCACATCTCTGCAACACTGTCCAATTTACCCTTGGTTATCTGGCTTCATAGCAGGTTCGTCTTTCCCTTACATACAATCAATCCAGTAGAAATCACACAATCTCACATGGACCAGAGGATATATCTTCCTAATGAGTCAGGTCTAAAAGCCAAAGCAGAACTCTAAACCTTCAGAACACCCTTTGGGGGGGGCTGGGGATTTAGCTCAGCGGCAAAAGCGCCTGCCTGGCATGCGCAAGGTCGTGAGTTCAGTTCCCGGTACCGGAGAAAAACCAAAAAAACAAAAAACAAAAACAGAACACCCTTTGGGAATATCAAAGTCAATTTGGGATAATTGGATTTTTTTCTTTCTCCACAATAAAAAGATAATAACACCTTGGTGTGTAAAGAACTTTAAAAATTATTTTTATAAGTAGTATAACCAAAATTTAAGCCAAATTTCCTGATTCCAAATCCAAATTTCCTGATTCCAAATCCAAAGTTTTTCCCAGAAGATCCTGTCTCAAGAAAATGTAAACCAGAGTTCAGGTACCTGAAAGATAACAAGATTTTTTTCTTAGTTTGGGCTGTTAAAAAAAACAATACCATAGAGTGCACAGCTTATACACAACAGACATGGATTTTGCACTGTTCTGAATACTGGAATGTCCATGATAAAGATTCTGAGAGGTTCAGTATCAGAGGAAGGCCATTTCCTGTCTCACAGATGATGACACTTTCTCACTGCAGTCCCCCATGGGGGAAGAAACAAGCTATCTCTCTGGGCTTTAGTTTCTGAAAGTACTAATTCCACTCATGCAGGTTCCTCCTTCATGATCACCCACGCTCCATTATGGTTTTTATCTAAATGACCCCCCAAATGACCCCTCATGCATACAGGTTGGGATTTGGGGAGGTGACTGGATGGGTGTGTTACACCCATTGTGGATTAGGCCATGGAGGAGCATGTAGCTAAAGGTCATGTTAGAAGATGGGGTCTGGTCAGACGTGGGTAACTGGGGGCATGACCAGGAAGGGTCTGTCTCCAACCCTGGCTCCTCTCTCCTCCCTTCCTGGCTACCATAAAGTAAACAGCATTTCCTCTACCAGGCCCCTCTGTCATGCTGTCCTGCCTCGGAATCAGCTGGCTATGGGCTGAAACATCACCCAAAATGAACCTCTCCTTCCTCAAGTTGTGAGTGTGGAGTATTTTGTCCCAGTCATGAGGGAAGCAACAAAAACCCCATATCCCAAAAACATCTCCTTAGATGTTAGAATTTCAACATGTGAATGCTGGTGGGACACACAGAGCACCTCTAAAAATAGAAACCGCCTTATTCACTGAGTAAATTCCCAGTGGACAAAACAATCCCAACAGCATCTTCTCCAGAATGGAGCCATCATAGAAGCTGATGTCATGACGAGAATATTAACAAACAAGGAAGTCACAAAGATTTTTTCTTGGAAATTGATATAACGAGAAGGAGAACTCCTACGAGAAAAGCTAAATGAGCAAAGATGTTTATCACATTGCCATTTAAACAGACATACATTGAAAACAATCCACAAATTCAACAGTAGAATTGCAAAATGAACTGTGCTCCACCAACCATATTTTATGTAACTTGCAAAGTATATTTTTAAACACTAGTTGGTACTAAAAGTTCAAAATATAATAAATTTAAAAAGAAAAAACTGCCATGCTGTGCAAAAATAGCATATGAATATAAGCAAAGTGTAAAAAAGAACATTAAAGTGACAACTATTGATGTGTAAGGGTGACAGGATTATAGATTTTTGTTCTCATTTTTTAAAATTTCTAGGCTATTTATTTTAACTTACAGTATGTAGAGCTCAGCATTACTCCAAACTGACTTTCTTTTATCCAAATAAAACAAAAAGACAAGACGTTTACATCTCTTTGGGGAATCAGTAATTTTTCTTTAATCCACCCTGTGCAGGTTCTTGTAATTGATCTTTGTTATTCAATTCAATGTTACCTAAATTTACAGATCTCCTTTGTTTCAAAACAATGTAGATAAATAAGGCTTAAGTTAAAGTATTGACATTATCTTGGCAGCTGTACACATCAGCACTTTGGATGTTTGATTAACACATAAGCTGGTTTGGGAAGCTAAGAACTTGGTGTAAAAAGTCATTTCTGCTTCTAATTTCCATGGAAGCCCAGAAGGAGCACCAGGCTCGGGACTGGCACTCTGGAGTCTATTGAGCCCTGGTTCTGTGACACCCTCGTTAGAGAGATCACTTAGCCCCTGGGAACCCAAAAACAGTTCATTCTGCAGAACAAGGTAGAAATCCCAGCCTCACTCACCTCCTATGACTACAGTGAGAGGCACTATAGTTCCTGAGAGGCAGACACATGTGGAGCAGAGCTCTATGCTAGAGCACCCAAGGCAGGAACGGCTTTCAGATATTTTGAATTTAACTCACACTGCCATTTACTTGAGACTGTCACTATGTGTTGTGGTTTGGGGTATTATTTGCAAGGGGAACAATATCATACAGGACACATTTTTATAAGATTATTTATAATAGTCACCCAAAGAATGATACACAAGAAAGTGCAGGAAATCTGCCCACACACTAGAGACCAAAGAATCCAGCTGAGGGCCTGGATCCCATGAAAATGTCTTGCATCAGTCCAGCTGAAGACCTAGAGCTCATAACAATGCTTCCCACAAGTCCAACTGGAGGCCAGAGCCCATGACAATGTCTCATGCAGGCCTGTTTCACAGATCTGCACTGGAAGGCCTAAAGGTCAGTGGTGGAATCTAGAAAGTCTGTGCCAGCAGGATGAAGGATCTGTGCTAGCAGGCTGAGGGATCTACACTGGAGCTAGGAAGCAATGCTCAAAGTAAGAACCAGAGCTCCCCCAAAAGGTACCACAACCATCCTCAGCAACAGTGAGGTCCCGAGCTCCTCTGATGGTGAAGGCAGCTGAGTTCCTATCAGGAAAGCCAGTGCAGCAAGCTTCTCCAGCACTGGCAGTGCACCATCTTCCCCTCCGGAGCCAGGAAGCAATGCTCAAAGTAAAGACCAGAGCTCCCCCAAAGTGAACTGAAGCTATTCTCAGTGCCAACAAGGTCCTGAGCTCCTCGGGGAATGAAAACAGCCAAGTTCATCAGGAAAGCCAGCATGACAAGCTCTTCCAAGAGAACCAACAGCTCCTTAAAGCTTCTACCAGCTCCCAACAGCCTTTCTCAGCTCCCAACAGCCTAACTTCTTCTCCAGTTCTGCCCCTTATGCTGCTGTCAACAATCCTCAGATGGGCCTCCCACACCCAGCACCATGCTTACTCAGTTCAGCTGGGGGTTATAAACTGATCACCAGTTGTCAATCCACTACAGTATGCCAAGCACTATGATTAGCATTTTATATGTATCACTTATTTACTTTAAAAATAAGTGTTAAATATTCTCCTACTGTACAACAAATGCTGATATATGCTAAGTACAAGGAATATACCAGAGGATCCAAAAAATTCTCTGGTCAGGGGGAGCTCACATTCTTGTGGGACAAGACAAACAACAAACACAAAATACAATATCATATGTCAGAAAATGATGAGAAACATAAAGGTGAAGTTGAGTAAAGACAGTTCTGAGTAAGGGATAGGGACACAGATGTCAAATGGGGTGGCCTGGGAAGACATTTGAGCAAAGTCTTGGAGGAGTAGGGAGCTGATGCTGCAAGCCCCTCCAGCAGAGAGAGTAAACCCAAGGCAAAGAGTTAAAGATTGGATCTGCTTAACACATCTGGAATAAAGTGCCAAAGAGAGAGTGGCAAAGAATGTGGTCACATCGATAATAGAATCTAACTTTGCCAGACTTTGTAAAGGACCATTATAAAGACTTTGGTTTTTATTCTCTAAAAATAGGGATCTGACTCGCACTTTAACACACTCTAGTTACTGTGTTGAAAATAAACTATGATGGGCAAGAGTAGCATTAGGAAAAACTTGGAATGGAGCTTGAGCCAGAACAGCAGAGGAGCTGTTGAGGAGGAGTTGGATCCTGTTTATCTGGAAAGTGAAGTAAATGGAAACTGCCAGCAGTTGGAACATGGAAAGAGAAAGACAGGAGACAAGAAGGATTGTAAAGCTTCTTGCCTGAGAATTTGGAAAGACTGAGCTGCTATCACCTGATTCAGAGAACCCTGGGAATGGAACTGTAGTGATAACCCTCAATGTAAACCATGAAATAGGTAATGTGATCTGCACTTCACAGATGAAGAAACTGTTGCTTATATGGCTGAATCACTTATCCAAAATCATACAAATTTTTAGCTGTTGAACAAGGATTTAAGCCAGGGTCTGTCAGCTTCCAAAGTTTAAGCACTTAAAACACTGCCTTTTTCTGTTTTGTAAATGAAGTACAGGAGCGCCTCAGTTTTCCTGTTAGTGGCCACGTGATTAGTACCCTATAAATGTGCAGGCATGTGAATATTTTATTAATAATAGTAAGTGGAGAGGGGTTTCTAGTATCAATCAGGATGTGAATGAAATACCCAAGAAACTCAAGTCCTGTTGATCATTTTGCAGTGAGCTTCCATGATGTCCACGTCATAGTGTAGGTCTCAGGATTGTATGTGGGTCGTGTTCAACTGCAGTTGTATGAATAGTGGATCGCAATATACTGCAACAGTCATTACATAGCCTTTGCCCATCAGGATCTCCTAGGGTACTTTTTTGTTTTGTTTGTTTTATTTTCTTTTGTTTTTGAGGTAGGTTCTCATTCTGTAATTCAGACTGGCCTTGAAAGGGTGCCTTTTTTTATTTTAAAAATTTAAAAACTGACAAAACAACAATGAAGACAAAATCAAAACAACACAAAAACAACAAAAATGATACATGAACTCAAAATAAAATAATAGAAATTTACAATGGTTGCTAAATTACATACTGTTATCTTCAAGGAAGTTGCTCAGTCCACTAGACATAAGAATGTAAGACTGATCTAACAATCAAAGACAGTAACAAGCAAAAAAAAAATTTTTTAATAAAAATAAAAAATAAAAAAACATTGGAAATGATGCAGAGCTTCACCATACAAGATGGTAGGAGTTCAACAATGGTTCTTATACTGCATATTGTTTTCAGATCAGTCATTCTGATTACCAAATTCAAGCATGCAAAATTAGTCAAAAAAAAAATTGTAAGCATTGACTGGGTGCCTTTTTAAAATACAGACTCCAGAAGAACAACTGGTAAAGATTTTCTTTGGTTCTATAAATTGTCTCTTCATTCTGCTAATTGTTTCCTGTGCTAGTGTGAATTTTCTTACTTCGTTGTAAGCCCATTTGTCTATTTTTGCATTTCTTCCCTATACTTCAGGGTCGTATTCAAAAAAGATCATTATGTATAACAATGTCTTGAAGTGTTCCTTGTATATTTTCTTCTAGCAGTTGCATAGTTTTAGGTCTTGCATTTAGGTCTTTGATCCAATTTGAGTTGATTTTTGTATAGGCTGAGAGGTAGGGGTCAAGGTTCAATCTTCTACATGTGGATATCCAGTTTTCCTAGCACCATTTAGCGAAGAAGTTGTTCCTTCTCTAATTTATGTTTTTGGAGACTTTGTAGGAATCAATTGGTATTAAGAGTATGGGCTTATTTCTGGAATCTCTACTCATGGTGTTGACCTACATGTCTGTTTTTATGCCAATACTATGCCATTTTGGTTACTTAATCTTCATATTGTGTCTTGAAATTGGATTTGTGATGCCTCCAGCTTTGTTATTTTTATTTAAGGATTAACATCCAGAATATTGAAGGAACTCAAAAAATTCAACAAAGAACAAATAATCTGATTAAAATGGACAAATTATCTGTATAGACAGGTTTCAAAAGAAGAAAAACAAATGGCCAACAAATATTTGAAAAAAATTAATATAATTAGGGAAATGGAATTTAAAACTGTAATGACCTTATCACACTTCATTGGAATGGGTATTATCAAAAAAATTAATAAATGCTGTTGATTACATGGGGAGAAAGGAACTCTCATAAACTGTTAGTAGGAATTATAAAGAACAGTATACAAGTGCCTTAAACCTGAAACAATGCAGTATGATCAACATATCCAGTGACTAAATTTTTTAAAAACTTATAGCAAAAGACACACTGGTATTAATCCTCCTCAAAATATTTTTGCTCACCTCAGAAACACTTATCCCATCATCCTTGCCTCTTTCTAAAGCAGTTCCAGGAATGTTCTTTTGCGAATGCCATTACAAAGTATGATCAGAAATACAGTGAGTACTGCTGCCGATTGCCATTTAAGAGAAAGGCAGGCTCTTAAAAGCAGTAGTGTGTACCCTGCCCCAGCCTTGGCTTGTGGTGGTTTGTGATCACGACCTAGCCGGAGACCAAGAACTTTGCCTGGAACCCTGGGAACCAAAGCAGTCAGCGCCTCTAGGCAGAGGCCACCTGCGCAGGGATCAGGACATCACCAAGCTATGTTAGTAAGGGACCCAGTTAGCAGCAGAATGAGCATGTTCACTGCGGACAAGGATGCTGGCCTCATCTGAGCAGTGCTGTGGCATGAGTGTCACAGCAGAGGCTCAAGGGTCCACTTTGCTACCCATGAGCGCATGCGTGGCACATCCCTGAGTGCCCAGATCCAGGGCTGCCTCCCGCCCTCCGGATGCAATTGTGTGAGAAGCTCTGTTAGCCTCAGCTCCCCACTGTGTCTTCTGCCTGAGCACACCCCTCACACCTGGACCCGGCTGGCCGTAAGTTGGACCCTCCAACTGTGGGCCACAGTCAGCCATTCTCCGTGAATTCCATCTCCTCAGGTATTGTCACAGCAGTGGGGAGCTCGGGGACTGGCACATCTCACCTCTCACCGAAGGAGGAGGAGCAGCTGATGGGCAGGGTGTCCGATGAAGAAACAGAGGCTCCTTAGCTGCCCAGGGTCACACAGGGACTTGGCAGGCCTAGGGGGAGGGTCCTGTGGGCTTTGACACTGAACTGGTGCTTCAGTGCCTGTTTGACGGGAGCCCCCAGAGGGCAGGGCAAGGAATCTATGACACCTGTCCTTACCACGGACCTGAAATGACAGGACCGATCTGATCACTGAGAGCATCCAGAGGCCTGTCCCCTGCCACCCCTCTGCCCTGTGACCCAGAGGACATGCTCAACACCCTTGGAAAGGTCAGGCTTGTTAAAGAGCCCCTACCTGCCAGCTCCCTTGGTGTGACTGCATCCTGCACCACTCAAAACAGTCAACATATCACCATGGGGAGGCTGGACTCCTCGCATGATAGTCAAGGAACTCAGCAGCACAGTCAAACGGCCCCTGAGCCATTCCGGGGATGTCACTCATGCCACTTCCCTGCCTGCCAACACGGTCTAGGTCACAGACCTTCCTTATGCTGCCGGGGACTCTGGACAGCATAATGAAGACAGGCCAGGAGCACCAGTATGCCCTTGGTCCTTCTGAGAATGGGGGTCAGGCAAGGTCAGTGTCACACAGGGTCTGTCTTTCTGCTCTGCTGCGGCTCAGAGCCTGCCTCTTCAGAGATACTTTGTCATTTGTTGCTGCTGGAGGTGACACTAAAGGTCTCTGAAGTCACTTTTCCTTCTGGATTTTTGGCTGAGCCCCCAATCCTGAAGACTACCGCTGCTCAGACAAGTGCAGAGGACAGGAAACACAGCTAAATAGTGATAAGCTTCAGGACCATCATTTTGTGGTAAGTTTTATTATAAGAAATAGAAATTTATTTAGAAAGCACCTCTGCTATCCCAGAAACAAAGGATAGAAGACAGAACAGAGCAGGGGAAGTGCCCCAGAGCTCGGGGGACCCCAAGTGGCTCCAGGTGCCCTCTATGCATGCCTCACCCCTCTGCTGCCCAGTGGACGAACACACTGCAGCCTGGGTGTCCTACCTGCTCCCTTCTGCAGCTGCTGGTATCTACATCTTCCTAGTCCTCAGTCTACAAAGCAGGGTCTGTGGAGTTCAGGGTCCTCTGCAAATTCAGGGAGATGTGAAACTGATTGTGTGACCTTGAAGCATACAGGACTTTCCCCATGACTGTGGTCACCCCACTCTGCCCTAGATCCACGAGCTGAGTCCTCCTGTCATTTGGAACTGTTCCCTTCCTCCAACCACTCCCTTTCCTCCCTTTCACTCTCCTGTCCCTGCAATTATGACTTGGAAACTGAAAAGGACTTTATAAAACCATTGGTTAAAATAGCATGTAGGAAATGAGAGGGACTCTACGGCCACTTTATGTAGGGTGATTCCAAGGCTATAGATACTCACCATGCAGCCCTCATATGCCTCTCCTGAGAACATTTCCAGCACACAGTAGGGCAGCACGCCACAGAGCAAGGCCAGCTTCTGCCTGCCGGAAGTCCTGGTGTCTGGTAAAGTCACTCATTTTCACACTGCTTTCCACAAACATTTCCCACACGTACTAGGGCAGCATACAGCAGAGCAGGGTCAGCTCAGTTCACCAAAGGTCCTGGTGCCAAAGCCACTCTCTTTTACATTGTCTTCAGTGAACGTTTCTGCCACACACTAGGGCAGTGTGTACAGAGGGGGACAGCTTCTGCATGCCGCAGATCCTTGTATCTAGCCAAGGGTCAATCATTTTCAGTTGCCTTCATTGATCATTTCAGGTGCACAGTAGGGTAGCATGCCCCCATGGAGTGGGGCCAGCTCGTGCCAGCCCAGAATCACCCATTTCACATTGCCCTCCACATCCAGTTGCATGCTTGGGCCTTCAGGTCCCTGTCGTCCGTGCCCTTGGTGCGGCAGCGGCCCAGGTTCACATCATTTGCCTGAACAGTCTCTGGCCCTCGTCATTCAGCAGGCCACCAACCTCCAGGGTGCACTGCCACCACCGTCCCCACTCACATACCCAGTCATTACATGGACTCATGGGTCACACTGGGGTGAGGCAGAGCCTTCAATATGTCCACTTCAGATAAAAGGGAAGCAAAGTGATCGCATGTTCTGCCTTCATAGCCACCCCTGTCCTGGTGAGGAGAGACTGAGTCAGTGTCCCCTGAGCACGTTTGCCCTGCGCCGTGGTCCTTGGGTCTCAATATTGATCAGGGAGTGATTCTCACTGGGAGGGTAGGCTGCGAGTCTCTGCTGTGTTGTCAGGTGAATCTGGTCATTACTCTTGCTAAGCATGGTCAAGTAGTGATGCTCGTTACTGATGCTAACTAAATAACATAAAGAGCAGTGGGTAACACTATGGAGGCCACAAAGGCATGCTGTCCCAGTCCACAGGCTTCAGGCTGGAATGGCAGGCAGGGGGCACCTCCTCCCGCTCTTCCTTGACTGTTCATCCTTCTCGGAGAACACTCAGTGACAGTAGGAGGGGCAGTCTCACTGACTCACCTCTTTGGGGAAGATCAAGGTGGAAGAATCCACAGGTGACAGGGAAGGTGTGACCCTTGGATTTGCATGCTACACTCAGGGGAGCAGTCTGGCCTACGGTGACCTGGTGCTTGTCCACGTTCTATGTCGCCAGCACCACATCTACTTCCCTGCCTCAAAAAGCTTCATAGACCGCAGGGGTGATCATCTATGTGGGACATGACACTCAGGACTGTGGGGTCCACATGCTCAGAGGGGCTCAAACAAGGACAGGGTGAAGGTTTCTCACCCTGTTGAATCCTCAAGCCCATGATGTGATCCAATGTGGGCCTCCACCTGGGCCCAAGATTAGGAGCTCACTGGCAAAGCCCTGACTGCTACAGAAAGGAACTCTAGGAAATCAAGCCTTGCGTGCATGGTGTGCTGCTGCAGAGATACATGAGTGACCACAGGAAATGGAGAATTCAATGATTATGGTACACAGGGTCACCCAGGCTGCAGATGTCCACTGGAGAATGGAAAGAGTGTGAGAGGGTGCCGTGTAACCTGGCCATCTTCTACCCAGGCCATGAGCCTGCTGCCTAAGCCAAAGTCACTGATGGTAGTATTTTTTCCAGTACCCTACGAACTATTCCTTATCTGAAGGTCTCTGTGTGTGATGCACTGGCTTTGGCAGGAGCACGTGGCCCACTTGATCCCTCTCAGGGCTTCCTCCTCCTGCAGGTGCTCGGCCTCCAAGATACCATGCTGTAGTTGTCCCCCTCTGTGTCTTCCATTACCAGGTAGACTACATCACGCATTTTGACCACGTGGAATAGCTTGGTCACATTTGGGTGGTCCAGAGCATTCGTTACAAGAGGATACGCAGCAGAAACGCATATATCCTACCTGATTTCTATGCAGCTTGGCTGGGACTCATGCTACCCAGTGACAGCTCTCCGGTGCCAGGTCTCTGAAGCCTTGCTGCAGGATTTACCAGGACCTCATAGCGCACTGAGTGCTTACAGAATTGGTCACACCAGACCAATAGAACCCTAGTGTGTCAATCACCCCACAGTAGGTGTCCCGGTCCCTTGTCTCTCTTTCCCAACCCTCCGTTTGATTCCCTGTGATCCCAGACTGTCATTTAATCCAGAATAATTTAATCAAGTGATGACAGCATACAATATGGCCAAACACGAGGCTCGCCCAGGTCCTATTGCTTGTTCTGGTTGGTTTCATTATGCTTGGTTGTTAGTCTGGAGTGGCTTGATTCTTTTCCTGCAATGATCCCTTCTTATTCATCCTCCTATATCTGCATTTGATTTGATGCAACACTGGGAATAATTTGGATATTGGGACCTGATTCATCTCATAACTGTGCTTCTGAGGACTAGAAGGAGATTCGCACAGGAATTTGAACTAATCAGGAATTGGACATGGGTGCCCCATCTGTCCCAACTGAGTGTATGTTTAGACAGGCTTTGATTCTTTTCCTAGAATCCCTGGTTTGTGCTCAGCCCCTTGTTTCTGCGGTGGGACTCAGGTTTCCTGGATGCCTTGTGATTTTTTTTCTCCCCTTGTTCGCCTGGGATCCACAGAGGAGGGTGTGTGTAAGCTGAAACTATTACTCTCCTTCCTCCCCCTCCTTCCCTCTCTTCTCCCATTCTGGGTTCCATTGATTTAATTTTGTAGTGTTAACTAGCAAGGAAAGAAACCCACTACCAGACAAGCCACAGTGTTTGCGAAAATCCGAAAATCCGATGTGGTTTGCATCAGCACATTTGAAAGCGCTAATTGTTTCTCCATTCCCCTAGGGGGAATGGTGACCAGTCTCTCCGAAAGTGCACTCAGATTTAATATAATTGTTCTTTGTATTTTCTATGTTCTTTAATCCACTGGTTTGGCAGGTCGTCTGTGTTTGTGAGGACTGATTTAGGAAAGACTATAACAAATCTGATGGCGGGCAAAAACAGTCCCACGGAACTCTCAAGTACAAACTCCCGAAGGGAAGTTGCCCCTAAGTCCCCTGAAGTGACGTTAGCTGGGTAACTGCAGATGACCCATTTTTTGAATTCGTGGTTTTCTGTTCTCCCTCTCCCCTCCCCTCTCCATCTCTCGCTCTCCTCGCCTCCTCTCTCCTTTCCTCTCTGTGAAATAGATCGCAGTTATGGGTTAAAGATACATGGTTTGGTTCCTTGTCTGGAATTTTCCTCCTGCTGTTTTACAGAAGGCTCAAAGTCGGAACCTTGTCCCAGAAACTTACTGAGACCTTGTCTCAAAAAATAATGGGAGAGGGGGCTGTGCAAGGGTCCTGGGTTCAATCTTTTTCACCAAAAAATAGAAGTAATTTCTTCCATACTTTTCTACAAATTGTTTCAAAATAATAGATTTTAAATTGTTAAAGCTGGGTGTGATGGTGCATTCCTATAACCCCAGCACTCTGGAGGCTGAAGCAGGAGGATTACAAATTCATAACTGGTGATTTAGCAAGGCCTTGTCTCAAAATGAAAAATGTGAAAAGGGATGAGAATGTCATTCCAGAATGCCTTAAGTTCAATTACCAGTACTAACAACAACAAAAAGTTGTTTAAAAAACTAGTGAATAAAATAATATATAAAAAGATATAGTGTTATTTTTGATGAGCATAGTTAAAGAAAAGGAGAATTGCTTTAATTTTAAAAACAAAATTTTATATGGCAAAGTAAATCTTTTGTCATAAATCACTAGGTTGTTCTAAGCTGGAATAAAAAGAAAAGATGGAACAGAAAC
Organism: Chinchilla lanigera; assembly: GCF_000276665.1. Classification (NCBI taxonomy): domain Eukaryota; kingdom Metazoa; phylum Chordata; class Mammalia; order Rodentia; family Chinchillidae; genus Chinchilla; species Chinchilla lanigera. Next base: position 9,835,213 of record NW_004955414.1, on the reverse strand, counting down.
TAGATCTAAACAGTTTTAGTCTTTCTGGGCTGGTGGCAGAGGGTTTGTGAAGGACAGATGTTGTAAAAATAAAAAGAAATTTGTGTGTGTGGCAAGCTCGCTATAATTCAAATTTTATTTTAAAGGGGTTTTCTAAGGTCAGTGTAATGCACCAATGGGAAAAAAACCCAGTCCTCTATACTTAAAAGAAAAAGGTTTTCTTAAAATATTGATTTCCTTTTAATACTATTTACAGAGTACTAACTTAGAAAACAAAGACTTTTTATTTGTCAGGTTTTTTATTACTTAAGGAACTGAGTTCTGGCAGAGCCAGGGTTTGTTTAAGTCTGATTGCTGTAAGGTCTTTTATATCATCAGTTTATGACACTGGTGAGATGAATGATTGTTACTGTAGTTTATAACGTACCTGGCACCCTGTATATGTGAATAAAGCTGTGTATACACCTGAGGATGAAATGCATTGTGTGTTTAAGCTTTGTTTAAATGTTACACAAAAGGTTGTACAATTAAAGTTACATAAATTGAGTGCATGTAAAGTAACCAGTAAGTGCTCTCTTTTATGCAATATGCATGGCATCTGCACTTGAAACATATAATATGATCAATAGAACTTTCGGCATCTATGCCTCTCAGATGAAAGAAAGCCCATGATTTGGGCAGTGCTGTTGTTTAATACCTGGTCTGCATCTTTTGGATTGAGAGTGTACTTTGTTATATAGTTATGAGCTGCCATTATACTTTAGGTAATAAAGCCTCTAGGGTCATTAATATTATTTCTAAGTGTATAAGACGTCTAAAGCCATCCTTTGATTTTTGTCAGATTTTTGTTTTTGTTTTGGGTTTTTTTTGTTTTTTTTTTTTTTTTTGTTACCAGGAATCAAACTCAGGACTTTGTACTTTCCAGGCAGGCACTTGTGCCACTGAGCTATATCCTCAGCCCTTGTCAGTATTATTGACCTTTAAATTTCACTTCAGAGGTAAAAGTAAAAGCTATGCCAGTGTACAAAGGACTTCTGTGTCACTGTGATGCTAAATATTCCTGGTTCTTTGTACTTTAACTGTATCTGTGTTCCCCAGATATTCAAGTCTTGCAAACTGCACCTTAGGGCTGGGGATTTAGCTTAGCGGCAAAAGCGCCTGCCTGGCAAGCGCAAGGTCGTGAGTTCGATTTCCGGTACAGGAGAAACACCAAAAAAAAAAAAAACTGTACCTTATCGTGCCTGTTTCTTCCATACTGCAAGTGCTTTTAAAGATATTTTCAGGCTTGTGTTTTTGAGTTCCTCAGACTAACATGACAATCCTTTTTAAGCAAAAATAATTAGACATGCCTAAGCACTTTGTATCCCAAGCAGTACATTCCAAGGTTAGGTACTGGTCACTTAAGAAGCCCTTCTGTGAACACCACATTCCACTTTATTCTCAAAACATTTCCTTATTCTTGCTCAGGATGGAATTTAGTGATACAGCCCTTGCCAAGAATGTACAAGACCCTAGGTTTAATACCCAACACCACCAAAAAAATTATTCTTCAGAGACAAAATTTGACAAGAATTAATGTCATTTAGTATTTTATAATCAGACAAATGTAACCTACTTTTAATAAATTACATGTTCAAAGTGTTATCTTCATAGTAAAATGGAAAGCCAAATGTATTTCTAAAAGATAAGAAAAGTTTGATAGTCCTGGTGTAATGCTGTAAATTATAGTTATCTCCCTAAAAAGCTGTGTATACATTAAAAAGCGTGTTGTTTTATTACTTGCTAAACTTTCCTCAGGGTTTTAGTCATAGCTGCCGAGTCTTTTGTCAAACACGGCTTTGGTTCTCTAAAGTGTTTGTATACTTTTGGGACTCTAACAAGCACTGTTAACAGCTTTGTAGTAAAACTAAATTTATTCTTCAAATAAATTAGTTTTTTAAATATATTAGATAAAAGTCAGAGCTGTTGCATGCACTGGGTTTGTTTTGCTTCTATTATTTTTTTGTATTTTCCCTATAAAATTTCATAACCATTGCCTAGGTGTTCAACTGAGACTTGGAGACACAAAGGAGGACTTCCAGAGCTGCTTCAGAAAGCAGCAGGAACCATGGGATGAGTGTGTTTAAAGCAAGGAGAAACATTGTGAGTGGGATTCATGCCAATTTGTCTTTTAGTCGAATTTTAAAATAAAAAATGTATATTCACCCACATTATCCACAAGATCTGCCACTATGCAACTTCTGGCATAGTCAAAGTCAAAAGTCAAAATGGCCATGAAAAATAAACATTTTGAATCAACTCAAGACATCAAGGCAGCCACAACAGCCCATCTAAAGACACTCACAAAATTGCACTTCCAGAACCAGAAGAAGCCGTAATAATAACGGGGTAAGTGGGGTCTAAGCAAGGCAGAGCATTTGAATGGGAATTAACAGCAATGTATCTTTCACTGTAATAATTTTTAACTGATATAATGTCATCCTTTTCTATCATACCTTGTAAATCTATTATACCATCCAGATATCCCGCTTTGAAGTATATGTCCAAAGAAAGTAAAATCAGCATATTAAAGAATATTACCATGCCCATGTTGATTGCAGCACTATTCACAACAGCTAAGATATGGAATTAGCCTAGATGTCCAACAACAGACAAAGAAAATATAGTGTATATCCACAAATGGACTATTACTCAGCAACGAAGAATGAGAATCTGTCATTTCCAGCAAAATGGATGGGACTGGAAGACATTACACTCATTGATTTGAGCCAAACACAAAAACACATGTACAGCATTCTTCTTCTCAAATGTGGAAGCCAAAAAAAGTGCACCTGAGCACAGAATAATGATTATTAGACATTGAGGGAATTAGGAGGGAGGGTAGATAAAGAGAAGATGGTTTGCATTAGTTCAGACTGTCTGTTTATATCTATAAATATTACATTGAACACCACTAATGTGCACAATTAATACATGTTAATCAAAAATAAATGACATTTTTTAAATAAAATTCAGGCTCCCACCTCTACAGAAACCAAATCTCCTGGGGTAGATTTTGCAACTTCCATTTTCACAATTGGTTCTTCTGCTCCACCAACAGATATGACTAACCAACCAGTGCTTGAGAATGAGTGAAGCAAAGACAGAAGAGGACAGCACAAGTTAGATGTGCTAGATAAGGTTAAAAAGTGCCGTTATTCCAAAGGAGACCCAAGAGCTTGTCTCTACAAGCTACATTCGTCCCACTGCATTATATCACTTTAAATGAAGAGCAAATCAAAGTCTGAGCCAAATTTAGGGAAACTCTTACAAGCTATCAGGTGAAAACTAGAGCTTACCATCCAAGAATGTCTGCAGTGGGATTCAGAACATGTCCCTGAATCAGGCTTGTTCAGCCGAGCCTTAGTCACATTAGATACCTGCCATTATATTTTTATAAGACAGCAGGCCCGGCTACTGTCTGTTGCACACACAGTGTGACATCTGGCACCTGGTTGGCTCTTGGGATGGTGTAGGCTCTCTTCTCCATTAGGTGGGAAGCACCCTGTGCTTTCATAGCAGTTACAATGTTGTAATGAGCAAACTATTCCCTTGGAGTAAACTGTTCACCCATGTGTGGTAAACAGAACCAGAACAGCTGCTTCAGGGGGAGGCAGACAGCACCATTTACATACCACGGAATTTTGCAGGTAGCAGTAATCATAGAAAACTCTTGTAGAGGGCCTTGGAGTCTGCAAAGAGCTTTGACATTTACTGTTTGATTTGGTTGTCAGAGAAGTCTCGAGAGTTAGAGGTTTTGCTGATGAGAAAACAGATTCAGAAATATTGATGGCTTACCCAAGACAACATAGCTAGCAAACGGAAAAGCATGTACTCATACTTGTGTCTTCTGATTTTAAATCCCTTGCTGTGTAGCCCAACACCAGAGTGAAACAGTTTAATAGTCAATCCTGAAAGCAGCGTAATAGGATTTGTAGTCCAATGGGGGAAATTCATTACTACTAAACCAGAAGCTATGTATGACTTCTTTAAGCAAAGGTGAACTTCTGGTTTCCCATGTCCAAGCACACCTTTTCCCCCTCATTTTCTAGTTCAGGATCTAGTTCAGCTAAAATAAGGAAAGTGTGGGTTGCACTGAGAACAATGTTAGCTTGCAATGCTTCCAACGAAACTGGGGAAGCTTCTCAGAGTTTCTTCCTGGACCAAAAGCCCCTTTTGGAACACTCTCCTAGCCTTGCCTATAAATATGTAAACCAGTTAACAACATCTTGCTACTAGAGTGCTTTTTATCTAGCTCTGTAACTCAAACACACTGCGCTATGCAATAGGGGCTCCCAGGAAACTGTACACTCTGCTACTTCTCTATCTGCCCGTCGGTAAATCATTGCACAGTTAACATCGCGTGTCATTGTGGAGTAGGTTACTGTGCCCCATGCACTAAGTGGTATCAAAGTGAGTTCATTCATCCCACTGTCCCTTCATCAAATTTGTGTTGCTACAACAGAATACCTGACTACTAGGAAATTAATAAAAAACGAATTTATTTTCTCACAGTTCAGAAGGTTGGGAAGTCAAACAGCAAGTCTCCAGGAGGTTCAGGGTCTGTTGAGGGCTCAGTCTGTGTATCAGCACTGTCTACATATGGAAGAAAGGATGAAAGGTACAAAAGGGACTTAGCTTGTTGCCCCCAACCATTTTATAAGGTCACTCATCCCTGTCATGAGGATTCCACCCTCATGACTAAATCACCTTCTGAAAGCCCACCTCTTAACACCATCACACTGGTGATTAGGTTTCAACATATGAATTTTAGGACACACATTCAGACTATAGTAACGGTCATGGACCCCCAAACAGCTCTTCCTGAGAATCTCAGATGCTAGCTTGAAATGCAAACCCATTACCATGTTGGACATATAGCTCCCAACCCTCATCACAGAAAGACTTACTCACACCAATCTCCTAAGTATGATCACAGAACCAGCTGTAACCCACAGGGAGAATTTTATCAGGGTCCAAAGGCAAGGGATAGAATAGGAAAATACAAATCCTGATGATGTAGGGGTGCACTTCTTTCCCCCTTCTGTTAACTTAACAGTGTAGTAGTCCAGTAGGTCTGAGTTAGCTCAATGTGCTGTGATTGGTTCCTGAGCTCTTCTGAAGATTCCTTTCTTCTAACAGCCATTTTCTCCACCTTCTTGATTTGCAAGAGCCTTAAGAGTGTCCCAAGGTGGTGAATTTTGAGGATCGAGACCTGAATAGCTGTCTTAGGCAATCTAGAATTGTAGTCCTCATATTAACCAAGGATCATGTAGATACCTCCTGGCTCCCTAATCTTTAAACATACAGAACACTTGGGTGGTTGAAGTACAGTCCTTCACTACAGAACTCTAGCCATGATGCTGCCTCGACTCTGCCCAGACTCAGCACATCTCCCTGTGAGGTCATGAGAGTATGATGTTGTCTTCTACCATTTTGCTTGTAATTTTTCCACCCTAAGAAAATATCTTATATATCTTTATATCTGCCTAATGTGGCACTAGTGTACCCACTGGTTACAGTGGCGGTGGATGCCTGGAATCCTTCCCCAGCAGCTTTCCATTATTCTCTTCTTCCAGTCATCTTTGGCAGGGCAGGAGGATTAGGAGATGACTCCACGGAAAAGGCTCTGGTACACCCTTAAGGACAGGAAAAGTTGAATTCTGAAACCCTTCATAGACCAGACCCACAACTTCTGCATACACTTTCTTGCTCCTCTCCCCCATCTAGCGTCTCCTTCAAAGGTTCACGTCCTCCTCACAGTCACGTTTCCTGCACTGACTCCCCATCTGCAGTGCTCCTTGTCCTTCCTTCTGCCTGTCTAACTTTCACCAATTCTTCAAAATCTATCTCAACTCCATCTCTTTTCCTCACCCCTGCCAATTAGGTATATATTGACTCTTCCCCTTTGGAAAATCAGCGCTGTTAATATTTGTGTCATTATTCGGAATAGCCAGTATTTAGTCTAACATGGCTAACTACCCCTTATGTGTGTATCATGAATTTCTAAACTCATCTACTAGCTTCTGGAAGATAGGTGTCATATCTCACATTCCCACAATGTCTGACACATCGCATGTGCTTCACACAAATGACCAGACATGTGTGAGTGTTAAGATATGAGTCCTTTTAAATTAACATAGAAGAGCTCCATGTTCCCATTGCTCCCTGACACTGGAGAGCCGTGCATCTAGATGAGATCAGATGTGGTTACTAAGAAGTGTCATTTTGTGAAGAACAGGGGTTTCACAGATAAATCTCTACACAGTTTAAAATAAGCCAGAAACTCTCCATGTAAGTCAGCAAGATGATGCTCTCTGTCCTGAATGTATTTATGCATCTCAAGGGCAATGGGCAGGAACTAAAAGGCATCTGACCACTGACAGGCTTCAGTGATATCTTAGAATCATCACTACTGTAACAGTGTGATGTAAGCATGGCATAAAGGGTGCTGAGGCTCCAAGTATGGCAGCACTCTGCCCAGTGCTCTACCAGGTAGCTCCTTTGAGGCTCTCACTATTTACAATGGTGCCATCTTCTGTGTCTTCTCAAAGAACTTCCCCAAGACTGGTGGAGTCCACATGGCCTTCCCACATGTGAGCTGAAAATGCTTGGGATTTAAAAAACACATCCAGGTAAGTGAAGAGGGGCCAGGCAGCTCTTAACCAAGACTGTAAATACCTGAGCTCTCTCCCATTGGCTGAAAAAATCTAAACATCTTCCCCAGAGTTTCTCTGTGGGAATTAAGCGAGAACTCCTTCCTGTGAACACTACTTAATAACTCACCATTCAGTGACCGATTTCTCTTCAGCATATTCCCATCCCTTTCCCCTCCATTTTCTTTCTAGTTTCCAATAAACTGGCTACATCTGAATTCTTGAGAGATTCTGGGGAATCCAAGCCAAAATACTAAAGCCATCAGTCTGGAAACAGGTATCACCAGAGCATGACTTGAATCAATATGAATGTGCAGAGACAATACATGTCTGAGTGCCTTCTCCATGAGAGAAAGTACACCAAGAATTTAAAACCATTGTCTAAGATCCTCACAGAGCCAAGGTATCTGTGGAGTAATCGCACATATTTCCATACTTCACCCCAGGTTCTGCTTGCCCCTCTTTCTTCTTCTGGATAGCAGAGAAGACCATACCAGATGAGAGGAAAAACCTGCCCCATCCTATTGTCATAGGGTCCCCTTTTCTCCCAAATCTTCTCCTGGCTATATTCTACTCACATATAAGTTCTCAATTTACCAGATGACACATGTTTAAGGAAACCTTCTCTGTTTCTTCCCTTTATCTCTCTTTCTGTCATGGTACCCTCTACTTCCTGTCATGGCACCCTCTACTTCCTGTCATGGCACCCTCTACTTCCTGTCATGGCACCAGCTGCCTGTTTGGCAGTTACTGCTTTCTATACTATTAGACTGTGAATTTGGTAGAGCCAGGGACTGTGTTTCATCTTTGGATTTACCCTCAAAACATAACATGAAGTCTGGCCCAGAGCAGAACATATGCTCACAGAATGTTGCATGAGTGAATTTGTAAATGAATGGAATTTCCAGATATCCATCCTAATCCTGGCCCGTTGTTTAGGGTCCGGAATCATATTTTCTTCCACTTAGCAGAGTGACTAACCTAAATTTATAAACTTATTAGGCTATAAGCAGGATGTGGTGGTGCACACCTGTAATCCCAGCACTTGGGAGGCTGAGGCAGGAGGATCACCTGTGAGTTCAAGGCTACATAGTGAGTCCAGGCCAGCCTTAACAAGACAGTGAGGCCCTGTCTAAATTTTTTTTTAGAAAAAAAAAAAAAGATAATTAGGTCACAAAGGACCACAGAGATTCTTTCTTAGGTCATTTTTTACAGAGAGGAATATTCAGACCCATTATATTACAAAGCCAAGATTCAGATGACCCAGCTTCTACCACTATCAGATAAATAACCTTCAATGAGTTTCAAATTAATTATCTTATTCCAATGTAAAATGTAAACCCCCTAAATCTGTTCTCCTCTATATAATATTGGAATCACTGAGTTTACTACGTGTATCTCAAAGGAGTTTTCCTTCTTTCAGTGTCCACCTACTATATGCCAGGCCCCTGCCAGCAACTGCACTTAGGACACTATGACTCAAGACCATGCCCTTGAGGACCTTATATTGGTAGTGATCTCACAAAATGAGGAACATATCTTGAAAAGGAGGAAACTGATGCTCAGAATGTGACGTATCCTGCTAAAGTTTACACAGCTTATCAACAGAATAACCAAACTTCAATTATAGCTTTGTTCTAAATAGAAATACTACCTTCCCATAGAGTTTCCAGTTCCCCTGTTCAATCTCCTACCAGTAAAAGATTCAGAGGTTCCTGCCTTTACTCAATTTTTTTTGTTTTTTTTTATATTAAAGATAAAAGAACGAAAACATAACAACAAACACACATACATTTACAAAATAACACAAAAACAATACAAGCAGTACTGAATTTCAGACAAGGTGATAGAAAATTAACAATGATTGTTGCATTACATATTGATATCAAAAAGAAAGAAGGGGAAAATTATGCCTTTAGAATTCAGGGTAGCTTTATATTTCAGTGTGCAATCCAATTTTGGCAACAGGCTGGTTATCGTATCCAAAATAAGCTGAGGAATAAAGGAATAAAGCAGCACACACTCAACATGTGCTGGAAATATTAAGTCACATTTACTAGTTTCAATAGTTTTGCTTTTAGGAGACTTGGAATGGACGGTCCTGAGAGCTGGACCACTTCAAGCACTCCAGCCATATGTAATCAGTGCAATCCACTCCATCTCGTTCCACAAGCATTACTGAGTCTGTGACGGCAGGGCACTGTGCTAAGATGGGTGAGACCAAGACGAGCCTGGAGGACTAAAGATTTAAATAAAGCCAAGCTTACTTGAAAGCAGAGGCTACAAAAACCGGACTTAGATAACATCTGGTTACTGTTTGTTGATAAGTGAATGCAGAATGAATAAATTAATGCTCATAGTCGAGTTTTATTCGCATTGGTGTTTTAATTGCATTGTTTAATTAACATGTTCAAAGTCAGACATATTTCTATTTGAATTCAGGCTGCGTTCCTTACCATTGAGTCTGACCTTGAACAAGTAATGTAATCTTTCTGAGTCTCGGTTTTCTCATCTGCAAAAGGTGATAATATTACCTACCCGTTTTTCCTTAAAAGTGTCTTCAACATTTACAAGAACCAAAGTTCTGCGAAAGTAAGAAAAAGGCAGCACTACTAAATAGTATATTTTAAGTCTTATTATTCCACCTTCCCAGATCTCTGGAATCTTGTCTGGTCTGAAGAGGAAGAGGATCCTGCTTCGCGAGGTGGGGCAGATCCAGCGTCTCTCTAAGGACTGGTTTCTTTATCTATAAAATGAGGACTGCAGTAGAAGCTAACTCACAGCACCGCGTGAGTACTAAATAAGATAACGTGGGGAAAGCTTCCCTCTCAGGACCTGGTCCAACGAGGGCGCTCAGAGAGCGACACCTCACCTGCTTGCGTTTGTTCCTTGTTGACCCTCGCACAACACAGCCGCATGGTTTATAGCTTACTCTGACCTTTCCATCGGACCTTTCAATACACATTTAGTGAGTGCTCCTCCCCACACCACAGCAAAGCCGTGGCAAAGGGATTTCCCACACACTCGCTCCAAAGCCCGTCAGATTTCCAAGGAAACACTTTACTCAGCTCGTGAAAAAGAAAGAGATCACCCGGAATCTTCTTTAACCCAAAAAGCATCAACACATCTTTGCCCTACCTGGAAGAGTTGAGAGGAAACACAAAGAAAAATTCCAACTGCTAGGAGACTGCGAATCTGCACCCCATCCCCAGAGGGACCTGCGGGTTCCCCGTGAGCGCGCCGGAGTCGGACTCCATTGCTGAGCTTCTACTGCCATCTAGTGGCGAGTATGCGCCACCACGGCCACTTCAATCCCCAGGCCAAACCCATCAGGCAACTGGACCAGGGACAACTTATAGAGGTTTGAAAATGATTGTCTACAAAAGGAAACAAATTTATTATTTTTTTTAATTAATCAAAAACGTATTTATACCTCTAATTCGAGCACTCTGAGAGGCTGAGGCAGGAAGATTGCAAGTTCAAGCCCAGATAGGGCAACTTAGCAATTTAAAGTTAATAATAATTAAAATAAATTAAAATAAAATATTGATTAAAATAAATAATTAAATAAATAATAAAATAATAATAATTAAAATAAAAATAATTTTTAAAACAGGCTGGGGACATAGCTCAGTGCAAAGTTCTTGAGTTGGATCTACAGTACCACACACAAAGAAAAGAACATTTAGCTACCGGATGACCACTGGTAAAGCGGTGAATGAGAAGCACAGGGCAACAGTTTTGTGCTGTGGACTTGAATTTCAATTACAAAAATTAAACCCTGCTGACTTTCTGGGTGGCCAAAAGCAAGTGACTGATTACATCTTCAAAATGGAGATTGCTGTGTTGGTCTGGAGAGATTTGGGACAGAGTCACAAGAGTTACCACCTGTGGAACACCCAAGTTTGAGGTGTGTTTTCACTTTTTCCCTGGCCGACATGAACTCCTGCGGACTCACTGGGTAGACGGGTTTCTTACCCACAGCAAAGAGGGCTGATTCGGAAATGTGTCTGCAGGTCTGTTTTCATAAAACTTCCAAGTGTTTAAATCGCACTTCCAGTGTTTTCTCCATTATTCTTTCTCCCTTCAGAGGTCCCCGAGATCCCAGTTAAGACCCTCTCATCTCCTCTCTCACTGGGAAAGGCCAAACAAGAATTTATGCTAAAGAGGGCTTAAGCCTTCAAAGTTTCAACTTTAATGACCCAGTGGAGAAAACCCTAAAACGAAGGGGCTGGGGATTTAGCTCAGTGGCAAAAGCGCCTGCCTGGCAAGCGCAAGGTCGTGAGTTCGGTTCCCGGTACCGGAGAAAAACCAAAAAAAAAAGAAAAAAGAAAAAAAAAGAAAACCCTAAAACGTGATGTGGACCTAGCCCTGAAGACAGCCCCTGGGCAATGGCTTGTAGGTGAGTCCATCCCCCAAAAGGGGTGAAAAGGACACAGGAAGGAGGATTGTATCTTGACGGAAGAGTGACATTTATACACAGTATGAGGGGGAGAAGAAAACTCTCTCCCAACCGTTCTTTTACACAGAGATAAACTGACATCCAGACAAGATAGGCTTTTCAAAGGTCACATAGAAATTAGTGACAGAGCTGGAGACAAAACCCAGACCTCCTAAGTGGAGAGATAAATAAAAAGGAAGGCATTTCAAACCAGCAGGGACAGATAAATAAATAGCACTGGGGTAACTGGCTGACATTTTAGAGGAAAAAAATTAAACTACATTCCTGTCTTACTTCCTATAGCATAATAAATTCCACAGAGATTTTTAACCAATGAAATGAATAATTTTATTTTTAACAAGTATTGAAATGTAAGGGAAAATAAAAAATGACAACATGGTGTATACATTTTCAAAAACTTACAAATTAAGAGTTTTCTTTGAAAGGATGTAAGAAATTTGTGACGGGTCAACCTCTTGGGAGGGGCACGGTGGGGGACACTGTGGTACGAAGGACACGGTTTAATATTTACATTCTATACTGTTAATTTTTGTGAAGATTTTATCCATATGTACTTTTTCTGAGCAAGGTTCATCTCTGCTAACATGGAGGTTCTCTGGGTTTCGGGGTAATGGGTAGGGACTTGGGATTTGTTTTCCTCTTTATCCTTTTCCATTTTAAACAAAATATTATCAGAGATTTTTAATACACTTCTAAAATTAAAGAAATAAAATTATACAAATACTGGAAAAGAGTGGGTCAGTGTGGATTATATCCAACTTATCACGGCTCAACGTACGGTCCTCGACTGCGCGACGGAGTGAAAGAGGTATGCACTCAGTAGAGACCTGACGTTGAACGCTGAACCCTGACGTTTTCCTGGGCTGGCAGCGTGAGGTATGGTAGACTTGCACTGCTGGGCAGCCTTGGGCTACAGATCTCAGCCCACCACATAGTCGTGAGGGTAAATGTTAATACTATCTAGTGCTAGCTGGGCGTAACGGCGCACCCCTGTAATCCCAGCACTCAGAAGGCTGAAGCAGGAGGATCGTTGTGAGTTTGAGATCAGCCTAGGCTACAAAGTGTGCTCAAGACCAGCCTGAACTGCATAGTGAGACCCTGTCCCAAAAAGACAAAAAAAAAAAATACTATCTAGTGCTGGTAAGCAATGACTTCTGGTAAGTTAGATGCATTAAATGCATTTTAAACTTAAGATAGTTTCACTTACACTGGATTTATTGGGATGTAAACCCACTGTAAATTGAGAAGCATCCATGGTTTCATAATCTCGAAGTAGGAAACACTTTCTAAGCATGACATAAAACCCAAAAGCCCTAAAAGAAAAGGACTGGGAAATCTGACCACATATAATGTTTAGTCTTCTGCACAAGAAAACAAGTTAAAAGAACACAGAATATTCAGCAGAATTTGGTTATACATGTGTTCAACAAATATCCAATTTCCTTCATGTAAAATAAATTTTACAAATCAGTAAGGAAAAGCCCCACAATCCAATAGAAATGCTAATGTCCAATAAATATATTTTAATATGTTTGATGATGTCATAATTAATTAAGAAAAAGTCCAAATTAAATCAACATTAAGGTACTCCTTTACCTTCTTACCAGTTTGGTAAATTATTTAAAGCAAAATCGTACTGTTTTCAAAGATAAGGAAAAACAGACATATGCATAGTATACTGTGGGAGAACATCGTAAATGGGTCCAAGTTTGAAAGAGCAGTTTGGGAATGTCTATCTCCCCATTCAAGGTGAAAATATAGGCATCTTTTTTGTATTTATAATAGTGCAACTGCAGACTGAATATGTCCCTCAAAACTCATATGTTAAGGGCTATAGCTGGAGGTAGAGCCTAGCTTATGTGAGCCCTGGGCTCCATGCCAGTGTCTCAAGGGGAGAAAAGTTGAAATTTAATCATCAATGTGATAATATTAAGATGTGAGGCCTTTAGGAAGTGACTAAGTTATGAAAGCAGACTTTACGAGTGAGATTATGAAAGGTTGCAGGGAGTGGGTCTGCTCTTTGCTACCCTTCGGCTGTAACAGGACAGAGGATAAAGCAATTGAGGCACCATCATGGGGGTAGGACTGGGGCCTTCACCCGGCCTCAGACTCCCTATGCCTTGACCTTGGACTTCCCATCCTCCAGAACTGTGAGGAAGCAGGTTTCTGTTCTGTATAACTTCCTAGTTTGTGATTTGTGGGTAATTTGTGATAGGCTGCCGCAGACGCTCTCATGAGGAAATCCACAACCTCCTTCCTGAGGGCCTTCCCGGTTTTCTAAAACTCCACGCATTCCCTCAGGCAGATCAGGTGGCTACTAACCTGTTCACAACTTGCAGCCAAAGAAGAACTGGCAAATTGTGTCTGCGCCTCTCACCTTTCTCATCCACCAGAGCTGCAAATCAGTAACAGACAACACTTCGGGAACGTTCCCGGATGGTTCTTGCCCCCATTCCCATTGCCCTGACGTGGCTGATTATGGACTGAAACCTCCACAACCTGTAAGCTAAGTAAATCTTTCCTTCCTTAATTTTGGACATTGTGTATTTTGTCTCAGCAAGGAAAGAAAAGTAACCAAGATACTCACATAACAGCAACAACAAAAGAAAGATGACCTTGTCAGCTCCTGGAGGAGAACCATAGCAGAAGGCAACTGAGTAAGCAGATGTGAAAAGCTGACTTTGTTACACCCTGACCTATGAACCTAACTTCTTCAAGTGCAACAAGAGCAACAATAGTAGCCATTCAATGACTTTCTCTCATTTGGGTTCTGTGGCTACATATACTTTGTTTTTCTCAACTGCTCACTAAGGTTGTTATTATTTTTTCCATTTTACACATTAGACAATGGAATCTCAGTAATTTTCCCAAAGAAACACAGTTGGGAAAAAAGAATTTATATTTGAACCCAGGTTGATGGAATATCAAAGTCAAGTCCTCTTGGACCCGTGCCTTACACCTCACACATTTCATGAAAGGCATAGTAAAGACCTCTCATAGCTCAGTGCTGCACATACCAGGTACTCAATAAATGTTAGAAAATGATAAAGCTGAGGCAGAATCGTAGCTGTAGAATAAAATCTTGCATAATTAACTGCACAACACAACCCACCTGTTCAAATCTGTCAGTAAAGATGAACGTGAAAACAAACATGAGAGGCAATGTGTGCTCCCTTACCCAGAATACATCTCAGAAAGCTGCTGTCCTTCCTAGAAACTTAAAGATGCTACCTAGGCCTAAGGACCCCCAGGAACTATCCTGCTGTCACTCACTCAGCCCTTCCAGTCAGTGAATACGCTGATTCCCTTCACCTCGAACACAAATTAATGAGCCTCGTGTATTCTCATCACACGCCTGAACTCTCATGACTGATGCTTTTAGAATAAACGTCTGTCCCTTAGTCACTAATTGTCTAAGATTCAGGAATCTCTTCTGTGGTTACAGAAAAAGCAATGAGTTATCCCTCACCTAGATCCTATTCCAAAGCAAAACCGAAGCAGTGAAACCCAGAATAATAGTGTTTCATTGACTCATTCATGCAACTAAAACAACAAACCTTAAGTGACCAAAGAAATAAAAATAGTGACTGGAATAATATTAATGGGACAGACCTTGCAGATTTGATTCTGGTAGAGGTCATTTTCAACATTCCTTTTCTTAAAATATAAATGTGCCTGCCATCTGAAAATGGGAAATTGAAACCTGCTAAAAAACATAGAGAAACTTGATGTGGGTGGAGTTTTTTAAAGCCCCTCTGAGTTAATAATAAATTGAAAAACACTTTAAAAAATAAAATAAATGTATTTTCAGTAACAATCATGAAAGAAAGCAATCAATTAAATCCCACAAGATATTTAATAGGTGATCAGATGAGACATGCAAGAAGGGAAATTTTCTTTTTTCTACTATATAAATTAATTTCTTATAGTAAAAAATAAACTCTGAGATAAATGTCAAAATAGAAAGGAAGAATGTAATAGGTTAGTACTTTATACATAGTTATTACCCAACACAGAACGAATGCTTACTCTCCTGGCCTGTTTGACCTTAGGCACAGACTTCAAACCACGTGACCAGACACTGTCCATTTCTAAGGAGAAGCCAAGAACCCCCTCAGCATGAGACAACACCTGCCTCTTTTGGGTGGGCCCTGGGTGCCCCTTGCTTCTATGTCACTAGCACCCAGTGTGTTGAAGGGAGCCCTGGATGCAGATCACTCAGGTACACCACAGCTGCAATCTCCACTCAGCTCTGTTGCATTGCCCCTGCCGATTCCTGGTCTCTGCTGATTCTGCCTCTGTTCTGCCTGTGAATCCGTTGCGCAGACTCTGTGTAAGTCTCCAGGGCTGAATAGGAAGACATGTAAAGCACACGCCTCTCTTTGAGGACCTCACAACCTAGCAGTGGAGACCTACAGAAAAATTCCTGTTGAGGTGTTGAGTTACTATGCCACAGAGATGCAGAACCACCTGAGAAGCCAGAGGACGTATCACCAAGGCTCCTCTCGCTCTACTCTCAGAGCCCAGTGTTGTAAAGCACGTTGCCTTAAGTGAACTTTGCTCCTTTCAATGGTATGAGAATTTTTCTAGTAGAGCTCAAACTAAGAAGGAGCCTCCTACCTGCGCTGGGTGAAAACATGGCACCATTACTGTACTGACGCAGTTTAAGGCTTTCTCTTTATCGACAGTCCCTGCCTGATACTCTCCCAAAGGGGAGGAAGAGCTCTCAAGTCAGGACAAGGGTAGAATGGAGGCTTCAAGATATAAAATGAAAAAAATAAAAATAAAAAAAATTTAATAAATAAATAAAAATATTTAAAATGAGGCCACCAGGCTGTGAGGCTGTCTTCTAGAACTGGACAGAAACTTTCTTGGCCTCTTCCATATCTATTTACTTTCAATTCACTCTATCCATCAATCATCTATCTGTACCTCAATACCACCACTAGTGTGATACGAGGGCCACATTCCTAATACAGCTTAGCTTCTTCCAAGATGGTAACATGAAGGCCACGCGTGCTGGCATATGCCTGTCATCCCAGCATTCAGAAGGCTGAGGCAGGAGGATTGCTGTGAGTCCAAAATATCTGTGTATCAATGCTACCACTAGGGTGATAAGAGGGCCATGTTCCTGACACAGCTTAGTTTCTTCCAAGATGGTAACATGGGAGGGACAAGGAAGAAAGCAACACAGGACAGGCTACTTGGACCTGTCTCTATTCTGGGCAAAAGAGACCTCAATGCTAATAGGTAATTCAGCCCCACCACCTACAAAAGGACAGAGGGAGCCCAGTCCATGCAGCAACCAAGACTATCTCTTGACCTCCAGACCAGAGGAGTACACTCATATCAAATGCTGGTCAGACATTCAAATCCTGGACACTTCCTCAGAGGAAAAGACACTAACTGTGGCCACTCATTTTGTAGATCCAAGGACAGTGAGTTCAGTGTCAAGAACTGTGAGAACTCAAAGCCTTGACTGAGTATTGGGAGAGAGAGATTGGAACTTTTGTCTTCTCATCCCTCCTGCCTGCTGGATCCACATCATCTCTTCTGCCTGCTGGGTCCACACACCTCCCCTCACAAGCGCATGTGTACCCTGGTTGCCTTCGTGGAAGATTCCATGGGACAAGTAGATGTGAAATCCAATCACATACAGAAGCAGTTCCCAAGTGAGTGGTGGGTGGCCCCTCTCACCCCTTCCTGCAGATCCTGCACCAGAGCCTGCCTGACCTTCCAACCCACCTGCTCCAAGACCAGTTGCACAGACCTCCCCCTCCTGATTTCTTTTGCCCTTTACCTCACCCTGCCCATTGTTCTTAGCTTGTTTCCTACACCAGAAACTCCACCCTGCATTCAGAACTATATTACCAAAGTCATCAGGTCGCCAAAAGGAACAAAGGACTTGCCATTTTATACAGTACTTGCCTTCCTGGAGATGTATGTGAACTCATACATAGCAAAAGAATTTCCTTGGGCACCTTTAATAAATGACACATCCTGGAATTCTATTTTGATCCATTTCTTGTCACTATCCTTGAGAGTACTGTAGCTACCTCTCCCTCCTGGCAGTGTCCAAACAGTGGCATTTAAATCTCCATTCTGGTGGATCCTTCATCCATAGGATAGAAGAGCCCCAAGTGATTTCACTTCAACATTGATCTAGCAGGTAAAGGAGATGTGGGAGAACATTAAGCAAACTTTCTGCTCTCAATGAACTTGTATTCTAGCAAAAGAGACAAGCAAAAGATCCACCTGGGCTGAATAAGATTTGCTTCTAATCAGGTTCATATGTCTTCACCACAATCCCACAACCTACCTTATTTTCTACACATGTTTCTGCAATCTTTCTTTACTAGTATGTATGCTTCCTCTCCTCTGGATCTCTCTCTCTCTCTCTCTCTCTCTCTCTCTCTCTCTCTCTCTCTCTCTCTCTCTCTCTCTCTCTCTCCTCTCTTTTCCATAAACATAGATCATTTGAAGCCATTTTAAAGAGAACACCTGAGTAAAAAAAAAAAAAAAAAACATCCTGAATCTGGCATTTGCTTACAGACTTTGTATTTAATGAGAGAAATCTTTGTTTTTTTGTGTTGCTTAGAACATATCCTCTTCCATGGGCCTCTGAACTATTATAAAACCTAAAAATAAATATCTGTTTTGTTGAAGTATTACATGCACGCACATTTTCGTTTCCAGAATGTAGCCTATACAAACTAATTTAAAACTCACCATTATGCAAGGCAGAGTACTGTAAATGCTTGGTTGAGATACAAGTTATGTATTTGGTAAAGTACAAATGAAGAAGTGATATTTTCTACTTAATAGAGATTATCTAGCATATGAGACTCAATCCCTACAATAACACTGCTGAGTATATTTTCTCTCCTTTTCACAGCTCAGGGGACTGGTGTTCATAAAAGTTAAGGAACTTGCACAACACAGAGTTAACCATTAGTAGAACTGGGGAACAAATTTAAGTGCCACTTCAAAAATCCCAGTCTTTCCATGATACCATGTCACCCTTGAAGGTGGAGACCGCAGACAGTTTGACAGAAAGGTAGCATTTGAATGGGGATTGAGATAATTAATACACTCTACAAACCAAGTATCAGAGGCAGCCTAACATATCCCACAGATAACTACAATCTTATGCAAATTAGCTATGTATAAGAGGCCCCCAGTTACATCATGGTAGCTGTAAAACTGAGAACATAACTTGTTTGATTTATAAACCATGTCCTGGAGAGTTAATTAATATTCTTGCTTTGAGCATGGATTTTCCCTCTTCTTTCAGGTACACAAGTCATTGGGATGATGGGGCCATCCACCATCTGTCTGGGTAAATACTATAATAACAGCCAAAAACCAAGGGTGGAAGCGCTTAACAGAGTGAGGACACTCTGGTATCAGCAGTTGGCTTGAGCTCCTCACACAGAACATACCAATTAAATGGACTAATTAGGCTTCAGTTACAGCCCAGTGGGATTTATTAAAGGAAAATCTTGTGAAACATTTCATCCCAGAACATGTATTTGGATAATCCAGAAGAGTGATTTAATTAGTGGATTAAAAGCCCATTGAAGTACATTCCAGAATGGAATTGTTTCTGTCAAAACTACATGGGGATCGCAGTCCTGGGGCCAAAAGGAAAAAGGGATATGCCAAACCTCCTCTGCCCTCCTTTGGGATATGCCAAAAGGGTGCAGCAATAAATAGATGTCTTCATGACTTCAGTCCAAACATAGAGTAACATTCACTGAGTCTTTTCATCCATGGATAAGCCATGTTGATAAATATAGATCTCAATTTCTCTTTGCAGTGTCACAAAACTATATTATTAGGTCCTTGGTCTTCTGAAAAAATATATTTTCAGGGTCAGCTTTGCCCTGGAGTTCTGAGAGTCCCTTTCAGGTTGTGAGTGGTCCACAAGCTGGATCACATGGTATTAATACCAGCTCGGTGTGCGGTGTGTGGCTGCATAACCGAGTCTACGGCTGCAGTGGGCAAATACACTTGAAAAGTATATTTCACGAATTGCCCCACACTTCAAACTCTGTGAATGGGGTTGGAGTCACAGTAACAGTCAAAATCCAAATTCCACACTTTTTCACTTGCATCTATGTATAAAATCTCAACTCCTATACAATAATTGCAGAATCCTCAAAGCATATCTCAGGAGAAAAGCCACCCAACTAGCATGTAGAGTCCACAATCTCGTTCCTCTTCCCTCTCCACCTCTCTACTAAGGAACAGACCCAGAGCCGGTGGGGACTGGATGAGAAGACAAGATGAACTATCAGGGGCCACCACGCCCTCCTGGGTCTCGTTTATACAGACTGGCTGGTTTCTCCCTCAAGGTAGAGTGTTTTGGGGAAGCTCCTCTGACCCTGAGCAGATATACTTCTGCTGAACTAGATCTTCCCAGCCAGCTGACAGCTGTGGTTCTCAGGCTAGTTCAGGCCGGTGTCCTTCCAGATGAAGTTCATCCCAGAACTGTTTATGGAGTCAGGGAGTTGGAGGCCGGGTGGATGCCCATCAGGTAAAATATGGGGACAGACACGATGGAGAAGAGCAGTTAGAATTAACGTACAAGATGAGCACACAGTAACACAATGGGTCCTTGAAATATAATCTAACGGGAGGGAATGTAACAAGAAACATTACATAATGCCATTTATGTTAATAGAAATATATGTACCCAAAACAATGTGCATACTACAAAAATGCACACCAAAAGAATACATATTAAAAACACAGGTTTTTAATTGAGGTGGAGAATAAGCAATAAAAACAGAATAAATAAATGAGGACATGAATAACATGTCCACACATTCACACCCACAAGAGGAGACTTGAGAGACCCACGGTGATACTGTGACATAATCTGAGGACCATGAGTGCATCCATCCTGTACACTGAAGCTTCACCCTAAAAAGAAGAAGAGTTTTTAAATGATGAAGCATTTAAAAGACAATGTAAAAGCAGCCAGAGGAATGAAAGAGATAGGGTATAGCATCTGATCTTTCTTCAGTGCAAAATATTTTGGGGTAAGGGAAGGAAAACTCAACCCTCAGTATAGTTTGAAAATGCTAAGTGATGCACCTGTAAGTCTTATTAAAACAGATTGCTAGATCTCACACTCAGAATTTCCAATTTTTTAAACAAGTTCCTTGGTGATATTGAAGCTGACCATCAGGGACCAAACTTTGAGAACCACAACCCTGAAGGATTACATTAGTCTTACACTGCTAAGACTGCTTCGTAGGAAACGAGAGGGGGCAGGGAGCTTCCTTTGTAATCCCTTCCTACCCCAATTTTGTTTAAAAGGTATTTATTGTTCTGCACTGAAGTAGGTGAATGTTTCTACACCATCAAAAATAAACAACACAAACACACAGATGAGAAAAGAACAGAAAAATGAAATGAATGCAAAATACCCATTTGTCAAGGTGGGGTTATCTTCTGGGCTTTTAGGTGCTGGATGCCACGATCCAAGGGAGGGAAAGGGAGGGAAAGCAGCACAGCTGTCTTAATCAAGCCTGGTCCCGTCACACCAGTAAGAGAACAGTGTTACTTCAAGGCAGCTCCCAACACTGCATAATATTAATGACAACACCACCACCGTCAACACAGTGCCTAGTGTGTACCAGGAAGTGTAAAGCGCTTTACGTGCATTAACTCATCTCCTCCTCCCAGTAAAGGAGGTTCTCCGCTTAGCCTTATTTTTCAGATGGGAAGCCTGAAGATTAGAGAGATCAAGCAGTCTAAATGAAGTTGTCATGCTTCGAATGAAGGAAGTCTAAGCTCGCCCCCTGCTTTTTGTCTGAATCACATTAATATAATTACCAGATTCCATTCTCGGTACCCACAAAAACCATACATTCTCACAGGCCATATCTGCGAAATACCTTCCCTTTCCATGTGGGTAATTTAAACTTACTATCTAATACCATCTCAAAATTTAAGGAGAACCCCCAAATTATGGTATCTTACCAAATGTATTTTTCCAGGTCACTCAGTCAGAATCTCAGAAGAAAATGGATGATTTGTTCAAAGGAAAAAATGAAAAGAGTTTTACAAAAATGCTAGACACAGATGAGGAAATCAGGGACGAGACAGCGATTAGCAGAATTTAGACAGAGGAGAGCAGAGGCCCCACAAATAGGGCCACCAAACAGGAAGCGCAATTTATGGGACACGGAATGTCTACAGATGGCCTCAAGAGTCCACACATAATCCCCACCACCTCTGAGTGTGATGGGTTATCACTCCTGGGATTGAGCTACGTCATATCACAGCAATGACCTTTGAAAAGGGAGACTGCCCAGTGGGTCTACTCTAATCACACAAGCATTTAACAGCAGAGAATTTCCTCCAGCTGGAAAGAGAAAAGGAAGGTAGAGGAGAGGCCAGAAAGATCCAAATGGTGAGAAGGGCTTGTATGATATCGCTCTCCTTTGGACATAGAGGGGCCATGTGGGAAGAAATACAGCCACTTCCAGGAGCACTGGGCAACTCTTAGCTTACACTTAGCCAAAAACCGCAGCTCTCAGTCCTGAAACACAAGAACTGGAATTCTGCCAGATTGAATGAACTTGGCAGTGGATACCCCACCTGCCTGGAATCTCCAAATAAGAATCCAGCTCTGCCCATACTTGGTTTTCAGGTTCCTGAGTAAATTAATGTATTTATTAACTGTTCTTTCTATGTTTTCACCTGCAGTTTTGGCCACGTTGCCTCTAAGTGCTCCTTCATATGAAAATGGTTGTGTAATATTATTTTCTATAGAAAGAATAAAAGATTAATTCACTCTTTCCTATCACAATCAGCCTCAGGTTCTTACCCTCATGGTTTAAGAAAGTTTTTTTTCACCTTCACAACTGATGATGGATCATGCCATGTAAATTTAGAATTGCTGTTAAATTTGAGAGAATATCTATCAATTTTCTTTTATGTTTGAACTATCAAATTTCAGTGCATTTGAAGATTGCTTGTCCATGTGATAGCTTGAAGCCATTCTTGAATCAGTGGCACTCATTAACCAGTTTGCTGTCAGCACTCTTCCTATAGTGATGTACTGTTTTATGTTACATTTGCCAACAGAATACTGTGTCAAATCAGAAAGAAATTTAAGTTATTTCTGATGTGCTCATAAGGTTCACTCTTCTGCAGTAAGTGGATTATCAAATACTCCATGAGTCTACCAACTGCCTCCATTTGAAGTCTATCTCTTCCTGTTGTGAGTTACTGGTGATGTGCAGACACAGATTCCTTCATCCTGTGGTTCCACCTTCAACACTTGAACTCCAAGAATACTATGTCCCCCACTATCAACTCACAAAAGGAAACAGAGATTGAAGGGTTATCTGTGGTGTCTTGGTTACTTTTGTCTTGCTGCTGAGACAAAATCCCTGACATCCAAAATTGAGGAAGGAAAGGTTTATTTAGCACACAATTTGTGGAGGTTTCAGTCCATACTCAGCTGGCTCCAAGGCAGAGTGGCACATGGCAGAGGGCAGCAGTTCATGGTGGTGGAAAACAGCAAAAAAAGCAAGAGCAAAAAGGGAAGAGCAAGTGCAAGGCTTTTTCCCTCCCTTATATTGTATGCAGGCTACTCGCCCTCGGGTAGGGGTAGCACTCACACCTGTAATCCTAGCATTAGTCCATGAGTCAATCATAAACTCTACAAGCCCACCCCATGACTGCAAGAGTATGGCTTCCACTTACGTTCCATTACTTCAATTCAATCATGAAACACATCTACTGCACGCCAGGAACTGAAGGTGGAAACCATGAATTTGTAGCAGCTCAGGTCTACAGAGCTCCTCAGTTTTTCTTTAAGGTCACTCTTCAGTCCAGGGTTCCAAGTAGAAAAGTTTAACTATCACATCAATCCCTGCTTAATGCTTGCTGGAAAAACACAGCGTTAGCACAGAAAGGGAAAAAAATCCAATCATTTTGCCTCTGTGCCATGAAGGAGTCATTATCATGTGCTACCACCAGATGGCTCTTTAGGGCCTTGGAGTCCCCAAATTTTGATCCTGAGATGCATTGCAGTGAAGCAGGATAAAAGGATTTTCTGGTCATCTGAGCAGAGATATAAACGGCCCTATTCTTCCTGGCCTCACCCAAAGAATGGGTCTGGGCCAGCCTCCACCTCGGAAGATTGGCAGCTGAGAGAAAAGAGAAGTCAGCGCTGTGAAGCAGGGCATGGCGAGCCCACTGGAAGCAGAGACACAGAGTCCAGAAGCCCTGGCCGAAGGCCCAGCTCTGCCAGGAATGCTCAATGGGACATGACCTCACACTACCTCTGTTTTATCGCCTGTGAAATGAATACTATAAAGCTACCTTAATACACATTTCCTGCTCCTCCAAATCTCTTCACAAATGTACTTCAGTGCCCACAACAGCCAAGTGACACTGCCACCAGGCGGCCTGCACCCTACTTCACAGGTGAGGCATGACAAAGAGCCTGCTGAGGTCCCGAGGCGAGTGACTGTTTTACATGGCTTGTTTCTGCATCTCACAAAACTGTGGCAGGGCTTCAGCTCTTTTTTCCTCACCCCAGCGTAGGTGAGCAAGACGAATAATTTCATCACTCTATTCATTTTAGAGAGGGAAAAATTGTGAACACATACCAATAAAAATTTTAAAAGTTAGAAGAAAAAAAAAAAAAACAGAGAATCCAAGAGCCTTAAGCAATCTGCCCGTTTTCATGGGCACCATGAAGGCCATGCACACATTTCCTACTTTCCTCTTCATATCAGCTTTTTCATCTTAACACCAAGCACCTTCACTGAAGCAAAGGGCTGACTTCTCTACTTGCTGTCACATACAGAGTATGAATATTTAAATCCTTTTCAGATTTTTAGAAAAGCATCATCTTCTCAACTCTGCATTTCTATGCTGTAGTTGTGCATTTTGTCTGAGTAAAGAAAATAGAAACCTCAGGTGCTAACAGAGGGTGAGGAAAAACAGAATGTGCACAAGCCAATCTTTGGCATATCTACAAGAAACATCCAGAACAAAGCAGTGCTGTTCAGAATGCTGGGGCGGAGCTGGGCTGTTTGTGGAGTCCTCCTTCCCCACATACACCCTCAGGGGGCTGGGGTACACAGCCAAGACAGAGGGTATTCTGCTGCCCAAGGTAAGATCCAGTTCTAACTATTCTTGATCTGTCTTGTGCTTGAAACTTTTACCATAGCCACAGGAGATGAAAATATCACTCAAAAGAAATATCAAAGAAACTTCCAAGTCGGTTTCAAGTCTTAGCATCGAGTCAGGTATAGAATTAGACAACAGCGCTTGGATGTTCCTCATACTCCAGGTGAAAGAGAAATAAAGCCACTGCTAAATCGGGTTTTAATCCCTCAACTATGTGATTGTCAGGTCCCAGTGACATTTACAAGTGTGCTGCAATTGCAAACACTAGGTTGGGTTGGAGACTGTTTGTATCTCAGGGCCTCCTCATAACCTTTTGGAGGCACCATGCAACCCTATTATATAGATGAGAACAGTCGCTCAGAAATGACAAGTCGCTGACCCTCCTGGCTCTGGTGTGTAGCAAAGTACCTACCAGCACCTGGGAGCCTGCTCTATGCCTGGTCCTTGGCAGGAGCTTCATATGTGACTTCTAATCTTCATTCCAGTCCTGAAAAGCAGGAATATTGTTATCTCCCTTCCATAAGAGAAAGCTGGTGCTTGGGAAGGCTTAAAACTCTACCAAATGGCATTAGTAGGAAAATGCAGAAGCAGAACTCAAGCCAGGTGGATGGAGGTCTCTACCCACTACAGCATGGACAATCCGGGTCCAAGTTACTGCTATGTCATACCAAGCACTGCAGTTCAACTCCTGCTCAGCAGTTGGTGTGTGGTGTCCTACAGGAGCAAAACTGATCCCTAGCCCTGCTCAGACTCAAGAGGATAACAATTAAAGTCATGCTGCAGCACTTCCTGTTTCCCCTGCCATTGTGTGGACAAGAATGGCTTTTCCTACAATGTTCTGCCGGCAACCCATGACCCAGGCCTGTGCCAGTGTGACTCAGATTCTGTCCGAGTTCTGGGCTACTGTTCAAATGCGTCCTGAGCTTCTCTGGGCCACTTTATTCCTTGCCATGTATTAAAATCCTGTCGTTATGGCCAGAACTGATTAAGAGATGGGATTCTGCGCAGCACTCAGCACCCAGGACGCAGGATGCCTGAAACTTGCTGTGCACAAAGCTGACCACCCACCATCGGGCCTCAGAGGGAGGCCTGCCCCTCTCCAGAAGGACCAGACACTCTGAGCGTGCTGGGAAGATGCTGCTCCTGCCTGCTGACTGCAACCCTTTGTGTGAGGTTTGTTTCATCTCCTGGGGTGAAGGCCCACTCCGCCATGACTCCTTTATGAACCAGCTCATCTGAAGGGGCCGGTTAGTCACGGATTCCGGGTCATTGTGGAGGGGTGGAGTGTTTTCAGTGCTAGAGCTCCCAGCAGCCCTTTCAATCCTCGGATAAAAATACCGTGGCATCTAGAGCTCTTACACACTAGAAGCAGATGGGAGGGACTGGGAAGTTCAAGGCTCTTTAACTCTCTGCAAAAAGCCTCTTGGGGCACTAATGGTATCAAAAAATAGTCACAATGTAAAGAAGATCTTAATACAACTCCAGGGGGTTTATCTATGTCTATCTATGCAGCCACAACCCTGTGTAACATGATCTCGCCATTTGACAGAAAAAGAAACTGATGCTCTGGTTTAGTAACCTGTCCAAGAACACACAGCTAAAAGAGAAAAGAAGGAATTAGCATTCTACTCTGTCAACTCCAATGTTTACAAAGATGCCCCTGAACATTAAGAGTTCTGTGCCCATGTAGCCAGGACCCACTCACATGCCAGAATCGGTCCTGACGAATTGCTCCTGGGGCCTGGTCCCACAGAAGACCATCTTCCCACAATGCACCTGGCACCTCTGCAGGAAACAGGAAATTGCAGCACTAGCAGGTCTGTCCTTCTGGGTAAAACCAGTTTTCAGTGGTGACCTCCATGCACATCACCAGCTATAAAGTTCCTTCATGCAGATAAAAAAAATTTTAAAAGTACACTCTTCCTTGGGCACATACCTGTTGGTAAATGAAGTAATCCTGGGCTGGATTTTGATCTTCATTATCTTATTGGACATTCACATGGTTTTTTGATCTATGCAATCCTGTGTTACATGACAATGACAGTAGTACATTTGTCAGACCTCAGTCCTAGATTCACTTGGATGTCAAAACCAGCCTGATTTCCCTTACTGGACTGTAGAAGTCTTTGAGATTGTGTAAATTTCCAGAATTCTGACACTATCTGGAAAGGGAGATGTATACAGAGACTTTACAAAAATAAGGCAGAGAGGCTCTTGAGCAATTAATTGAACACAAAAGAAACCTAGTCATAGCTGTTCCAACTTGTAGAATACACTCAAGCTAGACTACACCTCCTGATCCACCTCCCACGTCTTGTGTGCTTTTCTAGCTTGCACATCTTGTGTGTAGATAGATCTTGATCAGATGTAAAGTGATTTATTTCTCACTGTATATTTGCAAGATTAGTTTTGGTTTATAAACTGGAATATCTTCTGAATTTGGACAGCATGTGTCAGGCCTCCAGCATCGGATAACCACTGTATCAGTAACTAATCAATGCCCAGTGGAAAATGGCTTTTAACCTGAGAAGATGGTGTCAATGGAGCTAAATTCATGTTCAAATGGCAAAAGTACCCTACTGGATTACCATATCTGGCATAGCTACAGAAGTGCGGAGTGGTTCCTGCCTCACACTTGCAAAACTTGGACCTCATCAACTGTCTGAAAATGCCTACTATAACCTCTCTCTCCCCATCTCTCATAGCCTATATGCCCACTCTCATGTACTTTCACCACACAATATGTACATTTATGTATCCCTCTTTCTTGATATCATATTTGCATTTAATACAGTACTTGCCCTCAGTAAGTGGTTTAATCAAAATGTGTTAAATGAAAGAAACATATTACAGGCTCCTTGGAGCCTTCTGCAATACATCTCAGCAGATCTGAGGCCTCTCGTATCCTGGATTTCACTTAAACCCTAGCTCCAGCACCTATCACCCAGTGTGATAATTACAGGTTGAAGGTCTACCTTTCCCAGATATGCTTGAACAGGAACTAAGGCCAGAGCCATGGTCAGGCACACGATGAGGGAGGCAGAGGAAAGGCTGCACCATCTAAACACACAGATGCTTGTCAGTTCTCCACTACCACTGCATACCAAGGACCCCATTAGATCACCTCTTGAGGAGGAGTGGACACCCCACACGCTGTCAGGAGAGGTTCTCACTGGCCCAGATGTTGAGGATTTGCAGCTAAGTGAAGCCGGATGTGATGCAGTTCAACAGTAACCTCAGAGTGCTCACCAGGTAGCAAGTTTCAGACAGTGCCACATGTACCTCATTATGATTCAAGTCTAGGCATGAGCTGAACTGCTCATCTGCTCCCTAGTATCCTTTGCTGGCAAGAGTCCTTCCCTAAAATTGCAGACAACTTCTAAGGGCTTTATTGCATCTTTACAGAATCCTTTTCCACTCTAAAAGAATGGAAAAAAATCAGAATCCCCAAAGAATACTGATACTTAATTTGGGAATTTCAGAACCTTATAATGGGAATATGCATGCCATAGTGGATAATGAGTATACTGAAAGAGGTTAAGGCAAGTGGAGTTTTTAAAGACAAACATGAGGAGGGTTATGTAATATATTCTCAAACAATAATCTCTGGCCACAGTGTCAGCCCCAGTGTTATGGCTGATACATTATGTCAACATGGGGAGTCTAGAGGTTTGGCTAAGTGACTCCGCAGGAAGCCAGGGTGCTTACTTTGTATACATCCTGAGCCTTCGGAAGAGGAGGGCATGGAGATTATGTGAGAGCTACGCACCCCTTAGGTGGAGGTAGCCTGTTTACAATGTAAGGGAGGGAAAGAGGCTGCTTGCCTCCACTCCTCCCTTTTGCTCTGGCTGCTTTGCTGTTCCGCTGCCATTTCCCCCTTTGCTCTTTCTGGTTTTTTTTGTTTGTTTGTTTGTGTTTTTTTGCTTTTTCTCCGGTACCGGGAACCGAACTCACGACCTTGCGCATGCCAGGCAGGCGCTTT
Organism: Chinchilla lanigera; assembly: GCF_000276665.1. Lineage (NCBI taxonomy): Eukaryota > Metazoa > Chordata > Mammalia > Rodentia > Chinchillidae > Chinchilla > Chinchilla lanigera. The sequence goes on along the minus strand of NW_004955414.1, from coordinate 9,806,931 downwards.
GCCGCTGAGCTAAATCCCCAGCCCCACCCCCTTTGCTCTTGTTGCTTTGCTATCTTCTGCCTCAGAGCCAGCCAAGTATGGACTGAAACCTCCCCAAACTGTAAGCTAAATAAACCTTTCCTTCCTTAATTTTGGATGTTGGGTATTTTGTCTCAACAATGAGAGAAAAGTAACCAAGACATCCAGGTTGAACACAAAGTTGCTGGGTCTTTTCCGATGCACTTTTTGTATGGCCTCTGTGCAATCTTGGAGGTCTGGCAGTCATAGGATAGCTATGTATCAGGCAATCATACATGACAACCCTTCCTGTACAACCTCTGGCATTGGCTTTACCTTTCTTGTGTGAGTGTGGTAGGCTGACACAAATGACTTTGAATCTGACAACTTTCCAATTTCTTTCACATCTAGTAGTCCCTGAAACAAAATAAAATAAAATTTTTTAAGTATAAGAAATTTTGCATGCACTATTAATAGGATTCATTTTGACCTGTTATTATCTACATTATTTGGCTATACTGTATTTTTAGTTTCCTACTGCTGCAATACCCACATACATAAAAGTGGGGGTGGATTAGAAGAGGAATTTATTGTCTCACAGAGGCTAAAACCCCAAAACTAAGGTGTTAGCAGGGCTATGCTCTTTCGGGCAGCTCTAGAGAGAATGCACCCCGGTCTTTTCCAGCATGTGGTATGTGCTAGCAATTCCTGGCCTGTGGCTGCGTTATTCCAATCACATGGCTGCCCTCTCCGACTCTTCACACTGTCCTGCCTTTGTGTGTATTCCAAATTTCCCCTTTCTAAAAGGACACCTGTCATAGTGCATTGGCTTCTACCTTGATGACCTCATTTTAAATTGATTATCTCTGTAAAGACCTCAAATAGGCACATATTCTATGTTACTGAGCCTTTCAACTAATTTTGGGGGGAGCACAAAAATCAACTCATAATCTCTATTATAGATAATAAATATATTTTTGAAAAAATGGATTCCTTTTGCCAGAAATCTAGCCACATATTTATTCTCTCTCCTTCCTCCTTTTCCTCACTTCTGCCATCATAGTCTAGGAGAAAATAAATATGTTTTTAACTTGGAGAATGTGTCAAGAAGCATTCTCTTTTGAAAGTGAGATAAATTGCCCTTATCATTCACTTAACAATGAAACTCTCTAGCACTTTGTAACATCTCTCTGATTATTGTCTTGTATATTCTCCACTTCCATGCTGACGATGATAAAAATAATTTTCTTTTGCATGTGTCTTAAGTACCTGACTCAATTTCAAACTCACTGAAGAAAGGACTTTTAGTTATTGTTAATCTCACAGAAGAACATTCTGGTCATATTCTCTGAGCAGAGCAAACGATTGAAGCTGGTCACTAGTATCTGTCTGCCCACCAGCAAATGTGCTGCTCCAGGAAAAGTGACTGCCTTTTGGTTTCATAAAATATGAATATGACTGCTATTGCCATGCAAATAATGCCTTCTATAAGCTGAGTTCCTGCAGAAAAGGGGTTCTCTTACCCAATAGCTGACAAATGATCATTTGACAAGTTTGGGGCAAAGCACAAATGAGAAAATGAGCAGGAAGTTCTTTTTTCAAGTATAAAACCACATAAAATTCACCCAGAAATCCTTGATTATCCATCACTACTGCAAGCTTGCAGAAACTGATAGAAATGCACAGGCAAGCTCCTATTCCCAAGAAAGGAAGCAGAAAAATCACAACAGTAACAGGGTAATTAACTGCTATTAGAAGGTGAGCTGGGGGTCTTAGAGTTTCATAGATTTCAGAGTACAGGTGCTGGATTGACTCAGGAAATTTAAAAAAGAAAGGGTGCACTTAAACTGAGAAGGACATGGTTAGTAGAGATTAGCAGCAGAAAAAGTGGGATAGTGTAATCCATGTATAGAAGAGGAGAAGTAAACGCCTGGAGGAGACATAGATATGAAACAATCAAACACCTACAATTACTATCGAATTTCTTAGGCTTAGGTACTCTCGGGGGAGGGGTAGGTGAGACTACAGAGGCTGGAAGGAGCAACATCAATAAGCAAAAACTGAGCTTTTACCCTGGAGGTGACAAAGAGCTATTAAAGAATGTTAAGCCAAGAAGTGGCAGTAGCAGAGTTGCTTTTTAGAAATGTCATCTCGCCAAGCCATAAGGAGAATGAACTAGAAGGGTGTGAGTCTCAAGACCTGGAGGTTATTAGGAGATAGCTGGAGTAGGTTAGGTGAAAGGTACTGCAGATCAAAGTCCTACACTAAGAAAGTGGTACTGGCAGAAGGGTACGGGAGACAGATGAATAAGAACTGCTTAGAAAAGTATCTTTCAAACTCCAGGCACAACCCATTAGTGAGCCATGAAATCACTAATGGACAGCATCTGGGTTTTATGAATAAAGTATCAGGGTATCACACGGCTCCTTTGCAAGAACTTAGGCTTGGAACAAATCAAGTATATTTTGAAATAAAGGATTAAATATTACTATAAATAACCTAATGCTATTTTAATTCTCCACCAAGAAGATATTTGGATAAATACGGATTTACATAAATGAGGGTACGGATATATTGGCACGTGATATCAAATGAAGCTCTTCTGAAGATCAGGAATAAAAATATTTGAAACACACTGACTTATACAGTGTATATTGGTTACATTTGGACAAGATGGGACAGGCTACAAGAAACAGCATGATTAAATTGACTCTGGCTACTCCACATAGATTTTATTTTGAATGTGAAGTGTGAGGAGTTTATGAGCTTACCAAGAGGGGCTGCCTAAGAAATATGTGCGTTACTGGGTCTAGCAAGAAGAGAAGTCAAGGCTGCAGGTGCATACGTGGTTCGGTGTCTGCAGCATATTAAGAATCGCTGAAGCCTTGGGAAAAGCCAGTGCCAGGCAGAAAGAACGTGAGAAGCAGAGGGAAGATGCCAGTGAACGCTGGGGCACTCTAATGCATAGGGCTCGAGCAAAGGCAGGAAGGAGGCATGGAAGAAAACCAACGGAAAATGAGGCTCCTCCAACCCAAGGATGAGTTTCAAGAGAACAGAGTCCAAATGTTTAGAGGTAGCACAGAAGTTAGAACAACTGAAGTTGCATTGTCAATGAGGGCTTCGGTGAGAGCAATTCCTGGGAAATGGTGGGGCAGAAGTACTCTGCTGGGAACTGAGAGATTTCTTGTCATTTCCTTAGCAACTTTCAGGACTAAAACTGGGACGGTCCCAGGAAACTGGTGTGGTTGACTACCTAGAACTTGAAATAGCAGATAAGCTAGAGACCAAAAACAATGTAGATTCTTTTTCTGAGGGATTTGACTCTAAAGAGAAAGACAGAATGAGAGGAAAACATGAGAGAGAATGACACTGAAGATAGGAGAAAGTAAAGAACATAGATGGAACAAGATCTCGACCTCACAGAGTAGGAAGGGTAGCATCCTGAGCTCTGGAGAGGAACTCGTGCAGGAGTGGGAGAAAAAGGGGTGTTACTATGGATGGTCTCTCTCTGGTCAGAACCTCATTGTGAGGAAAAACACAGGTGGAAACTTGCATGGCGGTGGGCAAAGGTTTAGGCCCTTCAGAGGCACAGGAAGACACTAAGACACATTCTAGGCACCAAGAAATGCCCAACTGACAAGGGAATCATGAATATGTATCCTAGAAGTGTAATTAGTATTACCAGTCAGACTTAGGGTCCTAGGCCTGTCCAAAATCATTCAACTGAGACATCAATTGTCATTTTTTTGGACAAGGTCTCACTATGTAGTTCAGGCTGGACTTGAACTCACTACGGAGCCCAGGCTGGCCTCAAACTCACAGTGATCCTCCTGCCTCAGCTTCCTGACTGTTGGAATCACAGGCATGTGTCACCACCTGGCCAAGACAAATTATATTTCTGGTCTTGAAAAAGGTGTATTATTGCACTTAGACATAATTATTTGTGGATAATGATAAAGAGAAATAAGAACATATTCTAGCAGGTAGAAATGACATAGGAGAGGAAGCAATAAGTGGTTGGGCCGTTGGCAGAGCTATTATTAATGGGCACTACTTACTGTACTATAGGAGGTGGCAGGGTCAGACACAGATACGCTCAGACTGGAAGACAATGTGGAAAGAAGAATCAGAGAGAGGGGAACTTGGGGACCACATGGAGGCCTAGCACACACTCTTCACAGCATGGATAACACGAGGTTTTGAAAACTTGGAATAACAGCAAGTCTTGGTTGATTGGTATCAAATAACACCAACCTCTCTTGATGGTCATTTATGCCCACAGCCTATGCCAAATACCCACCATATCCCTTTGTGATAGGCTGTAATCCAATTTACCAGTGGGAAAACTGTATTTTAGTACAGTAGGTATATAACTGGTCTATGGCTGATAAACTAGCAAAGACAAAAAGTACCTAAGTTTCTTGACTCAGTTCCTCCTGTAAGCCTTTTTTATTTTTTAACTTATACCAATGAGAGTAAAAACAACACCTTAACACAGGCCTCTGTCACAATCTAATGAGATAATGTATGTGAAAGTGCAAGGCACCTCCTAGACACTGTGTAGATATTTGTCTAGCATAGTAGTTCTCAACTGGCATTAACTTTACCTTCTTGGGGGCACGTGGCAATGGGAATAGTTCTGATTATCACAACTAGGGAACTGCTATTGGATTCTAATGGAAAGAAGTCAAAGGGACTGGTAAACATTCTGCCATGAACAGAATAGCCTCTACAGCAAAGAACTCTAGTTCCTAAAATGTCAACAGTGCTGAGATTGAAAAGCTGTGCTGATAGCATAATACAGAGGACTGTGAGACAGACACACAAAGCATAGCAGACCCTCACAAATAACAGGTAGATTCTGATGTTGGGAAACTCCCAGATCGGGAACTTGGATCCAGTACTTGCTTTCGACAAGACATTCATCCTGAGGCTCAGGTTTCAAATGGGGTAATAGTACTGGCCTCTTGGAGCTGTTAAGAGGATTGGTGGATTGGTGCTTATCTCAATGCTGGGCACATAGATACATCTGTATTAGTCTTATTATTAATTAAAGACACAACAAGCAAGATACTTGGGGTGAAATATGTTGTTTCACCAAACTATCTAAGAGGAAAATTAAGAAAAAAACATGACAGTCACACATCAGCCTTAGCAATAGTCACAAGGTTATTGTAAAATTCTATTCTGGGTTGTACTCATCATAAAATAATTTAGATAAATTAACTAATTATTGCATAATATTCTGTTAGCACAGTAAGATTAACCATGTCACCACTCTGAAGGAAATTCATAGAACCAAAACTTACAAAAGTTCACTTTGTCATCACTGTATTTCTTATATGCTTTAAGAAAGATTTTATGAAGAAGAAAGGGACTTAGCATTAGCACTTAAGGTTGTATCTATTATTGCGTGATACCTGCTTGTTTGTTTTTAACAAATTCCTTTCATGGTACTTTTGATTTGTGCAAGCATTGACCTGGATTTAAAATTCTACGGCAGCAGCACTGGGGCTTTTTCTTTCTCACATCTAGACACTTTGACAGTGTATCTTGGCTGCTCCAGCATTTCTCCTTTGCAACTGGAACAGAAGCAGCTCTTCTCTGCAATGCAATCAATCAGTAGAAAAACATCTCTGTGCTTCCTGCCTATTAGTCTCCTCTTCCACTTTTACCTATAGGTCTGGGCTGAACGACCCCCTCTTTTCCCTCCAGCTGTTCAGTTCCCGCCCAATCTTGTTTCTTCCGCCCTTCAACAATACTGATAGTGCCCCATGTCTTCTCTGCTACATCAAAGCTGGTTACTTCTCTGACTCCCCTGACACACACCCCACCACCACCACCTCCTCCGGGCCCCCTCAGACAGCAGATCGAGCTTTTCCCTCCAGGGGCCCTTCAGATTGCGTTGATGAAACCTGCTCTCCAGGGAGCAGAGGGACTCCTTTGGAAAGTTCACACCTGTCACTGTCCCCTGTCAAAGGGAAAGACAGTATGGAAACAACAAGTGAGGAACCCCAGGGAAGCAGCAACCAAGTCCAGAGGTGTGGGGTGGAACAGGAAGAGAGATGCCAGAGGTGCACAGCTTGTAAGGGAAAGGGCAACCATGGGGCAAACAGATGAGTCCAAAAAAGCATAGAAATCACACTCCCAACCACTTTCGTGCAAAGAAGCCATTTCTATACTTAGGTCGTACAGACAGCTGCAGAGCCAGTCAAGCACCATGCAGCCTCGAGCATTGAATACATTTCACGTAACAGCTACCCAACAAGCTGTGAATAAGTGAGAAGCTGAAGAATACCGTAATCCCACCCACCCCACCCCCCTCTGACAAGGAAATTTAGATACAGTCTACAACTTGCTTCGACTCTCCTTCCAAAATAAAAAAGGGAGAGAGAAATAGACGCCAAGTTTGCCAGATTTGTCTCCTGCCTCAAAGATCTGCAAGAAAAGTAAGCTACGGCACACGCAGAGTAGAAGATGCAAGAAAGCAAAAGGCAGCAGAGGAGGAAGGAACGAAAGACGAGAAAGAACCAACTTGAGTGACAGACAACAGAACCACACCCTAGGACCAGCTCTGAGAGAGCAGAGGATGGGGTGGCCTGACGTCCTCAGTAACATTCTCCCCTACTAACGCTGAGTGGCCACAGGAAAAACTGTCCTCTAAGAAAATACTCAGGTCAATAACAATGCACCTCCGCTCCATTTGTTTTCAATATAGGCTTTAATTCATAACGCACTTGAGGGAAGGGGCCAGGGCAAGGTGCACAGGGGGTAAACCGAATGCACCGACCTTCGCTGAGAAGCTGGAGAGGAGCAGGTAGCAACCAGGGCTACATCCTGCCCTTTCTGCAACGCACCCCTCCCCCCTATGATTCCCCAAGCTCATCTCGGTTTTTGTTTGGTTTGGGGAAGCGGGGAGTCCAGTAACAAACTAGCGACGGCTTAAATAAAGTCCACTTGAGGCCCTGATTAAGACGATCCTCAACACATCTTCCTGTGTGTTTGTGAAGTTTTTTTATTAACTGACTCTTTTACCGCCCCGTTTCATCTGCGCTTGCGTTCCCCGTCGTTCTCCAGGCTCAGCAGAGGCCGGGAGCAGGGCGCGTCCCACTGCAGTCTCTCGGGGAGGGCGGGGTACCTCGCAGTCAATCGGGGTGCACTCCCTCCTCCCCCGGAGCCCCATCCCAAACCCCGTCCGGTCGCCAGAGGCCGGAGTAGGGCGTGCGGCTGTAGCCCGCGCTGTAGTCGTAGGACACCTGATGGTGCGGCAGCGGCAGGGCGCAGTCTGGAAAGAAGGGGCCGAAAGAGGCCAGGGGGCCCGGTCCATCCTCGCCACCCGCAGAGTCCGCGGCGGCGGGGTACAAGGGGCGCAAGGGCTCGCTCAAGGTCAAGCCTCCGCGGGCCGCAGCGAGGGGCGGCTTCTTGGCGGGCGGGCAGCTCTGGGCGCTCCAGGGCTCGGGGTACAGGAGGCTCCCCACGATCGCGGGCGGCGGCGACTCAAAGAGGCCGGGCTCCAGCTCCAAAGGTCCCCGCAGGCCCGCGGCCGCGCTGGGGAACACGTCGAGGGGCTCCGCGGCCAGCAGCACGCCCGCCTCGGACTCGGCGCCGTAGTCCGGCCCCAGCAGCTCCAGGAGCTCCACGGCCTCCGCCCCCTTCTCCAGCTCGCCCAGATTCGCGCCGGGCCCCGACGGGCCGCCC
>NW_004955414.1:9753265-9798835 GCF_000276665.1 Chinchilla lanigera | reverse complement strand
GGCCGCTGCAGCGCTTGATCTGCTTCTGCAGGTACTTGCGGTGGTTCACCTTGCGCTTGGACTTGCCGGGCTTGTCCAGCGCCAGCTTGATGTTGCTGGACGCCGAGTCGATGAAGCTGAGGAGGTCGCGGGTGGCCTCGCGCACGTCCCCGCCCTCGGCTCCGGGCAGCAGCGCTCCCGCCGGCGCCCCGCTCTCATCGTCCTCGAAACAGCAGCCCTTGTCCAGGGCTCCGAAGGCGCCGCCCAGCCCGTCCGGGGAGCCCCCGAAGCCGAAGGGCACGAAGGGGTGCGTGCTGAGGAGCGCCGCCTGCACGGCCATCGGCGCGGCTCCCGGGCGGCCCCCGGCCGGCTCCCGCCCCGGCGTGGCGCTGCCTCCGCGCTCCGGCCCGGCTCGCCGCTCGGCCTCCCGGGGGAGCTCATTAGATCTTGTAAGCCAGGGGCGGAGGGCGGGCGCGCAGCGCGACCGCCCCGGTGGCGGAGGGGAGGGGCTTAGCCGGCCCGGTGGGGCGGGGGTGAGGGGGTGCGGCCGCTTTTCTAATTTTCTGCGCTTTTTGAGGCTTTAACCCCTTCCTTTCCCTTTGCCCTGGGGCGTTTCTTTGGACTAGATTCAGCCGCCGTGTGCGAGGGGGAGGCTCAGTCCTCAAGCTGGGTTCACCTCCTGCGCAACCGCATCCTGGCGCCTGAGACAGGTCTGAGGCGGAGAGGGCAGCGATCCAGAGACTCGGGTTTGGGTTCCAGCTCTGCTAACAAGAATCGCCATCAGCTTCCGAGGGTTTGCCTGTGTCTGGCACTGCCTCTACATTATCTCATTTAATCTTTGAACTGCGGCCCTGGGAATCACCTGTTAATATCACCATTTAGAAAAGAAGGAAGCTGCCTCAGAGAAGTTCAAGGCTGCATCCAATCCAGTCTGAATACAAAGCCAGCCTCTGGCAGAATATAACAGCTCGCCCTCTCTCTTTGCTCCTAGGGGAAGGAAACCATGTTTCTCTGGCTCTAGTCCTGGCCCTAAGGTTCCAATTTGAGTTCCCCCAGAACTCCCAAGTCCAGTTGTCTTTCTCCTACCCCTTAGTTGTTAGAAGTGACAACTAGTTTACAGGAAATTGAAGCCACCACCTGGCCCACCTTTTGTTAGTACAAAGGCAGAAAGAAACAAGGGAGAAAGGAATCACTCTCATTAAGGCAGCTTTGGTGTGAGAGAAAGCCAGCGTGTATATAAATCTCTCAGCATATTAGGATAGAAGACGAATTGGAACCTCTCCGTGGTCTATCATTTAAGCGGCCTTCCAAAATGTCTGATGCATTTGGAAGATCAACTTGAAGTTCGCTTTGACCCACTTTCACTTGGTGAAAATGAACAATATATTAGACCTGGAAGCAGTGTATTAGACCATGATTCACAAAGGATTTGGGTTCTGGCCTTAGTCTCGCTGCTCAATATCCCTGTGACCTGGGTTGAAATCCATGCTCTGCTGAGTACGTGGCTTCAGACGAGACAGCCAAACACGCTTTGTTTGGCTTCCTCATCTTAAGTGTAAGTAAGATGGCCCAGCTCACAGGGCGCGGTGCCATTTAAAAGAAACTCCTGAGAAGATCCTTAACTGTTGGCGGGCTGTTCCATAACCTGGATGAGTCTCACGCTAACCTGTCCGAAGCACAAAAAGCTGGCGGTTTTTCCTTACACATTTCTCTGTCACAAGGTTCATGAAGATTAAATGAGATCACGTGTGGGAAACACTGTGAATGACAAGATGTTCTCTAAATTCTTACGGGATAGGTTAGATGAAAAGTCCAAGCGGAGGCGGTACAGACCCTTCCTTTCTAAAGTCTTGTCTTTAAAACCTATTTTTCAGCTGTGGCAGAAATGCTTTTAAGCATTACAACCTTACCAAAGAAGAAAAGCTTAATGTGAAAGACAAAGTAGCCACTCCTCAAGGCTATATAGCTGAACAGAGTTTTTACTTTTTTATTCAGGTTGGCTCAGGTATCTTGTCCCTTTCATTTGAGTTCAAAGATGCCGGAGTTCAGGCTGGGACACCCAGCGTCTTGGCCAATGCCCAGGACTCTACATTTGACATCTTACATTTGAAAAATCTCTTAAACCCCTGAGAGTTACCTAAATCCTGACATAGTCATATTCCAAATAAATAGAATATGAACAGATCTCCATGTGAAAGGCTTTCTTTTCTTGCAGACAGTTGGAGTACTGTACCACAGTTGACCTGAAGTTAGATGAGGTCAAATTCCAATTCTAGTCCTGCCTATGGTTAGGTAAGTGTCTTTACATAAAGCAGTTCATCTTCCTAAGTCATCTGAAAATTGGGATTTTCAGATTAGTCATCTGAAAAATGGGAATGGGAGTAACTGACCTCAGGGTTTTTGTGAGAATTACATAACAGGCATATGCTACTTGCAAATCTTACTCTCTTCCATGTGCCCAGTGGAAGTCATCTCATCTCCTCACCATTGTTTGGTGATGGTGTATATCAAAGCACCTACTAAGCACAAAATAACATCTCAACAAATGTCCATGATCTTGATCATTTTGACCCCAGCCATTCCTTGCCAGCACAGCACACTATGAAATCAGCATCATTTCTCCTTTTGCCACAACAAAGTGGGTGCCTATTTTCAAGTGCAAGAGAGCATCTATATTTGCGGGACTTCTAAGTCCACATAGTAGAGTGGAGGGAGCGCTGAAACCATAGCCAGGAACTGAGAGTTGGAGTTTAATCCTGTCTTCACTGTCTGGCTGACAGCAGAAAACTTACTCTGTGAGCTTTGCTACTCCCACCTATGCAGAGCGAATAATGAGAGCCTATTTGAGAGAAAGTCAGTAAAATGACTGAAATGAAAAGTGCTTTGTCATCTACAAACCTTGACATACAAAAAGAACATATTGATGACTCAGCCTGATTCACCGTTGATCCTTGTACACAAATATCCATGCATTCACTCATTCATCAGAACTCAACAGAAAGTTACTGATACCCACCATGTGCTTAGCACTGTGCTTGTACTGGGGATGCAGAGAAAACAAGCTCTGATTCCCACCCCTTCTGGTGGAAAGGAAGCCATGCCAACAGGCCTTTGTAATATAATGTGAAGCATGTCTCAGTAGAAATAAATTAAATATACCATTATTGATGCAAATATGTCAACACTGCTCAAAGGAGTGAAGGCCTTTACAGGTAGCATTTGATTTACGACTGCAATGGTCTGCCTTGTAGGCCCCCAGAGGGAGGGCCTCCAGCGCTCAGGGAGCCACGGGCGGGGAGCACCGGTCTTCCTACCAGCAGCTCGCTCCCTGCCTCGTAGGCTCGCGGAGGGAGGGGCCACTGCTCAGTTGAGAACTATCACGACACAGAGAAACAATGACACAATTGGCCCACCATGCACTGGCTGCAATTGCCCACCTATGGACATGTGTGAATCATTCAAACATGGAAAAACCCCTGGGAATACATGCCATACAATGGGCCACTCTTGCTCCTGCCATTGAGAATCAGAAAGGTCTAGAGTCAGCAGAGGAGCAGCTGCTGAACAAGGACTCGGAGAACGTGAGAATGCAGACTAAGCCCACGGAGTCAGAGGTCCAGTGGACTGGGGTCACGAGAGCCGCTCGGAAGCTGTAAACCAGGAGGACCCTGCACAATACCTGCAGAGACTCCCTGGAAGCCATTCTTCCCCTGACAGTGCAGGCTGTGGTGGAGCCCCGGAGAAGTCTGCAACAGGATTCCTGCTGCCTGTGCTGACAGTTGGGGAGAGGACACTAACTGGTTGTGGGGTCCCAATGCGATGGGAGGCTGGAGAGAAAATGCTACAAAAAATGGCTTTGGCCCCAGACGGCTCACTTGATTTTTGACAACCCTTAGGCTGTAACTATTTGTTAGATCCTTCTTGCATATCTCTGTCTTCCTGAGAAACCACTTCTAAGATACCAACATGTATTACAGCAGTCATTGATATTTTCCTACTAATCTATCCATAACTCTGTAATGTTTGTATTGTTCCTATCCTATTTCATAAATGGATGCATGTTTATTATTATGTGTTTCCTACAACAACCATTGAGAATAGTTAATGATTAGTCAGTAGGTCACTCATGTATAGTTCTATTTATTTTCTTTTGAAGATACCTAAGTAGAGTACAACAACTATTGATAATTTCCTACCTCTTTTGTCTGTAACTCACTATTATTTGTCTATTTGTTTTCCTGAGAAACTATCTTGCAGATAACAATATGTAAAACAATAACCATTCCTACCACTTTATCTGTAATTTGGTAAGCCCTCCCCATTATTGTTATCCTTCTTTTACTCTTTAAAATAAAAAAAAAAAAGACTTGAAATGGTATTTTGAGTGTGTCAAGCAAATAAGCAATGTGTCTCTCAAACAAAGGCATGGGTAAATGAAAGCAACTGTGTAGGCAATAATGCAACAAGAAGTAGCTTATACTTGAAATAATTCTACACCTCAGAACAAATACATCCTTAGAGCTTCCACTATCCAACTCACTTGTGCACATATCCTCCACCTTGTGGTCTCAGTTGCTTTTTTGCATTGATCTTCTTCCCTGTGGGATAGAGTCCGATCTGTGATGTAATTGGTTTCAGTAAAGTCAGTGGCCAGCTCCGGCGAGGCCTGTCAGCCCCTCCTCTTGCACCCTGAGTGAGCACATTCACTTGAGTGGCTTTGACATCAATACATTTCACTTCCTATAGAGTGGAGGGACCTGACTGCAGCTTGCACTGGAGACTTTGCAGGACTCCAAGCTAGAGCTCTTTCCTCCAGTGATGGCTAATGCTGAGCAAGTGGGATTAGTCTCCTTGGGAACCAAGCCTCCCAGGGGCTCAAGGGCTGAACTCGCCCCAAACCATTTGGGAGAATTGAGATTTCATATTGTTCTTTTACACTTGGATTTCAGAACATTATTTAGACAAAAGCCCACCTGAGAGCTGCCTCCTTTTTTGTGGGTAAATATAGCAGCAGGATCAAAAGCTGACTTACTTATTTTGTTTTCCTCTTTAACTTTAATCATATTCCCTGCAGGACAATCTTAGTCCTCAGAGATGTCAGGAATGCACATTCCTAATGAAAGAAATAATTATGCGTCTTTTTTCTCTCTTCCTAAACCAATTTCCTGTCACTCACTAGCTTTGAAATCTCAAAAAAGCAAATTAATTCCTCACACAATTTATATTTATAGTATCACTATCATCACAATACAGTGTTACCTTACTAATTGTACACACCCCCCAAAATGTGTCTTTTACTTTTCCCCCCTCATCTTTTATCCCTGCCAACTTCATTCTACCAGCAATATATAATTTTCAACTTAAAATATTAGATGTTATCCTGGACATCTGTAGTTACCTGACAAACTTAGTGACTCAAAACATCCATCTTATGGCATCTAACAATATTATAGGTCAGTATTTAAGCAGAGCAATCTAAGTGAAACTTCTGGCCCTTGTAACATTGCCAATGTCTGGCCTAGAGGATCCAAAATGGAATCATTTACATGACGACATCTGTGCTTACACTGCTGAGCTCTCCAGCATGCTTATCTAAAACTCTCAAACTTCTTACATGGAGTCTCAGGAACCCTAGACGCTGGCACAAGAAGCTAATAGGGCACCTGCCCTGCTGCTTAATGTCCAGCCCTAGAGTGCACACAAGGGCCCGCTCACCAAATTTATTAGTCAAGCAAGTCACTAAACCCAGCTCATACTTAAGGAGAAAGACATTAGAACCCACACTTTCATGCAAGAAATATCAGAGAATTTATTTGGTATGTCTCTTAAATATTTTTAAATCTGCAATCACCACCACCCCTCATTTTGTTTACTCCACAATTTGTTGAAGAAACTAAGTCATGATTTTGTGGACTTTGCCACATTCTGTATTTGTGATTGATTGCACCCATCTCCTTAATGTTACTGAACATGTTTCTGTGGTCCCTGTGTTTCCTATAAGTGAGAGGTAAATATAGAGTTTGATCCAATTTGTGTTCTTTATTTCTCTTTCTATATTATACAGCATGTTTAATACTTTTAGAATAACAATATCACACCCTTACTAACAATATAGTTACTACAATTAGATTTTATTGTTTCCTCATCTTCCCCCCATTCTTTGGTTCACCAAACATTTCTGAACACTCTTCCCACACTTAAAATCATCTGTTTGCTTATGCCACCAAGTCAATGAATAGGTTCATTTGTTTATCTTTGCATTTTATTTTTTAGAATACTTTCTAGATCTTTATGTGGTGCATGTCTATAACTCTTCATGAGGCTGATGCAGGAGGATCACTGTGAGTTTGAGGCCAGCCTGGGCTACAAAGTGAGTTCAAAGCCACCTTAAACTACATAGCAAGACCTTGTCTCTAAAGTAAAATACTTTGTATTTAACTCTTTCATAACTGAAAATTTAAATGGTTTATAGTTCAGAACTATACCACAAAGCATATGCAGAGAGGGCTCACTCATCAGAGGTACCCTTCACCCTGTTTTTGCCCACATTCCTATGGGTAACTGTTTCATTTCATTTGGGTGCAGGCTTATAATTTGTGTCTTGGTGACTTTCTCAAAACTGTGACACAATAACCGACACCCACAACTTATAAGAGGAGAGCTTAATTTTGCCTCACTATTTTTAAAGGAGTCGGTCCATAGTTGGCTGACTTCAAGGCAGGAAGAGCTTGGATAGAAGAGTCTTTCAGAGGAAGGTGCTCACATCATGGTGACTAGAAAGCAGAGAGAAGGGAGGGGCAGGGAGACAGATACACCATTCTAGGTCATACATGCAATGCAAGGTCCCGGATCTGAGCAGCACACTCAGTCTGAACTCACTGAAGAATGAATTCACTGCTAGGCATCCTCCCTTCCTGTTCTAATCACTTTCCAAGAGCCCCACCTCTGAACATATGAGACTCAGGAGCATTTTATATCTAAACTATAACGTTCCACCTTGGACCGCCACAGGACTCAGGTCCACCTCATCATAGAAAGTGCATTTAGTCCTTCTCTTAGAGCTGCACAGTCAACAGTTTCAGCAGTGCTGAAAAGTCCCTATCCAACATCTCCTCTGAGGTTGAAGGAAAGGTCATAGCTGTGAGCCCCTGTAAAAATCAAAAAGAAAATTAAATGTGTCTGACATACAAGAGCACAGGGTAAACATTCCCACTCCAAAAGGGAGAAATTGGAACACAGGAAAGAATAGGACCAAAGCAAGATTGAAACCCCACAGGGCAAACATTTAATCTTCTGGTTCCATGCCCAGCACCCAGGGCAAGCTGTGGTGAGATGTGAAATCCAAGAGGCCTGGGCATCCCTGTCACTATGGCAGACAGTCCCAGCCCGCATGGTCTCTCCCTTGAGTGGGTGCTCCTCACAGCCTTTGACTTTTCTCAGATGGTCCGTGTACCTGACTTCAACTTCCTAGAGTCTCTACTGTTCTTTGGCTTTGCTCATACAGCTTCATGCACACCCTTCTAAAGACATAGTGTCTGGCATACCAGGACTTTTTAAATCTGGGAGAAAAGCTCCCTGGTCCCACAACTTTTGAATTTTGCACGTCTTGAAACTGCTCAAAGGGAAGGAACAACTGGGATGAGGGAAAGGAGAAAAGAAAGAAAGAAGGAAGAGAAAAATATATATGTATGTACAAGGATAGCTGGAATAATTGTACTGCTGATTTCTATTAGTTTATTAAAAGAAACTGTTAATGCTTAATTTTTCTTTATTTTTTGACCAATATTGCATGCATACATCTGGTAATATGAACAACTAATTTGAAGACAACAATTTGCAATATAATAACCATTGTTGAATTTCTATCATCTTGTTTAGTGAAATTGTATATCATTTCTAATGTTTTTATTATTTTTTATTCTCTTTTAAAAATTAAATAAATGAATTAATAACAGGCACAGTGTGGATGATTGCCAAGGTCTGTTGTCATCTCATGCAGTAGGCAGGCCCCCATGGATCATGGCTGCTAGGCCCTCTGAGTGCTTAGCTGAACTCTGGGAAATTCTTTTCTAATTGGCCTTGAGTGAGCTAGGCTCCCTGGGCTTCTCTTCTCAAAGCAAAGTCCTTCATTTGCACCTTTGCCCTCAAAGCATCTTTCCTATTGTCCTGATTCAAAATGCTTAGCTTCGTTTCAGTGCTAATCTTTTCAGCATCCAAGCCCCCTGTGCCGTCAACTTTATAAGCATTTCTTTTAGGTTGAAACTACAAACTTTTTACATCATTTAATTCTATAATTTATTCATGATTCTTGTTGTTGATCTTGTTAAAAGCAGCAAGCACTATCCATGCCACAGACTGAACATTGCTGCATTGAAATTTTCTCTGCTAGATTAGTCTGCCATCCTTAATCTCAGCTTCATGAACAGTCTCAGAACATAGAGAAAATGTAGAAAAATTTTTTACCAGAGGAAAACAGACAGGTCCTTGAGTCCAATGGCCAACGGGAGACCTTGTTCCCAGCTAAAACCTCCTGAGCCTGGTTTTTACTATTCACATTCCTGTCAACATCTGTGTCTTCTGAACTCAAACCAGAATCTCCCATAATGCTCAGATTACAGCATTCTAGGCCCTTGCTAGCTGGCAACTCCACGACTTTCCAATTTCCTCCTTCAGACAAATTCCAAAGGTTCCAAAACCACACTATCAGGTGCATCCACAGCAATGACTGCCCACCAAAACCTGGTACCAAAATTCATCTTAATCACTTCCTTATCACTGAGACGCAACACCAACACCCACAACTTAAAAAGAGGACAAGTTTATTTTGGTTTATAGTTTTCTGAGAATTCTGTCCATTGTAGACTGGCCCCAAAAGGATAAGGTAGAAGGTCTGGCAGAGGAAATTGACATGTGTCCTGGTAGCCAGGAAGAAGAGAAAGAAGGGTGGAGGGAGGGAGGGAGACATACTCTTCCAAGTCACACCCCAGGGACCTGCCTCTCACCAGGTCCCCCTCCTAATAGCACCCTCAGCTGCTGAACTCACTGATGGAGGAGCACACTGATGAGTAGAGCAGCCCCATGATCCAGTCACCTTCCCAAACCCACCCCTGAGCATATCACATTCTGGGGAGACATCTTAGACCTAAAACTATAACAATTTGTTAGATAAATCATATTTTATTATTATATGTACAATACCTTTATATTAGTGGATGTTTGCATTGTATATTGAATAAATTTATTGTGAGTAGTTAGTCCATGTGCATGGCATACCTTAATTCTTTTTTTTATGCATTTCCCCTCCCCAACCCCTTTAGACATCTCTTTGTCCCCCTCTTATTTACCAAAGATCTATTCTAATTTCCTATTGTCTGTGTTTTATTTTGCTCTTTGATTTATTTATGCTTTGGGTTTCTCATATAAGAAAGTGTATGACACTTCATGTCTGGTTTATTTCACTTAACATTAGGGACTCAAGGTGCATCCATTTTCCTGCAATTAACTCAAATTTATCATTCTTTATAGCAGAATAGTACTCTATTGTGCATAAATAGCATATTTTCTTTGTATATTTATCTGTTGTTGATGGACACATAAGCTGCTTCCATGATTTAACTATTATGAGTTGCTGCTGTAAGCATAGCTATGCATGTTTCACTGTTATATGGTATATTTAACTCTTTCAGCAAGATACCTAGAAGAGGAATAGCTGGGTCAAATGGAGTTTCTACTTTAAGTTTTTTGAGAAATATCCATACTAACTTCCATAGTGGCTGTACTAGTCTACACTCCCATTAACAGTGTAGGAAGATTCTTTTTTCCCCACAGCCTCATTAGCCATTTATTATTGATTTCTTAATGACTGCCATTCATTGTGGAGTATACGGAATCTCATTGTCATTTTAATTTACATTTTACTAATGACCAGTGATTGAACATTTTTTCACATACTTACTTTTGTAATGTTTGTACTTCTTCTAACAAGCCACTTGTACTTCTGAGAAATGTCTATATATTTCAGTTGCTCGTTTTTTCATTGGTTCTTTTTTTTAAGGGTCTAATTTTGGTTTTAGTTCTTTTATATTCTAGACATTAATATTCTGTCCAAGGTGTAGCTGTCAAAAACTTTTTCCCATTCTGTAGGTTGTCTCTTTACTCTGTTGGTTTTTTCCTTTGCAATGCAGAAGTTTTTTTTAATTTGATATAATCCCATTTACTGAAGTTTTTATGTTATTTCTGGTTCAGTTGGGGTTCTGTTCATAAATTTTGTCTTCCTTTAGGTTAAGTGTTTCTGATCTAACATTTGGTTTTTTGATCCATTTTGATTTTAGTTTGATGCATGGTGAGAGATGTGGATCTAAATTCAATCTTCTGCATATGGATAGTCATTTTTGCTAGCACCATTTGTAAAACAAGCTATCTTACCTCTAGTGTATGTTTTTGGCCCCTTTGTCAAAGATCAAGTGTCTGAGGTTGTCTGGGGTTGCCTTTTCATTCATTCTCTATTGTGTTCCATTGGTCTTCATGTCTGTTTTTGTGCTAGTACCATACTATTTTTATCACTATAGCTTTGTAATATAGCTTGAAATCTAGGATCATGATACTGTCCTCTTTGCCCTTGTTGCCTAGGATTGCTTTTGCTCTTCTGGTTCCATATACATTTTTTGTAGTTTTCACCAGTTATGTGAAGAATGTTAATATTTTGATTTGGATTGCATTAAATGTGTATATCAATTTGGGGAGAATGGCCATTTTGATGATGTTTGTTCTACCTTTCAAGGAACGGAGGATGCCCTTCCATTTTTCTGATGTCCTCTTCAATTTCATTTTACAGAGTACTGTAGCTTTTATTATATTTTATCTACAGTAAATTTGTCATTCATCTTTTGAAATATTGTAGTCAAATCTTCCAATTTTTTATTTGTTTCTTGCATCTCTATATTGGACAGTTTGTATGTTAATTGCACTTTTTTTTTTTTTGCATTATGTCCTCTCTGAGCTCAAGGAGTTTCTTTATTTCTGCAATCCTTTCACACATCCTGGCTATTTATCTTCTTTTTCTTTCCTCTCAATCAAGGCCCCTTGGATCTGCTTTGGGGGAATTGGGAGTCTTTGGGGGCATTTTGCTGCCCTGCTTTTAAAAAAAAAAAAATTTTGAGAGTTGAGATCAAAAAGAGAGAAAATGGTTTATTGTTGATATGAAGACATATTTGGCTATGTTCTATTTTATAGTGATGTGTTTGACCTTGGTTTATTTGTCCAGAAATATTATCTACCCCTTCAGGCTACTCAAATCAATTAGTTGGTCCCCATCATTGTGTCATAGGGAAAGAATTTCTACTGGTTTTAATGGTACCAACAGAGCTAAGCATATAGCAATCATAAGCATTAGTATTTTCTTTTAGTAACTTCACTCTCTTTGTCATTACCCCTAAGGACTATATTGTAATGCTATCTGTAGTTTGTCTGTAATTGGGTGTGGGTGGCAAAGAAGAGAAAGGAAAAAATGAAGGGGGTACATCAATGAGAAGAGAGGAAGGTAACAGAAATGTCAATAGGTAAAAAAAAAATGGGGAGTAGGACTCTGCTGAAGTTATTTTACAGCTGGGGGAAAGGACTAGTGTTAAAGAGCTTTGAGAGATATTTGTTTAGGCAGGAGGATTTGCAGATGGAGTAAAAGTGTATTTAGAGATTGAGGATGGCTGTGAGATTGTTGTCACCTGTTAATAAGTTTGTAGGTAATTTCATTTGGACTCTCTAAACCCAATTTTATTAAGGATTACCCTGCCTGTCTTAGTTACTTTTATCCTTGCTGGGACAAAATACCTGACACCAAGGAGAAAAGGTTTATTTCAGCTCATAGTTTGTAAAGCTTTCAGTCCCTAGTTGGCTAGCTCTAAGGCATGGGGCATGGCAGAGGGCCATGGCAACGGAGATACAGTCTGCCTGTCTGCAGCGGACAGAAGGCAGCGAGCAGCAAGCAACAAGCAGCAGTAGCCTTCTTTCCATCCCTTCATATTCCATCCAGGCTACAAACTTAGTGATTAGTGCCCCCACACCCAGGGTGGGGCCTCCTGTTACCCACACCCCAAACAACTCCAAACCAGTTTCGTTATCACACACCCTTAATCCCAGTATCACACAACCGAGATCCAGCTACCTCCAAAAAGCCCCACCTACAGGCACATAGTGCTTAAGGGGGCCATCTAGATCAAGCCATAACACTGACGTGCACTTAAACAGTACAGTCTCATTTACAGCACTAGTAATCCTTATTCTTTAACTTATACAGGCCCCTGTTATACTTTTGTCTGTTATATTTTTGCCATTAGATGGGTGGAAAAGAAGAGGGGAAAGCATAGAGGCAAAACAATGAGGAAGAGAGAAGCACAGAGAACAAGGAGGGGAAAGAGTTAAAACATGAAACATTAAAAGAGGGAGCAGATCAAAGGGGAAACCCTTGAAACTTAAAATATAACCAACCAATATCAATAAAGAATCAAGAACCTAAAGAAAAAAGAAAGAAATGAAAACAAGAAGTAGAAGGAAAAGAACAGAAAAGTAAAGAACCAGCATGACCCAACTACAATGGAGTAGTAAGGATACAATGGCTACAATTACCAAACTAACAATAGAAATATAAATAAAGCCCTCCATGAGGTAGTTATAGCATCAACCCAGAGCCTCCACATGGTTCCCTCTACACTTGCCTCACTTCCTGGTTTCAAGTAGCTCTATAGTTTCTCTCTTGGGCTACACAATTGCCTGTCTGAAGCCTGGAGGACTTCTGCTCCCTCCAAATAATCTCCTGGTTTCAAGCTGCAGGGGTGACCTCCCAGAGACTGCTGTGGGAGCCCCTCCTTTTAGTCCCATCATTTCCTAAAATGGGGTGTATGCCAGGCCTGGGGTGAGGGTGTGGCATATTGTGGTCCAAGTATTGCCTGGTTTCCCCTCAAAGAACCTCTAAACACTGAATTTTAGTCTAAGTCAGTGATGGCGAACCTTTTAGAGCTTTCAGTGATAACAAAGAACCACTTGCAGCACCACTGGTCTAGCTAAATTCTCTTTTATCCTCCTGTGTCTGGTTTTATCTTTCACCCCTGCCTCAGTGTAACTGTTTTTACTAAGCACCAATTCAGATATATTCACCTATCTGTTGTCCCCTAGTCAACCATCTTCTCTCCTTCCTTGTACTGATCAGTTAACAATATATTTCATTCCTCTTCTTTATAGATGAACAGTTTTTTACTAAAGGGATCTACCAGAATTTTCCAAAGAGTCTCATTTGGTCAAACTTACTTAGGGTTTTGTAGACCTTTTATATTACAAATAATAGTGCAATAAATAGCTTCTATGTAAAACCAATTCCTGGTCTGATTTACCAAGTCCCAGCTCCATTTACAGTATCACTGTGGTTATAAAAAATGAGGCACATACTCATTTATATTTTATTCTTTCTTCCTTATAAAACTTACACCTATATACATAACAGCTGTGCTACATTCCTCTAACAATGACTTCAATGAATTAGTGCTCCCTGGGTCTAAGCCCCCTTGCATTGCAATTTATTCTGTCAAGAGTTGCAGTCTGTTTTTCCATACCCTGCCCAAGTTCAAACTTCTGCAAGTTGGCAACATAAAAAACTTGATAGCTTCCACTTCACAATCTTGCAGTGCTGGAACCCTTGTACAGCATGTGGAAAGTGGAAACCAGGTATCTCTGCTGACATCCACCACTATTTGCCACACATACCAGGAAGACTCTTCAGGAGTCCCAAGATCCAGTCACATCATCAGATAACTGAAGCTGCATGAATAGTCCCAGGCAAGACCAGCAGAAATACCACAAGATCGCCTATGCACAGATGATGTGAAATAATAAATTCTGGTTTTTAAAAAATTTTTAAATAAGAGTCTTCTCTGTAGAGCAGCCCTATACACCAATAAATCCATCCAAAGAAACTAAACAGAAAACCCTCTAAGTGAATACATTGGAAATAACTACTGGATGGGATACTCCCTGTCTTGCTCCCTGCCCTTATTATACTCATACATTTAATAACTAGTAGAATGTTGAATTAGAAATATGTGTATCTAGGTCTATAATTTGGCTGGTGGTCATGGAAAACCAGGTAAAAAGGCAGGGTGGTAGGATCAAGAGATTCTAATGTAAGAAAATTCTGGTATTGGTTCAGCTGTTCAATGATAGCAGCACAAACCCAGAATTTTACTTTTTCTATTCCTTATCTGTGATCATTTTCATCCTTGTTGGAGTACCTTATGGCATACAGACTTTTCCTCAGGAGGTTTTTAGATTATATGCAGAAAGGGATGCCTTCCCCCAGAGAACAGCTCTCTTAGCCAAACCTCACTTACATGCTTACTTTTATTGCACTCAGGGACTGTAGGGAGTGAGATTACCATGATTTGCTTAGACAAATAATAATCCACTCTGTGGAACTGAGTAGGCATCAACAATTACAGAGATGGAGGGATCTCTGTCCAGTACCGAGATAGATCCATATTCCACTCGCTGTTTTCAGGAATAAAAGGAAAATATAGCTAATAAGTGTGCTGTGTAATGGACAAGATGTCTTTT
Organism: Chinchilla lanigera; assembly: GCF_000276665.1. Taxonomy (NCBI): domain Eukaryota; kingdom Metazoa; phylum Chordata; class Mammalia; order Rodentia; family Chinchillidae; genus Chinchilla; species Chinchilla lanigera. The sequence continues at coordinate 9,784,258 of NW_004955414.1, read as the reverse complement.
GGGGTCTAACTAGGCAGAACTTCTAACAGAACCACCAAATATTTGTTTCATTTTCAACAACCTGTAATTGAGGATGAGAACTTCCAATTTAATATAAATAGGGCAGCATAGTCACTTTCCACATCACTGGGACAGAATACCCAATGCCCACAACTTGAACTTTATATAAAGAAGCAAATATTATATATCTTCACTAGGATATTGGTCTCATTTTTCATTATTATAATAAAATAACTGGGGCAGACTACTGTGTTGTTTCTTTTTAAAAAAAATTTCCTTTCATTCCCAATTCCAGTGACCTTATTTGGTGATGGCCTTCTTGCTGACAGAATCCTGAAGTGGCACAGAGCATCACATGACAAGAGACGGGGATGCACACATGTATGTGCGGGTGTCTTCTGGTCTCACTCCCTCCTGTTATAAAGCCAGCATGACCCAACCATTAAGCTTCACCTTAATGACTTTATCTAGTCCTAATCAGTTTCCAAAGGACTCACCTCTATATACCATAGTCCGATTAAGTTTCCATCCTCTTAATATATCACAGAAGGGATTACACTTCAATACATGAAGTCTTGGGAACCCTTAAACTACCCAGTACCCAAGCCATAACTGGGTATAGGCTTATCTTTGTTGGTAAATTATATACACACACAAAAAGAAAGAAATCTTGTTCTGGCATCAGTATGAAGCTGAATTGACAGAAAAAAAGGCTGAAGATGATCACCTGCCTTTTGATGGTTTTTTTTCACTCTTTCTGTAATAATTCTTTCATTGTATTACCAGTCTGCTGCCATCCCAAGCAGATGAGGCCAACACAGAGCTGAAGGATTTATTTCCAAACAGTGATTATGCCTCATCTCTTCCTGGAAATGAGGAAAATCACACGAGTCTCTCATGGAATCGTTTTTGCTCGGGCTACATTCAAATACTTGATAGCTTTTACTCTTCTTAGACATGAGACTAAAACTGAATCAGTATAGAGCAACACCACCAGAGTGGAGCCTAAGGCTACTCAGAGGCAGCAGAGGTTTCTGCAACATGTAACAGTGTAGACCCTAGAAAAACTCAGGGCTATATTAGGCTGAGTAACTTAAGCAGTCCAACAGCCTAATATCCGGTGCACCAGACAGAAATTCTTAAAGACCTAGATACTATTATATGAGGTTGAATTCATTCAATTAAACAGCTTAAGCAGCCCAGATCTGCTGCTGGAACACTTCTCTGCAGAGGGCTAAAACAATGGCCTGAAGGCCAGCTGAAGTTTGCTTTCTCTTGTGTGAGGCCAGCTGGAGTTGCCTAGCACATCAACTTGGGGAGGGCCAGCACCACATAATTGCATTAAACCTGCCTGTTCTTTCCGGAAGGCACTTCCTGACTGCATCAAAGGAGGAACTGAATAATGAAGGATACTTTCTAGCCTTGGAATACTATGCTTATCTTTCAATCCCCCTCCTCTGGCCTCAAAAAATCACTTCTATGAAAAAAGAACCTGAGTTTATTTTTCAGTAGAGGGGATCAAACACAGGGCCTCAGACATACTAGCAAAGTGCCACACCACCAGCCTGAGAATTTGAATTTTAGACACCACTGACAATGTCTACTCCTGCTAACTCAATCTTCCCACATTATTATTAAATTGTTTTCATTGGGCATAACACTTAAAACAGTAGGAAATGCTTTAGGTTATAGTTCTATAAGGCTGAACAAGGGCATCATTAATTCCCCTACACTTTCTGAGGATCCTATCCTGCTATTAAAACCAACATTAAACACTAACTTCTTTCAAAAAGTTCTCATTGCCACCCTGTCTCATGTTTCTCTAACATTTCACTTTTGATAGCACTTTTTCATTCACCCAACCATTGATTCAGAAAGCAGGATGCAAGAAAATTGCATATTCAAGTCCAGCTTGGGCAATTTAACAAGACCCTGTCTCAAAAGAAAAATTTAAAAAGGAGCTGAAGATGTAGCTCATTGTGAAGAGCCTGGTTCAGTCACCAGTACCAAAAAGAAGAAAAGCATTTATTGGACTCCCACCTTACATTTGAAGTAGTTCTGAGAATACCTACACTCACAAAGCTTAGGCATCTTTCCAGAGGTCAAGAGGCTCATAGCAACAGTGTTTAGCATCAAACAAAATCCTCTGTCTTCAGACTTAGTCCACTTTGTAGCACCTATTTGTGTAAATATCTGTCTTCATCACTTGCCAGTATCTTTTGGGACTCTCCTATGTCCAAGGCACTGTCCTAAACATCAACAATACACACATCCTAGATATGCCATGTACTAGACAGACAAATGGCACAGACTTACTTCCCATCTCCAAGCAAATTGTCACTGGAGCAGTCAAAAGGGTCTGTGTCTGGAAAATTTTGACAAGATTTTATAAATATACCATTAAGTCTCAACCTTAAAAGATAATGAGAGTTTTGATTGGTTAAAAAAAGAAGTAAGCCAAGATATGGAGGTTTAAATTTACAGGCTAGCAAAACAATATTGAAGGAGAGGAACAAAGTTGAAAAACTGATACCGTCTGACTTTAAGACGTGATAAAGATACAGTAATCAAGATAGTGTGGTACTGATGAAGAATAGACAAATAGATCAATGTAACAGAACAGAGACCCCAGAAATAAATATCAATAAGTATATGAATAGCTGTAGAGACACAATCAATTATTCTGTAACAAAGGCAGTACAGTGGAGCAAGGGTGGTCTTTTCAACAAAGAGTACTAAAACAATTAGATAACCACGTGCAGAAAAATTAATCAAGATATAGACGTTACATGCTTTATAAAAATCATTGAAAATTAGCTAGGGTCATAGACCTAAGTGCAAAATTCAAAACCCTAAAACCACTAGAAATTAACATAGGAAAAATTCTAGATGACTGTGGGTATAGAGATTACTGAAACACAACACAAAAGTCATGATCCATGAAGGAAATAATTGATAAGCTAGACTTTTTTAAAACTGAAAACCTCTAGTCTGTGAAAGACAATGCCAAAGTCTAAAAAGACAAGCTACAACCTGAGAGAAAACATTCACAAAATATTCATGTAATAAAGTCCTTACCCAAAATATACAAAGATTTCTTTAAGAACATGAGCAATCCAATTAAAAAACTAAGCAAAATATCTATAGGCACCTCAGAAGAGAAGACATATAAAGTAGCAAAGACTCACATGAAAAGATGTTTACCATTATATGTTACCAAGGAAATGCAAAATAAAACAACTCCAAGATACCACTACTTCCCTAACAGAATGGTCAAAATCCAGAACACTGACATGAAATGCAGACACTTAGTACTTTTATGCAAAGCCATTGAAAATGTATGTCCACACCAACGCCTGCACACAGAGGTTTACAGCAGCTTTTATTCATAACTGCCAGAACTGTGAAACAACCAAGATGTCCTTTAGTAGGTGGATTGATAAATATGTGATACATACAGACTGGAATATTATTTAACTGTAAAAAGAAATGAGCTATTGAGCCATGAAAAGACATGAATGAAACTTAAATGCATATAATGAAGTAGAAAGAAACCAATCTGAAAAGGTTACTTGGGGCTGGGGATTTAGCTCAGCGGCACAGCGCGCTTGCCTGGCAAGCGCAAGGTCGTGAGTTCAATTCCAGGTACCAGAAAAAAAACGAAAAAAACGAACTGAAAAGGTCACTTGTACATTCTATGTGATTCCAACTGTATGACATTCTGGAAAAAATGTAAAACTATGGAGATAGTATAAAGACCAATGTAGGACAGACAAGGATAAAAAAAGTGGGCAACAGAGGATTTTTCATGCAGTGAAAATACTCTGCATTATGCTATAGTGATATGTAGATGACATACATTTTTCCAAACCCATAGGTGGTACAAAGCAAAGAGCAAATCCTAATGTAAACTATGGATTTGGGGCAATTATGAATGTCATCATGAGTTCATCAATTGTAAAAGTGTACTACTGTGGTGGGGGATATTGATAATAAGGAGGCTTGTATGTGTAGGACTAAGGAGTATGTATTAGTCCGTTTTCCCATTGCTAGGCACAATACGCAACACCCACAACTTAAGAAAAAAGTCAGCAGGCTCCACAGCAGTAAGGTCATGGCAGAAGGGTGTGGTGGGACAAAGCTGCTGAGTGCATGGCAACCAGGAAGCAGAGCAGGAGAATGCCAGAGCAGAAGGAGAAAGGGACAGGACATAGACCCTGAGGCCATGCCTGAATGACCCATCCAGACACACCTAGAAGTTCTCAACACACATAAAACTGTGCTACACACAAAAAAACATATGTTCCACAAATTTCTGCAGATCCCAAAGGCAATCTGGTTGAAATTAGGGTGGTTGAAACCCCACCCTAACCACCACAGAGTACAGAGGAAATATGTGTACCTTCCTCTTAACTGTGCTATCAGCCTAAAAGTGCTCTAAAAAATAAAGAATTTTTTAAAATCGTAGGGTAGAATCAGAACATTTTAAATAGTATGATATGGCTGAAGTATGGAGCTTGAGGCAAGGAGTGGATGTACATAAAGCTAAAGAGAGTTCTTCAACCCTATGCAAAGGAGCTCCATGAAAATGAAGAGTCCCTGGAGATTTTTGCACAGAAGGATTTATTTAACTTCGGTGTTCCATGGTGTGCGGCACACTGCCATGTTCTTGGAGGCACTTTTTATTATTTGTCACGCTCCTGGCACAAGAGAGGACTCTGGCCCCCAACCTGACGTCATGCTCTGTTTACACAGGAAAACATAATTCCCCATGCTCTTCTGTTTAGTAGTTTTCTTGCGAGCTGCTTTGACAAGTGATCCCAGATCTGTGAGCAATCTTTCTCTTTTAACTGAGGCCAAATTGCTGCCTCCAGGTCGTTGCCACTGCTAAGGATCCTTCTCATTTTTCTTTGGAGGACAGAAGTTAAATAAGGGCCGGTACAGTGGAAGAAGTACTAGCTCAGAAGACATAAGGAACTGCGCTACCAGTACCTAGAGTAAAACCCTTGGCCTGAGTCCCTTGTCTAAGACTAAGAGAAGATCCTGACAGCCCATTCTAGCCTTAAGTGTCTCTTATTTTAAATGCCAGCTCACTATGCCTTCAGCCAGGTCAGAAATGCCTGTGTCTCAAAATTCTGATTTACCATGTAGCAGAGTAATTTTTCTGTTGTTGTTGCTGTCATCCGTTGTATTCTCCGTGTACTTGCCTCACATTCTACCTCCTACCTGCCCCTTCTAGGAATTTTTCCAGTCATGTTTGCACCGCTGCCTCTGCAGAGTTCCGTGTTGCTAACCTAGAAGCAGGAGTTACTGAAGCAAACCTTTTGTGCCATTCTGCTTTGAAATTCAGACCACACTGGGGATACTAGGCTTCTTTCCTCAGCCCAGGTCCAGAAAGAAGGAAACATTTTGCTGAAAAGAAAGGAAGGAGAATTGTAAGATGGAGGAGGATATGAATGATCATAAAAATCAATCCAGAAGGACATTCATAAAAATAAAATGTATTCTTATACATTAATATTATTAATTATTATTAATTACCCTGGACACACAGACATATGTGAAGCTAGTTCCTGGCACATCATAGTGCAGTCACCCTGCACCTCCATGAAATCCAAGGAAGTGAGTGGCCTCAGGACCCACAGTCATACAGACTTCCGTTCTCAATCCCCATGCTATTCCCTCAGAGCCCAGATGAACCTGGAACCCTCCTCAACATAGTGCTCCTGACACACTTCTTTTATTGTTCCTTTCAGATTCTTACACTAGGGAGACAATACAATGTTCACACATGCAGGTCTGATTTATTTCACTTACAAGTGTGGTGTCTAGTTGCATCCATTTACCCATAAAAGCCTCAAGTTTAGCTTTCTTTATAGCTGAGTAGTACTCCATTGTATAAAGATCCCACATCTTTTTTATCTATTCCTCAGTTGATGGACATTTGGGTTGTTTCCAAGATTCAGCTAAGACAAATTGGGCTGTTATAAACATGGGCACACATATATCCGTGTAATATGATGTTTTCATTTCTTCTGGGAAAATACCCAGAAGGGGAATAGCTGGGTCAAATGGGACCACTAATCCTAGTCTTTTGAGGAATCTGCACACTGATTTCCACAGTGGCTGCACAAGTCTACACTTCCAACAGCAGTGGAGAAGGGTTCCTTTTTCACCACAGCCCTTCCAGCATTTTTTATTGGTTGATTTCTTGATGATAGCCATTCTTTCTGGGGTGAGATGGAACCTCAGTGCTGTTTTAATTTGCAATTGCATGTGTTGAGCATTGTTGTTGAGCATTTTTTTATGTATTTATTTGCCATTTGTATTTCTTCATTTGACAAGTGTGTATTCATCTCAGACGCCCATTTTTGGGTAAGGTCTTTGAATTTTGGGGGCCTGATTTTTTTTTAAATTCTTTATATGTTCTAGATAGAAGTCCTTTGTCTGAGGGACAGTTGGATAAAATTTTTCCCCAATTTGTGGGTTTTATTTTTACCCTGTTGATGACTGTTTTTGAGTGCAAAAGCTTTTCAATAAGATGAGATCCCAGCTGTTGATTCTTTGAAGTATTACCCATGAAGTTTGGATTTAGTTCATGAACTCTCTGTCTACCCCATGTCTTCAAGATTTCTACCTACTACCTCCTCCAGTAGATTTAGTGTTTCTGTTTAGTATTTAGATCTTTGATCCATTTTGACTTTAGTTTAGTGCATGGTGAGAGACATGGTTCTAGTTTTAGTTTTTGGCATGTGGCAAACCAGTTTTTCCAGCATCGTGTATTAAAGAGACCATCTTTCTTCTAGTGAACATATTTGGCCTCTTTGCCAAAGATAAGGTGGCTGAGTGTGTTTGTAGTTGTGTCTGCATCTTCTAAGCTGTTCCATTGATCCTCAGGTCTGGTTTTTTTGTCAGTACGATGCTGATTTTATCACAGTAATTTTGTAGTATAATTTCAAGTCGGGCATTGTGATGCCTCCTGCATTGCCTTTGTTGCCCACGATTGCTTTTGCTATCCTGGATCTCGTCAGGTTCTAGATGAATTTTAGGAGTATTTTCTCTAGATCTGTGAGGTATACTAATGGTATTTTCATCAGGATTGCATTGAATCTATATAACCATTTTGGGAGTATGGCTATTTGCAAAATGTTGGTTCTTCCTATCCATGAGCAAGGAATATCTTTCCATTTTTCTAAAATCCCCTTTGATATATTTTTCCAGAGTACTGTAATTTTCACTGTATAGACATTTTCCTTCCTTTCTTAGATTGATTCCTAAGTATTTCCCTTTTTTTGGATGCCATTGTGCAAAGTGTAGTTTCCCTAATTTCTCTCTCAATGTATTTGTTGTTGGTATATAGAAATGGTACTGAGTTTTGAGTGTTGCTTTTGTATCCAGCTATGCTACTGAATTTGGTTTTTACATCTACAAAGTCTTTTGGTGTTTTTTCTGGGGTCTTCCATGCAAAGTTTCATGTCATCTGCCTATAATGATAATTTCACTTCTTCCTTTTCGATTTTTATTCCTTTCATTTCTCTTTCTTGTCTAATTGCTCTGGCTAATGTTTCCAGAACTATGTTGAATAGAAGTGGTGACAGTGGACATCCTTGTCTTGTTCCTGATTTTAAAGTGGAAGCTTTCAGTTTTTGTCCATTTAGTATAATGTTGACTGTTGGTTTGTCATAGATGGCTTTTATCACATTGTGGTAAAGACCATGTATTTTGATTTTCTGTAGGGTTTTTATCATGAATGAGTGTTGGACTTTGTCAAAAGCTTTTCGTGCATCTATTGAGATGATCATGTGATTTTTGTCTTTGGCTCTATTGATATGGTGTATTAAATTTAATGATTTGCATATACTGAACCATGCCTGCATTCCTGGGATGAGTCCCACTTGGTCATGGTGTATAATCTTGTATAGGATTTGCTGCATTCTCTTTGCTAGTATTTTATTGAGGAGTTTTGCATCTATGTTCATTAGGGAAATCAACCTGTAGTTCTCTTTTTTGGTTGGGTGTTTCTCTGGTTTTGGTATTGGAGTAATAACTGCCTCTAAAAATGAGTCAGGGAGAACTGTTTCACTTTCAATTTCATTAAAGATTTTGAGAAGAATTGCTGTTAAATCTTCTCTAAATTTCTTGTAGAATTCAGCTATGAATCCATCAGGACCTGGGCTTTTCTTTGTTGGTAAGTTTTTAATTATATTTTCAGTTTCATTGACTGATATTGTGTTATTCAGGATTTTTATATCTTCTTGATTCAGCTTTAGTAATTCATATATATCTAAGACTGTCCATTTCTTCTGTGTTTTCCATCCTGTAAGAATAAAGATTTTCAAAGTAGGTATGGATGATTTTCTGAATTTCTATAGGATCTGTAGTGATTTTACCTCTTTCATTCCTTATTTCATGAATTTGAGTTTTTTCTTTCCTTTTTTTTTTTTTTGATAAGTTTGGCTAGGGGTTTATCAATTGTATTTATTTTTTTCAAAGAATAAACTCTTTGATTCATTAATTCTATGTACTGTTTTCTTAGTCTCCATTGCATTAATTTCTCCTTTGATCTTCATAATTTCTTGCTTTCTTTGGGCTTTGTGCTTGACTTGCTCTTCTTTTTCTAGAAGCTTGAGGTGCAGCATAAGGTTGTTTATTTGTGTGTTTTCTGTTTTCCTCACGTAAGAATTCACCACTATAATTTCTTACATAGCCCTGCTTTCACTGCATCCCACAGATAAGTTGTATCTGCATTTTCATTTGATTGTAAATATTGTTTAATTTCTTCTTTAATTTCTTCTGTAATTTCATCTGTGACCCACTGGTTGTTCAGGAGGGTGTTATTTAATTTCCATGTGTTTATGGACTTTTTGTTATTTCTTTTGTCAATAATTTCTAATTTCATTGCACTATAGTCAGATACTATGCATGGGATGATTTCAATTCCTTTGCATTTACTTAAATATGTTCTATGTGCTAGTAGACAGTCTATTTTGGAGAATTTCCCACGTGCAGCTGAGAAGAATGCATATTCTGATGTTGTTGGATGGAATTTTCTGTAAACATCTGCCAAGTTCATCTGTTCACAAGTTTGGTTTAGTTCTGTTATTTGTCTGCTGATTTCTTGTCTAGTTGATCTATCTCTTTGTGACAATAGGGTGTTAAACTTCTCTGTTATGATTGTGTTACTGCTTATTTGATTTTTTATGTCTGTCAAAATTTGTCTTATATAGTTGAGTACTGCTGTATTTCGTGTATATGTATTTATGATTGTTATCTCTTCCTCTTGCAGTTTTCTGCTAACAATATGTAGTGACCTTCTTTATCTCTTTTAATAATTCTTGGTTTGAAGTTCACGTGGCCTGCAAACAGATTAGCTGGCCCTGCTTTTGTCTGGGTTCCTGTTGCATACACTAGTTTTTCCATCCTTTGACTTTCAGTCTGTGAATTTCCTTTTGAGTTAAAAGTGTTTCTTGTATACAGCATAATGTTGGGTTTTGTTTCTTGATCCACTCTGCCAGTCTGCTTCTTTTGGTTGGTGAACTGAATCCATTGACATTGATGGTTATAACTGATATGTATTGGCTTATCTTTGTCATGTTATTTTCCTGCTGTCAGTGCCCTACTTTTCCCCTCTGTTTAATTGCTTGCTCTGTTTGGTGTTTCCTTTCAAATGTTGTTCTTGAAATTGTGGTCATTTTCATCTCCATTCTAGAATATCTTTCAGAACACTTTGTAGGGTTGGTTTGGTGATTATGAATTTCTTTAGTTGTTCTTTGTCATAGAAGTATCTTATTTCTTCATTAATTTGGAAAGATAGTTTTACAGGGTACATCAATCTAGGTTGGAAGTTGTTTTCTTTCAGGACCTTAAATACTTCACACCAAGCTCTTATTGACTTGACAATTTGTGTTGAGAAATCTGCCATGATTCTAATGGGCTTTCCTTTATAGGTGCTCTGTTTCATTTCTCTAACAACTTTTAATATTCTGTTCTTTTGCTGAATTTCTGGGACCTTGATTATTGTCTGTCTGGGTGTAGATTCATTTTGGTTGCAGTTAATTGGAGTTCTATATACCTCACTTACCTGTATGTCAGATTCTTTTACCATGCTTGGGAAATTTGCTGCTACTACTTCTGCAAATAGTCTTTTTATGTCATTTGTGTGGACTCCTTCTGTTTCATTGACACCTATCAGTCTTATATTGTTTTTCTTTGCATCATCTTGCATCTGTTGAATTGTTATTTCCTGGTTCCTTGTTATTTTTAAGAGATCTTTCCTTTCACAATCTCTAGTTGCAATGATGTCTTCAAGGTCTGAAAGTCTATCTTCAGTTTTGTTCAAGCAGTTTTTCCAGCTTTCAGATATCTCTTTGAATCTGTTTCATGCATTCTAATTCTTTTCTATATTGTTCCTTCAATGTTTCCATCATTTTTCTTTGCTCCTCTATTTTTTATGTATGTCTTCTTTAGATGTACTGAGCAATTCTTTCATTATTGTTCTCATTCTTTTTTACCTGAGAGATTATTTCTGATGTGATTTCTTCTATAGCCTAATGGAGTTGTTTCTTTACTTCAGTTGCTATCATTTCAGAAATTTTAGGTGCATAACTTTCAAGTTTTTCTATGTCAGTGTCTCCAGGACATGTTCTGGGTGGGCTGGAAGTCTGAGATTATATTTTCTTCCTTCGTTTTGACATTTTCAAAGCTCCTGAAGTTCACCAGGACTCAGAGTCACTCCCCCAACTGGGAGGATGGGGTGCAGCTCACTGAAGCTCCCAAAGCTCCCCCATCACTCAACGCTGCTCCTGCAATGGTGGGAGGCAGGGCACAGCTCAGCAAGGCTCCCAAAACTCTCTGGGGGCTTGGTATCACTTCCCAGATGGTGTGGGGCCAGGGTGTTGTTCACTGAGTTTCCCCAAGATGTCTGGAGCTCAGCATCACTCCCATGATGGTGGATGGGTGAGAACAGCTCCTGATACTTTTAATCCATCAATGAAGACCTTGACTTGAGTCTTTTTATTACAGTTAACCTTGTAGTAAAACTCAGATTAATAGATATTGTGATACCCTAACAAGAGCCCCCTTTGTGGGTTGATGAACCTTTCCACCAGCTACCAAGTTTTTGGCTTCTGGATCCCTCATTAAGCATTGAGCTCCACCAAAGGAAATCACTTTGCCCAGGGTAATATTTCCTCCCAGGTACATCAGAGGCCAATGACTGACAGATGTAGAGAGGTAAAGGCCATATCTTTCTTGCCTCAATTTAAGTCAAATCTGAAAGGACATATCAGCTCCAGAGCTAGGTTAGCTGAGGCAGATGACAGATCAGCTCCTCCTTCCATCCAATGCTGACTTCCTCACTTCCCTACAAACCTGTCACACAAGAGTCCACCTCAATCTACGTTTGGCACACAACTTTCCATCTCTGACTCTGTTTCCAGAAAGCCTTATCCAAGGAACTAAATTCCTTCTGTGCTGTGAGCAGGAAGAAAACTCTCTGATTAATTCTCCAAATTCTCCCTTAGCAATATGGGCCAATTCATACATATTGCTCAATCCCATATTTAATTTAAATTAATTGAAAACTGCCCTGGAAAATGCACTCATCTTCATTGTTCCTCTCTTGTCTCTAATGGAAACACTAGGTTAGGGAATCAGCATCGCCAGAGATGTCACAGAAGTAAATGGAACAAACACTGTTAGGAAGACAACAGAACTGAGTTACAGTTTTGTCCTTGCCACTGATTCACTATGATGCATACAAATCCTTTTATTCCTCTTAGTGGGTCCATAAAACAGGAAACCTATCAGCAAAGTTATTCCATAACCAGGAAATAAGGCACAAAAATGAACTCTCCATTCTTTCAATATTATACAGGAAAAGATCATCCAGAGACTATCAAGAAGGAGCTCGATTTATCAATTTAATTCTTCTCACTATTTGCTATTGATCAAAGGTCTCTGATTTAGTAAAACTACTTGTTACCTGGTAATAGTTTTATTCAGTAGACATGCCAGTGCCTTCTGTCCATGAATTAAATAACTACACAGATTTATAGCCTAATTTTTATATAACTCAGTAAAGTTACCTAATATTATGTATGTGTGCACTCACAGGTACATTTTATATGTGTCTGTGTGTTTATGGATTCCTAAACATTCTTTGAACCAGTTATAACATTGTAGCCAATCTGTTACCAATTAATGAGCTAATAAGACCTTTCACATGTGGTTCACATCATATTTGCCTACGAGTCATAATTTTGCCTTTACCTTTACCTCTCTGAAAATTAAATTTCAACAGGCTTTATTTGCTCTATACCAGAAGAAAACCAATCCACATTCTCCTTTTAACAACTCAGGAGCAGAGTGTTAGTGTACCACAAAGACATCTAGGACTCCTTTCTGTAGAAATCCTTTGGCCTATTTTGACCTTCAGCACAGCCATGACTTAGTGAAAAGGACTTTCTCAAAGTTTCCTGAGGTATGAAAAATACAAGTTATATATTGTCAGAGCTGTCTAACAAATCAAGCAATTAAAATTGGTGAAGTATTTCCAGTGATTACAGTTTATATATTTCCAAAGAAGCAAATTAGATTTGAAGAACCTCATCTCACAGACCTGGAAAGACAGACATCCCAGAGCCAGATAGGCCTATATTCCATCCTCTCTTTGGCATTAAGTGGCCAGTTACCAGCATAACATGCTAGAACCAGAAATGAAAGCACCTGGATTTTAATCTTTTTCACTCATAGGCAAACAAGCCCACAGACTTGTTACTAGGATTGAAGTGGGAAAAGTGTGTGAGGGCACTTAGCACAGGGCGTACCCCAAAGACACCCCTCCCATAGTGTCTTCCTTTCCCCTCTCAAAGGATCTGGAGAGCCTTCAGACCTTGGCTGCACGGCTACTTCTCCCAGCCCCCACTCCAGCCACACAGTGATCAAGGGATGGGAAAATCGCTCTGTTCAAACAGGTGTCACTGTTCTAAACCTACAGTCTCATTTCCTGGTCGTGTCTTAATCTGCTCGCTGGTGGTGAAAGTTGATTTCTTGCACATTCTTATATCAGTGGGAATTTCTGCCCTTGGCTGACAGGCATTATGGGCTGGCTTTGACATACAGCCCTACAGGGCCCGAGCAGCCCCTATTCTTTCCCAGTCCTGAAAGGGAGCTTTGTGCCAAGGACTCATTAAACTGCACTGCACAGCCCCTTCAGAAATGGGGCTCAATAATGAACAGTCGATTTAACTGGAAAAGCTGCTGGAGCTGTTAAATTAAAGGGAAATAAAGTGCACTTTAGGCTCAGTCTGCCAGAAGAAATGGTGACCTAAAAGGAAAATCTTCATTTTTATTGAATTGCAGTTTTTTTTTTAAGTCTAAAATGTCCAGGAAGCTTCCTTGTGACAAGCAGTGAGACATAAAGGCTCAGAAAGCAGGCTTTGGATAGTGCACACTCTTTGTTCACAGGAGTCATCCCAAAGTGAGGCTTAGGCTCTTCGAGGGTAGAGAGGAGTGATCTAAGTTTCAGAAGGAAATATGAGAGAAGCCTGTAATATGCCAAAAGGAAAGTTTATAAAAATAAATAAAATAGGTATTTTGTTTAAAACTAAGCTTTCTCATTCACTGTCTGAACTTCCAAAGGACCAAGAACTATTCTTTCCAGGTTTTTTTCACTATTTCAGAGTTAAGAAATCTCTCTGAGAGGAAATCCAATTGTTTCTTCTCTTACTACAGCTCAGAACTATTTTTAATTTAAGTATTTGCTCTGAAGTTTGACTTAGTAGCCTCTCTTTTAAATTTGAGATTTTTCAAAAGTATACGCAATTGTCATACAATAGAAGTCATATGACAGAAGTCTAGTGTCATATGATAGAAGTTCCACTAACATATGCTGGAGTGTTATGGTTTCCAAAAATTCCCATGTGCAAAAAGCAAAAGCCGCTGTCCTTTGGCAGATGAAATAACCATACTGTACTCTTGGCTTTTCTCTCCTAGGGTGCCATGAGCTGGGAATTCTTAACACACACCTCTCTGTGTCTTCTGTCCATTTTCCTATCTAGTTATGGAATATAATCTTAGGTACTGTTATGAATTTTAGTACTGTAGCCAAAGTCTTTTATTTTCATCTTTAAGCATCTTTTAGCCATCAAAAAATGACAGCCATTCATCACAAAGAATTTAAAAATCAACATAGAAAGCAGTGTGAAAAGTATAAATGTTCACTTCTACTTGATTATTCAAGGTCATTGGAACCCCAACACAAATTTTCAGTTGAAAAGTTTTATAGAAAAGTCAAAACTTTCTTTTATAGAAACTACTTTGTTTTTTTCATTTTTCATTTTAAGCCACTGATTTAATTTTTAAGATGAGACATCAGAAAGAAATAAAAAAAAGATACAAATAGAAAAAGAACTCAAATTATCCTTATCTGTACATATGATCTAATATTTAGAAGACCCTAAAGACTCCACCAAAATACTTAGCACTTATATGCAAATTCAACAAAGTAATGTGTTATAAAATCAACATTTAAAAAATTATTAGCTTTTCTATATGCCAATAATTATCTAGCACAGAAATAAATATGGAAAACAATTCCCTTCACAATAGATTCAAAACAATAATAAAATACCTAGGGATCAGCCCAGCAATGGAGATGCAAGACCTCTACAATGAAAACTTCAAAACACTGAAGAAAAACTGAAGAAGACATTGGCAGGTGGAAAGTTCCCATGTTCATAAATTAATAGAATTAATGAATTAAAATGGCCATATTACCAAAAGTGATCTACAGATTCACTGCAATCCTCATCAAAATACTAATGACATTTTTCACAGAACTAGAAAAAAATCCTAAAGTTTTGATTGAAAATACAAAGACCCAGAATAGCCAAAGCAATCCCAAGCAAAAAGACAAAGGCTGGAGGCATCACAATACCTGATCTCAAATTATACTACAAAATCCATACTAACAAAAACAACAAAGTACTGGCATAGAAAATAGATGCACAGGGCTGGGAATACAGCTCAGTGGCATAAGCACCTGCCTGGCAAGCGCAAGGTTGTGAGTTTGATCCCTGGTACCGCAAAAAAAAAAAAAAAAAAAAAAAAGAAAATAGATGCATAGACCAATAAACGAAGAGAGGACACATGAGCAAATCCATAGAACTACAACTGTCTGATTGTAGACAAAGAAACCAAAAACGTAGATTGAAGAAGATAGCTGTTTAAGCAAGAACACTGAGAAAACTGGATATCCATATGTAGAAGATTGAAAATAGAACTGTCTCTCTCACACAGCCCAAAAATTAATACAAAATGGATCAAAGACCTATATATAAAGCCTGAAACCTCAAAACAACTAGAAGAAAGCATAAGGAAAAGATTTAAAGGCACAGGCAAAGACTTCCTGTGTAGGACTCTGATAGCAGTGAAAAAAATATTAAGAATCAACAGTGGAACTATATGAAACTCAAAATTTTCTGCGTAGCAAGGGAAATAATGAATAGAGTGAAGAGATAGCCTACAGGGAGAAAAATCTTTGCCAGATACTCATTCAACAAATAATTACTCCTAGAATATAACAAGAGCTAAAAAAGAAAAGAAATAACCCAATCAAAAATGGGCAAATAAGTTGAACAGACACTTATTAAAAGAATTACAAATGGCCAACAAGTATATAAAAAAATGTTCAACATTTTTAAACATTAGGGAAATGCAAAGCAAAGCTACATTGAGATTCCACCTCACCCCAGTCAGAATGTCTATCATCAAGAATACAAAAAACAATAGATGTTTGAAAAGATGAAGGAAAAGGGAACCCTCTATACTGTTGGTGGAAATGTAAATTAGTCAGCCACTGTGAAGATCAGCATGGAGATTCCTTAAAAAGCTGAAAATAGCACTACCATTTGATCCAACTATACCACACCTTGGTATATACCCAAATTAAAGTCAGCATAGTATAGAGATACCTGCATACCCATGTTTACTACAGCACAATTCACAATAGCCGATATATGAAACCAGTAAAAGTGCCTATCCACACATGACTGGATAAAGGAAATGTATATGTGCACAAAGGATTATTGTTCAGTTATAAAGAAGAATAAAATTATGTGATTTGTGAGAAAATAGATGGATCCAGAGATCATCATGTTGAGCAAAGTAAGCCAAAATCAGAAAGATAAATATTTCATATTCTCTCTAATATGTGGGATCTAAAAATATGACCTGAAAGTAGATGGGAGAATATTATTAGAGAAAGGGAGGAGTATAAAGGAAGACAATGGGGGGACATGATCAAAATATATGCATGGACCCTCCCCCCAAATAAAATGTTAAACCAGTGGAAAGGTGGCATCTGGGATGTAGAGCGCAGGTGAAGAGCCAAAAGGGAAGGAGCCAAGGTCATATATTGTCCCAAGGACAGGACCCTGTGACCCATGCAGACACACCCAGAAGTGTGCTTTACTAATCTTGACTCTCTTAAATATCAATCCAGTTGACAATCAATATTAACCACACCTACAGATAACAACAGGCAGTCCCTCAGGAAAACCAGACCTTGTAACTATCCTACTTCTGCCTGTCTGACATGCCTACTCCCTGAATCACTACATAAGCCTTGCATTTGGAACCCTAAGCAAGATGTCTATTTTTAGGACAAGAGTTCCCATCTTCCAGCTTGTCAGCTTGTTGCCAATAAAGCCCTTTCTTCTCCCATAAGTCTGCTTCTCAATTCTTTGACTTTATTGGGTGGCAGTGGACCTGGATCTTCCACCATTACAGCAAAGCATAAAATATAAAAACTTAGTAAAATTCTATCTAGATTTACTTTATTTTTGATGGAGAAAAGAGAAAAAATGTGAGAAGCCATATGAAAAGTGAATGAAAAAACATAGTAGACAAACCTAGTATAATGGCCCAACAATGTTTCTACTTCCATTGAGACTGTTCATAATTAATTTATGCAAAACTAGACTAATTTTTGTTTTCAGTGTTTTAACCTTCACTGAGTTATTACTCTTTCAGTTTGTTACATTAGTTGAACTTAGTACTCCAAGGAGTTTCTCTCCTATATAAACTTAGTCCTAGCCCAAATCTTTCAATTTCACTGAGACATTTCCAACTATATCTTCTTAGAGCTTCCAGTATTGAGATCCAGACAGAAAAATCTCTAACCAGAGATTCCCTGGACCTTAGAGACCAAGCCACAGAGCTTGGTCTGGGTCTCTCCAGGAGTCCCCAACTGTAAGAAGGGTAGGTCCCAAGTGGGCATGGTGCCACATGCCTAGAGTCTCAGCTATTCTAAAGCCTGAGCTAGGAAAATCATAAGTTCAAGGCCAGCTTGGGCAGTAATCTCAAAAAAAACCCCAAGGATTCTGATGTGGAAAGTGTCTTCTTAGATATACCCATTATGTTTATTTAGTCAATGATTCCTTGACCTATGGTCTTCAAATTAGAGTATAGACACAGCAGAGTCAATGAAGATTTCAAGAAAAGTCAGATGTTCTGGTTTTAACAAGATGAATGCCCATCCTAAAATTCCACATTTCCCCCTCCTTAACATTGATCAAAAGGATTCTATCTCTCTGGGCTTTCACATTTGTCTTTCTTTTATTTAAAAAAGCAAAGCATAGTCCTTCCCTTCTCTTCCCTTTTGCCTCTCCTTCCACTTCTTTTTCTTTTCTCTCCCCTTCCTTTCCTCAGCAATCCAGTTCTAAGCCTTTAGGTTAGGCAGAGCAAAGTAGGTGTCTGTCCTGGCAGCTCAGTGGGGCAGAATCTGAAAGGAGAGCTGCAGTGGTTCATGACTGGGGAATCAGAGCACAAGGTGGTGAAGGGTGTCACTCATAAAGGAAGGCATCCTGCTATGGGGGAGAGGGGAGGCTATGAGGGTGAAGTTTACTGTTCAGTGGTAGGGCCAGAGCTCAGTAAGTACTGGAATATGGTATCATTCCTCGGAGTCCAATCAAGATAAGCAGGTCATCCATATGAAGAGAAGGCCCAGCATGGAGTGCAGGAGAAGAATGAGGGGAAGATCATTCATACAGGACTAGTGACAGGCAAGAAAAATCCGCTTGATACAGGGAAATTGATCAGAAAATGAACATATTAATGTTAACAGCCAAGGTTCACATTTTCACAGAAGAAGATTATAAATATTGAAGAGTTAGAGAGGAGAATGAATTAAAATAAATCCTATAATTTTGGATTTGAATTAGAGACTCTCATGTGAACTCATGGTTTTAAATAGATATAGATAGAGATATAAATAAATATAGATGTAAAAGCATGTTCCCAACCTTGTCACTTTTCCTTTTTCACATACCTGTATACAGCACATCTCAACATAAGATTTTTAAAGTATCAGAAGGTGAGTTATATATATACTGACCCCTTTAAAGCTGATCCATTTTAGGAAAGAGTATGCAGGTAGTAAAAGAACTAAATATTCATTGAATATCAATTCACTATTTTATTTTGAGACAGGATCTAGCTAAGTTACCCAGACTAGGTTCTTCTAACTAGCAATTTTACTGCCTCAACCTCCCAGAGGGCTAGTATTAAAGAGGTGTGCCACCACAACCACCTTAAGCTTAGTTTTAACTAATACATAAAATCATAACAACTGTAAGTATTAATGGGGTAAAAAATTTTTGTATACATAGATATAATGTTTAAATCAGGTTAAATAGGTCTCCTCTATCTGTCCTCTATCTCCTCATTTCTTTGTGGTGAGACCATTCAAAATTCTATCTCCTACCTTTTTGAAATATATCATACACTACTATTTTCCATAGTAATTCTACTGTTCAGCAGCACACCAAGGGTTCTTGCTCCTCTCTAATTGTAATTGAGTACCCATTGGCCAACTTTGCTTCATTCCTCCTTTCCCACTTATCTCCATCACCTTTAGTAAATAACTTTGCCTTCTCAACTTCGGTGAGATCAACTTTTTCTTTTTTTGAGACAGGGTCTCTCAATGTAATTCAAGCAGGTTTTGAATTCACTATATAGTCCAGACTTGCCTTGAACTAGTGGTGAACCTCCTGCCTTAGCATCCTGAGTGCTGAGATTACAGCCATGTGCCATCAGGCATATGGATTTCATTGTAACATGATTTTGTTGTAACAGGATTTCATTGTGTATCATGGTTGATCGTATTCCGTTGTGACTGTATACCACATTTTCTGTATCTATTGATTAGCTGATGGACACTTATGTTGTTTCCGTTTCATGACTGGTGTAAATAGTGCTGCAACGAACATAGGACTGCATATGTCCTTTTTAGTCCATTTTCTTTTGCTATGACAGAGTACCACAAACTGGATAGTTTATAAACTAATTTTATTCATTATTTTTGAGGTTTTGAAGTCCAAGAGCATGACACCTGTATTTAGAAAAGGCTTTTGTGTTACATTATCTTATGCAAAAGTGGAAGGGCAACAAAATATGAGGGCTGGATAAAGAAGGGGGCCAAATATCATCCCTTTATTAGGAACCCACTGGCATGATAATGAACATGTTCTGATGACAGTGGATTAATCCACTCATAAGGATAGCACCCTTGTGGCCTAATCTCTTCTAAATAGCTGTACCTCTTAATAGCATCACAGTGGAAATTCAATTTCAACGTTTGAAGGGTGAATACATTCAAACTTTCGAAGTAGCCAAAATAAAAAAGACAGTAAAAGTGCTCACAAGAATATGGAGAAATACATTATACATTACTGGTGGGGAAGTAAAATGGTGCAACTACTTCAGAAAGCACTTTGGCTGTTCCTCAAAATATTAAACATATAGTTATCTGTAACCTAGCAATTCCACACCTATGATACAAAAACATATGTCCATACAAAAATGTGTACATCAATATTCATAGCAACATTTCTCATAGTAACTAATAACTTGAAATGATCCAATGTCCACCAACATATAAGTAATATGTAATAAATCCATTCATGGAATGTTACTCTTCATTAAAAGGAATGTAGTTCTACAACACTGGTGACCCTTGAATGTACTGTGCTAAATGAAAGAACCCAAACATGAAAGGCCACATATTGTACAATCCCACTGATAAGAAATGCCCAAAACAATCAAATCCAATAAAGACAGGAAAATTGTACACTTTAAAATAATATATGCTATTACATGTGAATTATACCTCACTGAAACTCTTACAAATGAAAATGTATCCATGTCGTGTGTATCCCTTTTGGAAACAGTGGGAGGCTCACTTAGCGATGGCCACTTTAAACTGAATGTGTACTATGGCAACTCCTTTTTCTGAATCTCCCATGACTGGCTGGTGATTTAGGTGGAGAGCTGTAAAGTAAAACTACAGAATTACACAAAGAAAAAAAAAACCAAACTGATCGAGAATCTCAGTCAACTTATTGTTGAGAAATGGCAAAGTATGGATGTATTCTAAATCCATCTTTATCCTATACCACACACATTCACACCAATCAGTATTGCTTGTATTGTTCTTATGTTATTTTGTAAATGGATGTCTATTTGTTACTATGGTTCCCTTCTTTAATTTTTAAAATAAATTAATAAAAGAAAAGGATAAAGGCAAAAGAACTGCTGGAGAAAGTGGTTCAGATATTTTAACCTTGCAAGGAGTATGGAGAATGAGATTTTGTCAAGACATCTACCTGAAGAGTTCGGAACTAACATCCTAAGATGCTGGAGCTGAGAATACAGCTCAGCAGCACAGTGCCTGCCTGGCAAGCCTAAGGTACTGAGTTCAATTCCCAGTTCCAAAAAAAAATCCAAAACATCCTAAGATGCTTTGCTAAAAGTACCTGTCAGGAAGAAAGGAGAAAAGAAGGAAGGGAAAAGAAAAAAATACACACACACACACACACACACACACACACACACACACACACAATAGCCAAGATAGTTATACTACTAATTTCTTTTAGTTCATTGAAAGGAACAATTTGTGCTTATGTTGGTTGATCAATCTTGCATGCCTATATCTTGTAATCTGAGCAACTACTTTGAAGATAATAATATACAATTATTAACCATTGTTAATTTCCTATTATCTTGTTCTGAAATTCTGTATCATTGTTTTTATTGTTTTTTTCTCTCTAAAAGGAAAAGAAAAAATAGTATCTGTCAGCTCTCTCAAGAGCTTCTTAGATTTCTGTGTTGTTTCTGCAAAGAACCCCTTCTTTCCCACTGCTGGGGTGCTGGCTCTGGCAGCTGAGTTTCTCTTGCCCTGATGAGATAGTAGCACTAAAATTTTCTTGCTGATTTTCCATATCCTAAACTTTCAAAAGATTTGAAATAGTCCTGCACAGTATATAAGTGGGCCTCATTCTCCTATCTTCAGAATGTCTTAGAGTAGTGTTCTTATCAGATGGACCACTTAGATGATTGTGATAGAAGAGGATCAATGATGAACACCTGATAACCTCTACCTGGCCACAGTAACAATGCTTTCTGCTTGACCAAAAAAGTGCTTAACTGTCTAGGTTTCATCTTCATCAGCCAAGTCCACTGTATGCTCTTGCCTGCCATGGAGAAAAAGCCCATAGAGTTGCTTCAGGAGTTCAAGGTATATGCATCTAAAGAGCTCAAATCTGGCCATTCTTGCACCTCACGGAGGTGAATGAACCGAAGAAGTCAAGCACAAGTTCCAAGTGGAGTTCAAAGTAGCATCCCCAAAACATTGTCCCCATTTATTCAAAGATTGCTGCCAATTTATAGCTGATGTATATAAACTAAATGCAAGGTAATCATGTTAACACACATATATATGCTGAAATCTGATGCTTTACTGTTATTTTTATTTTAATGAAATCCAGCTTATCAGTTACATTTTCTGTAGGTTATGCTTTTCATATATCTAAAAAGTCATTGCTAATAGAATACTACACAAACTTTAAAAAAAAAGAAAATTCTCTCCTCTGTACCAACATGGGTGGAATTGGAGAACAGCATGCTAAGTGAAACAGATCTAAAACAAAAAGACAAACACCACATGTTTTTATTTACATGGGAAACCTAAACAGTTGAACTCAGAAGCAGAAAGTAGCATAGTGCATAATGAAGGTGGAAGGTAATAGAATCAGGGAGATGATAGAAGGCATAAAGGTTCAGTTAAATAGGAATGAACATGATCATTAACAATGATATCATTATTAATTTAGAAATATGAGGTCATTAGAAATCAATCACTCTATGAAGATTGCCAAACGGAATTTGTTTAAACATCTTAAGTTTCAGAGAACCAAGACCAAGAAGCATAAGGTGAATGAGTGTCAAATGGTGCATTTATAAGGGAGTTTAATTCCAAACTGGATTTTCAAAAACTCAGTGAATTAGTCAGTCTCTTACACATACCTGTAAGCCTATGGAGACCATGACAAATGGCTTAGATTTAATCACAATATATGAAACTTGTGCTGATATTCCATCTTGCCTGAAAAAATCTTTTTTCAATGTGGAAAAAAAGTCATTACTAAACCCAAAGTCAAATAGAGTTTTCTCCTATCTTCTAGGATTTTTTTGGTCTTTTTGAGACAGGGTTTCTCTATGCAGTTCAGGCTGGCCTTGAACTCAGCAATCCTCCTACTTTAGCCTCCCAAATACTGAGATTACAGGCATGCACCATCACTCCTGGATTCTTCTAGGATTTTATAGTTTGTGTTTATATTTAGATCTATGGTCAACTTTGAATTAGTTTTTGTAAAGGACACAACATCTATATCTAGACTCAGTTTATTCATGTCTGAACAAACCCTAGTTGCACAAGAAATAATACCAAGAATCAACAAATGTCCAATTTTTCTAACACTACTTTTTGAAAAGGCTATCTTTGCACTGCATTGTATTGCTTTCATTCCTTTGTAAAAAAAAAATAAATTGACTCTATCAGTTTGTGTTTATTTAGGGGCCTTTTCTTCTATTCCATTGATATATCTGTTTCTTGTTTTACTGATACTGCTCTGTCTTGATACATACTCTTACTGTGAGACTTAAAGTTATATAGCATTGCATCAACTTGAGAAGTTTAAAAGGCCAGGGTCCTTACTTTGTAAACATCCTGAGCTTGTGAAAGAGGAGGGCACTGAGATGGTGTGGTGGACAGCCAATGCGCAGTATAAGGGAGGAATGGAGGCCTGCTCTCCCCACTTTTGCTCTTGCTGCTTCTGCTGTCTTCTGCCACCTTGAATTGTTGCCCCTGGGCCATGACACCCTGCCTTGGTGCCAGCTGATTACAGACTGAAATTGACACAAACAGTGAGATAAATAAACCTTTCCTTCCTTAATTTTGGGTGTTGGGTACTTTGTCTCAGCAATGAGAAAAAAGTAACTAAAACAGAATCTGGTATCAGGAGTGAGGTTATTGCTGTGACTGTACCTGACCATGTGGTTCAAAAGCCAGTGGGAATGGCTTTTGGAAAGGTTCAGAGATGTTGCCTGAAAGAGTAGAGCTGGAACACATTAGGCTGTTCTGTATGAGAGATTCTAGTCAGAGCTCAGAAGACCAGAAAACTGATAAAGACAAGGTTCAGGAAGTTTGTACTGGGAACAAGGATTGGTTGTTGTACTCCAGATGATGTGTGTTATGGCTTGGCAGAAAGCTTTTCTGCATTTTGCTCATGTCCAGAGACTGCCTGAGACTAAGTGCAGCAGACTAATTAATCTGTTGGAAGAAATTTCAAGGCAGTTGAATGTTGAAGCTATGGCATGGCTATTGTTGGGGGCTTTTAGCCCAATCTGTGTTGAGAATCAAGAGCAAAGAGCCCAGCAGAATGATTTAAAATATTATGAGTTTGGCCAAAAAGGAAGCTCTGGTAAAACTGTGGCCTGTAAGACAGAGCAGAGGAGATCTCTATTGCTGAGAAGGAATAGGAGAATACAAAAGATGACCTAAGGGCATCACAAGAAGCAGCAAGTCTCCACCCTTTTCAGCCTCAAAACTGCAAAAAGGAAAGACCTTATTTTGAGGAGAAAGCCACAGAGCACCACATTCCAGAATAGCAGAAACATAGAAAATTTGTTCCTCAGAATTGTATTCAGAGTGCTTAGTGATCCAGGCACTCAACCCTACAGCCAAGAGAGAGGAAAGGCTGGTTACTGCTCCAGCTGTCATCATCCATGTGGCACTGGTTTAGGTGCATACAGAATCCAAGAGTTGTGGGGTTAAAAAGGCTTCCACCTGATTTCAGAAGGCCTGGGAGGCCAAGCAGTGTGCCCCTCAGAGGGCAGTGTGTGAAGCTCTGAGTGTGAAGCCAAAGGTGTAGTGGAGACCCCAGCGGTTTGGAAAAGCCAAGAATGTGGATTGTCTATGGAAAGCTGCACAGAGGGAGCAAAGTGGGCCTTAAAAGAGAAGCCATGGGAGCTGTAACCAGCAGAAGTGTCATAGAGGTGGAGTCACTCAATCCCTTTGGAGCTCACAACGTGCCACAGATAGCTTCAGATGCTGGACATAGAACTATAGGACTTAATGTTTGTCCTGCTGGATTTTGGACTTGCTTTGGTCCCAATCCTTTGTATTCCTCTGTTTATAACTTTTGCAATGAAAATGTTTATTTTGTGACATTGAATGTTGGAAATGTCTAACTTTTCATTTGTACAGAGGCTTGCAACTAAGAGTTTGACTTAAATTTCAGAGGAGACTTGGGACTTGGACTTTTCAGTAATTCTGAAACTGTTAGGACTTTGGCAAATCTTGCAGATTGACAAAAATGCCTTTTGCATAAAGGGATGCACTTGAGTCTTTGGGGGGCCAGGGCAGAATGTTCTTGTTCTAAAGTAATATAATATTGATAGACATAATACAGGTTCTTAAGGGTTGTTAAACCTGTGTTATAACGTTCAAGTTGCAAAATGATATGAATAAGCATGTCTGTATCTGGAAACTGTTTTAAAGAAATGTGTCTGATTTCCAAGTTGACAAGGGATGGATTGTAATGGTTGATACATTGTGTCAGCTTGAGAAGTTTCAAAGTTTAACTCAGCAGAGGGCCAGGGTCCTTACTTTGTAAATATCCTGAGCTTGCAGAAGAGGAGGGCAATGAGATGGCATGGGAGGATAGCCAGCATGCAATATAAGGGAGGAAAAGAGGCTTGCTTTGCCCCCTTTTGCTCTTGCCAATTCTACTGTCTTCTGATACCTTGAACTGTTGCCCCTGTACCATACCACCTTACCTTGGAGCCAGCTGATTATGAACTGAAACTTCCACAAATGGTGAGCTAAATAAACCTTTCCTTCCTTAATTTTACGTGTTAGGTATTTTTTTCTCAGCAATGAGAGAAAAGTAACTAAGACAATCAGTGTGTGTTTATTTAGGGGGTTTTTCTTCTATTCCATTGATATATATGCTTCTTCTTTTACCAATACTGCTTTGTCTTGATATGTAGCCTTACTGTAACACTTAAAGTTAGATAGCATTCATTTTCCAATTTTATACTCCTTCAAAATTATATTGGCTATTATGGGTCTTTTGCCTCTCTGAATAAACTTTACAATTTGTTTGTCAATATCCACGAATAATTCGTTGGCATTATTATTTTAAAACAATAAGAAAAGAATTTGATTTAATTTCAAATCCATTGAAACTATTATACCAACATTATATTTGTAAAGAAAATGAGGAGTTGTTAGAATAATTACATGTAATTTAAAAGAATGGGAATATAAAATGTTATTTTTAAAAGTTACATATCACCCCTGGTGCAAATAAAATATCTCACTAATGTCACCATCACAAAATGGAAAAATCATAATCAATAATTATAATTGATAATTGTCTGTAGTCATTTCCAATATAAAACTAAAAATACATGTATATTTATTGAAGCAACTTCAAATATAAAAATTTGTTTATACCTTCTAAATTCAATATTAAATACATTTCCTAATAAGTTCTACTACATGTTTATTTATGTATTTAATTTTTTTTGTTAGTCCATGTTTGCATTATGTAATGATTACATTCCTCATGGAGAGAGATGTATACAACACATCTTAATTGGGGTTTTTTTCCCTACCCCTCCCCTCCTTGTATCTCTTGGTCCCCTTCCCTTTTCCAAAAGATCTGTCTTTCTCCTACTATCTCTCATTTTGTTCTTTATTTATATTTTGGGTTTCTCATATTAAAGAAGCTGTTCAATATTTATGCTTGTGACTCTGATTTAGTTCACTTATCATTGTGATCTCAAGGTGCATAATATTATAAAACATAATGTTTTCATGAAGCCTTTATAGCCTACAAATCCCCTTCTAGTTTGTGGCAGTGTGCCCAAAACATAATATATTTTCTGTGGGTCGTGATGTCAAAGAGAAACCATATTTCTCTCCACCTGAAGCAGGCATGGCTTTTGAGATTCTCTTTCTCTTTTTTCTTTAGAATAATCTCTTCCCAGATGGTGTCTGAGCAACAAACTCTCCAGGCCAAGAACAACAAACTTATAGCTATGGCTACCAAATTCCACATTGTGGTTGTTGAATGTGTTACAGTTTCTTCTTCTTGATGGTAACAATTTTTTGTATGTCTAGTAAGACACATCAGAAGCCTCACTTGGCCAAACAAAGGGAAATGTTCAGACAGGGACAGATAGAATTTGCTTGCTATTCCTATTGATCCAAGACAGAGGAGTTCCTAAGCTCCTAGTTCCCCTAGAAGCAAGTTTCTGCCACAGGATCACCAGACATTACTGACAGAAGATACACATTGGAAGTGAATCACCAACATGTAGAAGTTTGAGCCATGTGTTAGTCATCTTTCCATTTCTGTGACAAAAGACCTGAGATAAATAACTCATAAGGAAGAAAGATTATTTGGGCTCATGGCTTCAGAGATTGTTGTCCATGGTCACTTGACGCTGTTGTTTCAGGCCTGTAGTGCACAGTACATCACATTGAGAGATCATGGCAATGGAGGCCTGTTCACTACAAGGCAGCCAGTAAGCAAAGAGAGAGAGGAGAGGCTGGGATCCCACTATCCCCTCAAGGATGTGCCCTAGAAGACCTAACATTTCTCCAAGAAGTCTGACTTCTTAAGGTTCCACCACCTCTCAATATTGCCATAGACTGGGTTTCAACCCTTTAACACATAGGCCATCAAGGTATATTTAAGATCTAAATCATAACACACTGTCACTGACCTCCAAAGGCATACGTCCCTCCCGCAGTGTATACTACATCCAGTCCATCTCAGAATCTCCAGAATCAACATTTCCAGCATTTACTCTCTGTCCTTCTATCAGAATTCTGGTCTGTTGAACTCTCATTCAAACTGCTCATAAGCTCCACTTACAGTGTTCTGACTTTCTCTAGCCTGAACCTTCAAACTTTTCCAAATTCTTCCCACAAACTAAACCCAAAGGCTTCTGACCCACATTCTCAGTTGTAGTCACAGCAATGACCCTCTTTCTCCACACCCATATGCTGAAATAAAATACCTGATACAAACTTCTGAGTAGGAAAGATTTGCTTGGGCTCACGGTTTCAGAAGTTCCTGTCCATGTGCTCTTAGCTGTGTTGCTTTGGGCCTGTGACGGTAGAGTACAACATGGTGGGGAGTATGTAGCATAGGAAACTACTAACCTCTTGATAGCTGAGAAACAAAGAGAGAAATGGGAAGGGCCATGATCTAAATGTCTCCATTAAGTGTATTCCCTTAATGAACTAAGATTCTTCCACTTGGCCCTACCTCCTAGTTTCCACCACACATACCCAATAGTGCCACAGGATGGAGACAAAGCCTTTGACAGATGGACCTTTGGAAGACATCAAGTTCAACCTATAACAAACCATGAGATTAGATGAAATTGTCAAGAAAGAATATATAAACTTAGAACTGGTTCATTTGGGACCAACCTTTAGATGTGGGGTTAGAAAGAGGATCCAGTGGAAGAGAATAAGAGGAAGTAACTATATATGTAGGAGGATAGCAAGATGCTACAAATCTGAGTGCCACTGAGTGATCCTGAAAAACACATGACCCCCAAACTTTCAGACACAAGAGCAAAAAAAAACCTCTTTTCTTAACATTGACACCACAGGTAAGATGCGCACCTCTTCTGTGGGAGTGATATTTCTGTTCCTTTCTATTCTACTCCTGGCCTTAAATCTGAGTTCACCCATAATCTCCTTCCTTATTGCAGCCTCTTCTGCATCACCAGCACATAGCCCTGTGGCCACCATGCCTTGGTCACCAAAGAAGCAGCAAATCTCTCCAACTTATTGTGGCAGCCTCTTCTTGCTATATCTCTGTATCTAGTTGCCCACACTAATTGCAGGTAGGAATTCTTGTTTCTCTTCCCTTTTCTGAGTCTCTCATTCTACAATATAAGGAAGAGAAAACTAGGAGTATAGTTCAGTGGTAGAGCACAGGTCTAAGTGTGTGAGGCTCTGGGTTTGATCTTCAGCTCTGAAAAAACAGTGGGGGAAGCAGAACAGTGAGAAAAAGAAAGGAAATCTAGAAGGAAAAGTAACAAAATTGCAAGTTCTTTGAGAGCCTAGAGAAAGCAAAAACATTAACTTTTCAAATTTACTAAGTACCAGGCACTGCACTAAGCATCCTTGGTTTGCATCTGTTGGTCTAGCCCTATTAGTGTGTGTGTGTGTGTGTGTGTGTGTGTGTGTGTGTGTGTGTGTGTCGTGTGCATATGGGCACACACATGAGTGCAAGTGGTGGGGCAAGATTGAGAGAAAGTGGACATACACTTCAGCCTAGCAACAAATTCGGCTGGCACATACAGGGGTGAGTGATTAATCCCTTCCTGATGGACCAACATTTCTTTGTTTTTTTCCTCTCTCTCTGTCATGCACCATAGGGAATAACTGGAACCTCTAGCGACAAGGTAATGGAGCAGCTGCAGTGTTGAGGAAGGACCCCTCCTGCCTTACTAGGGTGAGAGAAGGCCTTGGACCACAGATGTAGCTGTGGACTTAGACCATAAAAGCAACCTTGAGGTGCAGCAGCAAGAGACGAGGAGTGCAAAACTAGCACTCCCTGCCCTGTGACCAGTGGCACAAGCACCCTTGGGTCAGGAAGTCACTATGCCCTCTGACTTACAACCAGCAGCAAAAGCAGCCTGGGGCTGTTGGGACAAGGCATAGGAAACTAGTGCTCTCTGTCCTATCACCAATGGTGCAAGCAGTCTTGGGCAGCAGCAGGGAAATGTGGATGGGCCATCCAAAAGGCTGCTGGCTAAAGACTGGCCATGGTCACCACATCCTAAGACCAAGATCAGCCCCACATCCAACACTAATCCTACTGGAGGTTTGGTGGAGTTGTCCAGCAGTTTGGAACTCTAACTAAGGCACTACCACACAACTGTGGGCTCTACAGGAATATTTTTTTTCTTTGTGTTTTCTTTTTTTGGTTGGGTTTTTCTTTTCTTTTTGGTGATTTAGGTTTATACCTTTATCTTTGTTCTGTTCTATTTATCTTCTTCCTCTCCTCAACTGGCTCTCCTGATTTCATATTTTCATGTGAATGAGCTTTGTCTCTAATCTTTCTGGATTGCTTTTCTAATTTTTTGCTTTCTCCTTCTTTCTTTCTCTACTACCCTCAAGTGATCTTCCTTTATCCTTCAGCTTTGCTTCTACTATATTTCTCTTCACTTATCTCTCTGTTTTGTCCCCTGTCCCTTTAAATTTCCCCCACCAGATGGTAAAATAACTCTACCAAGGAGAAACTCTTTGCATACAAGTGCCTGATTTATCTTAGATTATGTTATAAAACTGTAGATCTTGCACCTGTAGTTAGAGTTAGCAAATTAATAGTTACCACAGTTTATCAGGTTGTAGGTTGTGCTTGATGCTATTGTTATTACTAATTGTACTACTACCAGGATGATATACCTGTTGTAATCAGTTGCTGTACTTTGTATGATGACACTGTAATTGTCTGGGTTCATAATCATCATTATGGTCCAGTACCAAAGGACTGGATGATGAACCAAATAGAAAGCAACATCTCATCCTTAATAAATTGGGAAAATAGGATCCTGAGGCAGACGTGAAAACCAAGAACCACCTACATCTAGAAGACATCGCTGAACAATGGACATTTCCTATGTCAGCCTCAATACTAGTAATAAAGTTTATGATAAGACACTTACAACTATCAACACAGAAAACAAAATAAAAAATAAAATTTTAAAAAATAGAAAATGATAAGATGCAAAAGCAAAATATAGCTCCAGACCTCCAGCCCACCCAGGACAAGTCCAGGGAACAACAGGGTAGAGGAAATCAGAAGCCACCCTCCTGAATTTTCTGAAATGATAGCAGCAGAAGTGAACAAAAAACATATGAATGAGGCTATAGAGAAATAATCACTCAATAAAAAATGATGTTCAAAATGAATCACTTGCTCGATGAATCTAGAGTAGACATGGATGAACAAAGACAGGAGCTTAGGAAAATGATGGAAATCATGAATGCCCAATATAGAAGAGAAATAGAACCCTTGAAGCAGATTCAAACTGTTATCAAGGAGATTAAAAACTCCATTGAAAGTATATGCAATCAACTGAACAAAGCTAAGGACAGAATACCAGATGTATTTCTTTTTTTTTATTTTAAAAAATAAAAGAAGGAAAACATGTTAAAAGACAGACATCCATTTACAAACTAGCAAAAGAACAATACAAACAAAACAAAGTTACAGACAAAGTTGTAGGAAATTAACCATGGTTGTTGTATTACTTATTGATATCTTCAAAGAGGTTTCTTAGAAAAACAAATAGAGACATACAAGATTGATCAAACAAGTACTCAATAACTGTTCCTCTCTGTAGAGCAATAAAGACAGTAGTACAACTATGTTAGCTATCCTGTATATGCATACTTACATAATTTCCCCTTCTTTCCCTTCTCTTTCCCCCCACACCCCAGTTGCCCTTTACTTTTGAGCATTTTCCTTTCATTTCACAATGTCTATCATACCTCTGAGTTTAAATTAACTCTTTCAGGGTTTACACTAGTGAAACAATGTGGTACTT
>NW_004955414.1:9738661-9748035 GCF_000276665.1 Chinchilla lanigera | reverse complement strand
AATGACCACAAAAAGAAAAATGCCTTTAAAATAGCAAAGGATTAGAAAAAAATAAATCCAACAGCTTCAAGGATGATGCAAAGAACAACATAAGATTGCTTGGAGTCAATGAGAAAATCAGTGTAAATGCCATAAAAAAAAAAAAAAGTCTTCACAGAAGTAATGGCAGAAAACTTCCCAAACATGGAAAAAGAATTTCACATACAAACAAGTGAGGCATATAAAGCCCCAATTAGTCATGAACAAAATAAATCTTCACCAAGGCATATAATAAGCAATATTCCAGAAATTCAGCACAAGAATAAAATATTAGGGGGTTAAAGAAAAGAAACAAAACACCTATAAAGCAAAGCCCATCAGAATCACAGCAGACTTCTTAACACAAATCTTTAACTCAAGAAGATTTTGGTGTGAAGTATTTCAGGCTGTGAAAGAATACAACCTTCAAACCAGATCAATGTAGCCTGCAAACCTATCTTTCAAAATCAATAGAGAAATAAAATGCTTCTGTGACAAAGAAAAACTGAAGATATTCATGACCATGAAGCAAGTTCTACAAAATGTTCTGAGTGATGTTTTAGAATAAGATAACAAAGACCACGATTCCAAGAACACCAATAAAAAGAAGCTACCAGGCAGGGCAAGCAATTAAACAGAGGGGAAAGAAAGAGAACCAACAGTAGGAAAATAATATGACAAGGATAAGCCAATGTATATGAGCTATAATCATCAATGTAAATGGTCTAAATTCACCAATCAAAAGAAAGATACTGGCAGAATGGATCAAGAAATAAGATCCAAAAATATGCTGCTTACAAGAAACACAATTAACTCAAAAAAAATTCATAAAAGGAAAGTCAAGGATGGAAAACAACACTGCATGTGACAAGAACCCAGAAAAAGGCAGGAATAACTAATCTATTTGCACACAATGTGAACTTCAAACCAGGACTGCTCAAAAGAAATGAAGGTCATTAATTCCATACTTGTTAAAGAAAGCTCAGTGAAGAAGAGATAGCAATAAGTATATATGCACCAAATACCACTGGACACAACATATAATAAAACAAATATTAAAGAACTAAAGAAATCAAATAAGAACTAACACAGTTTTAATAGGGGAACTTCATACCCCTTTGTCACAAATAGATCTACTAGACCAAAAAAATGAAAAAAGAAATATAAGAACTGAATGAAACTTGTGAAAAAACATACATAATAGACATCTCCAGAGTGTTCCTCCCCACAACATTAGAATATACATTCTTCTCAGCTGTGCGTGGGATATTCTCCAATACAGACCACATACTATCCCAGAGAATATGCGTAAGTGAATACAATGAAATTAAATTAACCCCTGTACATTGTCTGACCATACTGCAATGAAATTGTAATTGAACAGAAAAAGAAATCACAAAAAACTCTATAAACATATGAAAATTAAATAACTCCAAACTGAAGAACCAGTGTGTCACAGATGCAATGAAAAAAGAAATTAAACAGTCTATACAATTAAAGCATAATGCTGATAAGACATACCAGAACTTATGGAATGCAATGTAAGAAGTCTTACAAGGGAAATTTATAGGTAATTTCCACGTCAGAAAAACACAGTGAGCTCAAGTAACACCTTAATTTTGAACCACAAGCATCTAGAAAAAGGAGAACAAATCAAGGCCAAAGCTCCTACAGGTAGGAAATTATAAAGATCAGCCACCTTATCTTTGAAAAAGGGGCCAAACATGTTCACTGGGAGAAAGATGGTCTCTTTAACAAATGATGCTGGAAAAACCGGCTCTCCACATCCCAAGACCAAAACTAGACCCATCTCTATCACAATGCACTAAACTAATGTCAAAATGGTTCAAAAGTCTAAATATTAAAACAGAAACACTAAACCTACTGGAGGAGAAAGTAGGTAGAAATCTTGAAGACATGGATAGGCAGAGAGTTCATTAACAAAAACCAAACTTCATGGGAAATGCTTCAAATAATCAACAACTGGGATCTCATCATATTAAAAAGTTTCTGCCCATCAAAAAAAAATCACCAGGGCTGGGGATATAGTTCAGTGGCACAAGCGCCTGCCTGGCAAGCGTAAGGTCTTGAGTTCAATTCCCAATTCTAAAAAAAAGAAAAAAGAAAAAGAAATCACCAGCAGAGTGAAAAAAATAACATGAATTGGGAAAAAATTTAACCAACTGAACTTCTATCTAGAATATATAAAGAATTTTTTTAAAACTCAGGCACCCAAAATTCAAAGACCCAATCCAAAAATGAGCATCTGAGATGAATATACCCTTCTCAGATGAAGAAATACAAATGGCAAATAAATATATGAAAAAATGTTTAACATCATTAGTCATGAGAAATATAAATTAAAACAATAAAATAAAATAAAATAAAAAACAACACTGAGATTCCATGTCACCCCAGAAAGCATGGCTACTTTAGAATTTTTATGTCTTCTTGATTTAACTTTGGTAATTCATATGTATCTAAGGAATCTGTCCATTAATCCTGTGTTTTCCATCTTATTAGAAAACAGGTTCTTGAAGTAAGTATTGATGATCTTCTGGATTTCCTCAGGATCTGTTGTGATTTCACCCTTCTCATTTCTAATTGCATGAATTTGAGTCTTTCTTTTTTGGATAAAGTCAGTTAAGAGATTGTCAATTTTATTTAATCTTTCAAAGGGATTCATTGATTCTTTTTATTATTTTCTTATTCTCTATTGCATTAATTTCTGCTCTGATCTTTATAATTTTCTCCCTCATATGAGCTTTGGCCTTCTCTTTTCCCTTTTTTCTAGAGGCTTGTGGTTCAATATTAGGATGTTATTTGAGCTCACTGTGTTTTTCTGATATGGGAATCACCTATAAAATCTCCCTTGTAGGACTGCTTTCTTGGCATCCTATAAGTTCTAGTATATTGTGTTGACATTTCATTTAATTGTGGAAACTATCTAATTTCTTCTTTAATTTCACCTGTGCCCCCTTATCAGACTTTTTACTGAATCTTCCCTGTACCAGAATATTATTCTGAACTAAATATGATGATCCTGAACACAAATGAGAATTCTCTATTGATAGGCAGTTATGATTTTTGTCATAGCTATCCACCTACATTCCACCTTATTTTCTGATTTCTTCCAGGTTCTGCTGAATTTTTTCAACTATTTTTTCTATTCTTACCTGACTAATCTCTGTTTATTCTTCTAATCTTTGTCAAAACATTACATCTTTAGAGGAGTTTTCCCCTTTCTTAGTGTCTTTTTGTTTTCATAACTTAGGCTCAAGGCAAATGTAAGTTTATATTTTCTTTTTTTTTATATCAGTCAGGGTTTTACTAGAGAAACAGATATAACACAACATATAGAAATGTATAAGAAATTACAGGATTGGCTTACAATGGTCAGCTACAGAGTCAGTTGAGGAAGCATAGAGAGGGTGTCTGCACACTGGAGGCTAAAGGATTCAGTCTAAGGTCTGGAGCTCACTTCAGTATTCCATGCAAGTCTGTATCAGGAGGCCAATGGGTCTTCAACAGAAGGCTGATGAGTCTATGCCGGAAGGTTAAAGGATCCAAGGCAGAAGCCAGAGAGTCTGCTCTAAAAGCCAGAAGACAATGTCCAAGCTGAAGGTGAAGACTAGAACTCCCCTGAGGAATGGAAGTATAGTATATTTTCTCTGCATTTATTTATTTAATATTAGTGTCACTTACTGTAAAATAAATTTAATGAAAAGTGGGAGGCATGACTTTTAATTATTTTAAACCCACTGCCTAATATAGTAAGTGGAACAAAGAAAAAAACAAAAAATATTTATTAGTAGTAGCGTAATACAGATGGGGTTTTCAGTGGCTTGTCCATAGGAACACCAAGGTCATTGAGGATAGTGGCAGAACTAGTATAGAGTGCACTATGAGAGCCAGAGCTGGTGCCATCAGTGACTGGAAGAACGACTTTCACGCCAGGCAGAGAAGAAAGAGGGGAGTGTTGCCAAACAGAGCCCAAGGGAGAGGGTTTCACATGACTAAGCTATAAATTGTAATACAGGGTATTCATCCTATTCATTCTTTACTTTGCGTCAACCTCACTGTTCCCAATTCCCTCATCTCAAACTTTTCTTCCACATTCTCTCAAGCTACCCACCTTTGTGTGTCCTAAACTCCGAGTTAACACCCTGACCTACTCTTTTGATAGTACTCTAAATCCCATTACATTCTGTTACCCTACAATTATTCCAATTCAGAAGTGAATTGATTTAATGAACCAGAAAGCTAAGATAATATTTGAATGAAGGTACACACTTACCAGTTAAACATAATTTGAGAGGGAGATGGAGATAGAGGCAGGATCCCAGAATATAATCATTAAAGGTAGTAACTGGGGATTCACTGAGCAAGAAGTGAATGTAGGAAGAGCTCTCGCCACTGAAACAAACTGATTAGAGTCATGTCTGAATTTCAGTCACAGAATCCTTCAGTTCTGAGCTCTACCTACCACTCATGGACTTGGCAGCAACTGTTATACTGTAGACTCTCATAATCATTGGACTTTGCACAAACACAGACAAGATGCAAGAAAGGTAAAGATACATTTTTCTCAATACACAGACAGAAGTATCTGTCTTTTATTCCTCTACTTAAAAACTAGATTAACAACAGTAAAGAAACATTGTGTTACATCTATGAGACTCTGATTCCTCATATTTATAATATGAAAATAACACCTTCTTACAAAACCTCTTTGTAGATTCAAATAAATATTTTACATAAAGCATCTTATATTGCACCAATGGGCATGAGGTGGTTGTTATTATTATTTATTTTGTGGAAGAAAGAGGAGGCAGATAAAAAGGGCTAAAAAATGGACCAAGTATTTGCAACATACTATCAATGAGGTTCTGAATTAATTACCCATGGGTAATACTTGTTTTGACACCACATATTTTATGCCCAAGATACAAGACTCAAATTTTCACAGCTGCTCATTTGGGGCAGAGAGCTACAGCTATGCTAGTATAGCCGGCCCTAACAGTGTATGTTTTAGCCCCAGTTTACACATTATTGGCATGACCCCTTCCAACATCACTTCTAGTCCTTTATCACCACATCAGCAATGAGAGTGATGAGAAAAACAGAGCATACGAATGTGACACACTGAATGTTCTGTGCAATATTACGAGCAATCCCAAGTGTTAATCTGAATCATCTCATTCTTTGTTTCTTATTATATGTCTTACTATATACTGATGCAACATCCACAATTGAAGGTCCTGGTCCTGTGAAGTGGCAAAGACAATGATGAGGTGAAGAAATGAACACATCTATGGATACTAAGTCATCCTTGACCACCTCATGATATTGGAGAGATGCAGAAGGCTGGCCTCTGAGAACCTACTCCTTCCCTTACATCTTGGCTAGAGATATTTTTCTAGGATTCTTTGCTGGAATGCCAGCACTGTTTCAACTATTGCAGCTCTCTGCCCAGGCCCAACTTCCTGGGTTGTGACCACATCAGCTACTCTATATACCTTCAGCAGATTAAAGCTTACCTGAAAGGTATGAGCCCCAGCATTAGTGAACGCCTCCTGTCTTCACGTGACTTCTCCCACTGACCCAGAGGTCCTGCTAACATTGCCCTTCCATACACTCCAGAGCACACTTTCAATCTTCATCAAACTTGCCAGCACATAGGTTGCAACATGTGGCTCCCTGCCAACTCCAAGGAGTGGTCTGCATCCCAGAGGCATAGACTTCCATCCAGGAGACAAAAGTCTGTCACCATAGTAATCTTCCCTACCAAAGAAGATCTTCTGCAGAGAAATGTTTCTCAGTTAGGTCTACCACATGATGATATCAATTCAGACCTTTAAAAACTTCTCATTTTCTGTCTACTTGTTCCATCAATTACTAAGAAAAGAGTGTTGATACTTGAATTTGCCTATTCCTCCTTTCAGTTTTATCCATTTTGTTTCATTTATTTTAAAGTTCATATTGTTGTCTCCAAATTAGTTGTTCAGATTACCAGATAAAATAAAAATTTTTAAAAGTCATTTATAAGGCACATATTCAGGAATTTTATGTCTACTTGGTGAACTCATCCATTTTATACCATTATGTTACCCTTTATCCCTAGTAATGTTTTTTCTTAATTCTCTAGAACCCAGAACATAGAAGACTCAGCAAAAGAAACTCCTCATGATGGGTTTTCCCTTACTCTGTCGGTGGGACCCAGGTGAACCTCAGAGAGAGGCCCAGAGATCAGCTCCTACCTCATTCCATCAGCGGGACCCAGGTGTACTGCAGGAAGAGTCCTGGAGAGCTCCTCCTTCCTGCCACTGGAGGGATCCAGGTGAACCATGGGAAGAGGCCCAGAGATCAGCTCCTTCCTCCCCCACATCAGCAGGACCCAGGTGAACCTCTGGAAGATTCCCAGTGATCAGCTCCTCCCTCCCTCTATTGGCAGGTCCTGGTGGTGACCAGCAGGAAGAGTCCCAGCGACCAAGAACCAGTGGAAGTCTGGGAATCCTCCCTCCCACCATCTGAAAGCCTGGGAAACCGAAGCAACAGTAACAAAAGGAGCCAGCAGGTGGTAAGTTAGGTGAACCAGCAATGTGCTTAGGGACAAAGACCCTCGGAATAGAAGCAGGAAAGATAGGCTGCTGCACAGCCGCCCCCCCTTTATTTTCTTTCTTCTTTTTCTTTTTTTCTTTTCTAAACAGCTGGGGAAAACTCCAGCCACAGAAAACTAATCCCATCTCCCAAATTCAGAGACCAAGATCAAAAAAGATAAACATAACAATGAAACCTAGTTTCAAAACAGGTTATTAGGACAGTTACAATAGTTGATACATTTATATTGTTGTCTTTGTAGTAGTTATTCAGAGTACAACAAATAGGCATGATATCTTGTCTGTATAATATTAGCGCAAAACTTTCTTTTTAATGGACTAGAGAAATTGGCTGTGTAACAATCTTAACTATGTGTATATACATATTTTTTTTCCTTTTTTCCTTTCTTCATTTCCTCTTTATGTTTTTTTTAAAAGGAAAGAACAATGGGGATGGAGAAAAGGAAAAAAATGAAGGGATATACATATATGGTAGATAAGATAATTGTACTACTAATGTCTATTGCTTTATTGAAAGGAACAGTTAATGCTTAATTGTTTGATTACTCTTGCATACCTATATCTGGTAATCTGAGTAACTACTTTGAAGACAACAATATGTAATACAAAAAACATTGTTAATTTCCTATCACCTTATTTTGAAATTCTGTGTCATTTTTATTATTTTTTGTTGTTTTGTTTTTGTCTTTGTTTATGGTTTTGGATCTTTTTTCTCTTTAATAAAATTAAAGAAATAAAACAGGGAGCAAGATCAGACCCGAAGCCAGCACAAATCCACCTGCAATGTGCACTAGAGCACACACTTCTGGGCTCTGACTTGGACCTACCACAGAGCTGTAGACACTGGAGGAATTGCACTACTTTTATTTTTCTCTGTCTTTGTTTTCCACTTTGTACTTGGTTGGATTAGTGGCTTTTTTCTTTTTCCCTCTGTTCTGTTTTGTCCTGCTTTGTTTTTCTTTCAGTGTGTATGTTGTTTTTTCTGTGTGTGGTTATTTTTATTTCCTGGGACTTTTTTCTCTCCTTTTTTCCTTTTCTTTTCTCTTTCCTCTTTCTTTCATGATTTAGATCTCTAACTTTTTTGTTTTATTCTACTTGTGCTCTTCCTCTCATCAATTATCTCTCACTTGATTTTATGATACTTTCATGTGAGTAAGTGTTGTCTCTTCTCTTTCTGGTTCTCTCCAATATTCCTGGGTATTCTCTTCCAATCCTCCGCATCTGTGTTGTATAATTACCCAAAATTTGAATGATCATCCTATGCCCCACAACTCTACTACTACTATATTTAACCTCATTACTTCTCCATGCTTTTTTTTTTTTTTGTACCAGGAATTGAACTCAGGACCTTGTGCTTGCCAGGCAGGGACTTAAGCCACTGAGCTATATCCCCAGGCCTATTTCTCCATCCTACCCCCATCCCTCTTAAGCCCCACACACAACAGGGTAAAATCACTCTATTAAGTGGATAATCATTGCATACAAATTTCCGGTGTACATTGGATTATATTATATAACTCTATATATTATACAATTGTAGAACTTGCACTGATGGCTGAAGATATCAGGCTAATAATTATAACAGTTTGCTTGAGTCCATTGTTATTGTATTACTTTAACCAGGATGTCATACCTGTTATAATCAGTTTTTCTCCCCTGTATGACAACACTGTGGTTGTAAATGGTCATAATCATCAACATAGTCCAGTGTCAAGGGAATGGGCCCTGAGTCAAATAGGTAGCAACTTCACCTTCTTAATATATTGGTACAGTAGGTTCTTGGGATAGACATAAAAACCAATAACCACTTACATCTGGAAAACATCCTGAGGAATAGATGTTTCCTAGGAAAACCTCAACACTGGGGATAAAGTTATCCAACATAAGAAATCTGCAAACATCAACACAGAAAACAAAGTGAAATAAAAATAGAAAATGACACGATGAAGAAGAAAAATGCAACCCCAAATGCCCAACCTACTCATGACAAGTCCAGAGCACAAAGAGAGAGGAAAGCAGAAGCCAACCACTGGAACTCTCTGAAATGATAGAAGCAGAAACAAAAAAAAGTAAGTGGAAGAGGCTATAGAAAAATAATCTCTGAGGTACAAAAAACATTGCAATCAAAATCATTGCAATCAAATTCATTGCAGTCAAAAGACATTAAAGCAGACACAGATAAAAAATTAAAGGAGCTCAGGAAAATGATGGACAACATGAAAGCCCATCATAGAAAAGAAATGGAATCAATGAAAGAGATCCAAACAGAAATCCGAGAGATTAAAATCTCCACGGAAAGTATATGCAAAAGGTTGCAGGCACGGGCAGTCTGCCATTGCTCTTTGAGTGGCCCAGGTTTGGCTCCTGTGCACGTCCTGAACTGACTAAGAAGCAGAACCAGGCAGGCTACAACCCACTCCCACCACCACAGTCCCCAGCTGAAACTTCCTGAGAGAGCCAGGTATTTCTCATCTACTTCCTGGGGGTAGAGAGGGCGACCCAGGACCCCGTTGCCATTACAGTCTGAGTCTCTGCCCTCCATGCACCCACAACAGACAGGAATTCCTCACTCAGAAGCCCTAGAGACTGCTCTTACCAGGGTTCACATGTGGGCCCTCCTTGTGCGGGCCCTGCACTGAGTGAGTGAGTACTCCAAGAGCTGCTGGTCCTGTGGTTCGAGTCTGTGCTTTACTTGCACCCAGATCCCCTGGGGGGTCACAGTCTGTGATCGCTGTC
>NW_004955414.1:9704791-9733281 GCF_000276665.1 Chinchilla lanigera | reverse complement strand
GGAAAAGAGAAGGGAAAGAAGGAGAAATTTTGTATGTATGTATATACAGGATAGTTAACATAGTTGATCTACTGTCTTCTATTTCTTTGCTGAAAGAAACTGTTAATGAGTACTTCTTTGATCAATCTTGTATGTCTCCATTTGTTTTCATGAGAAACCACTTTGAAGATATCAATATGTAATATAACAAGCATTGTTAATTTCCTACCACTTTGATTGTAACTCGGTGTTGTCTGTACTGTTCTTTTGCTATTTTGTAAAAGGTTGTCTGTCTGTTAAAAAAAGAGAGAGAAAGTACATGCAAACAATTGAATGAAGGTGAGGGTAAGATATCAGATGTAGAAGATGGGATTGTGACTAGTGACCAGGAAAGGAAAGATGTCTTTAAAAAAAGCTAGAGGCCACAAAAAATCAATCCAAGAGCTACAAAATGAAGCAAAGAACAACCTGAGTCAGTGAGAAAGCTTGAGACAGCACAAAAGCATTAAGAAACCTCTTCACAGAAATAATGGCAGAAAAGTTTCCAAACATAAATAAAGAATTTGACATACAAATAGACAAAGCACATAGGACTCCAAATAGCCATGACCAAAATAAATCTACACCAAGTCATGTAATAATCAATATTCCACAAATTCAACACAAGAACAAAATGTTAAAAGCAGCTAGAGAAAAGAAATAAATCACCTATAAGGGAAAGCCTATCAGAATCACAGAGACTTCTCAACACAAACCCTGAAAACAAGGAGAGCTTGGAGTGAGGTATTTCAAGCCCTGAAAGAAAACAATCTTCCACTCAGATTAATGTACCTTGCAAAACTATCTTTCAAAATCAATGGAGAATTAAGGTGGTTCCATGACAAAGAACAAATGAAGAAATTTATGACCACCAAATCAGCTCTACAGAATGCTCTGAAGGATATGTTAGGAAGACATAATGAAGACCACAAACACAAGAACACCAGTAGAAAGAACTTACCAGCAGGGCAAGCAATTAAACAGAGGAGGAAGACAGGGAACCAGCAACAACAAAATAGCATGAAAAAGATAAGTCAATACATATCAGTTAAAACTATCAGTGTAAATGGTCTCAACTCACCAATCAAAAGAAACATACTAGCAGAATGCATCAAGAAATAAAATCCAACAATATGCTACATTCAAGAAACACTTAACCCAAAAAGAAATTCATAGACTAAAAAAGTCAGAGGATGGAAAACAATTCCCCATGCCACAGGAAGCCACAAAAAAGCATGGGTAGCTATTCTGTTTGCACACAATGTAAACTTTAAGCCAAAACTAATAAATGAGACAAAGGTCACTACATACTTGTTACGGGAGAGGAGAAAGGGGGCTATACTTGTTGACTAGTAGTTGAAAATAAATATTAATCATATTCAAAAGGTATTCTTTCATTGGCAAAAGTAAGAAGTTTTAACAGGAAAGGCTATTTATCAAATGATTTTTTATTTTAATAAACTGAAATTTTAGGTTTAAAGAAAAATTATACAATCAATATGGAGAATTCTCACATATCTCCCATCTCTCCCTGCCTCCCTCTCTCTCTCTCTCTCTCTCTCTCTCTCTCTCTCTCTCTCTCCCTCTCTCTCTCACACATGTACACACACATGCATGCATGCACACACATCTCCTGCTGTTATTAATAACTTGCATTTGTGTGGTATGTTTTCTAGAATTAATAAACCAATATTGATACATAGGGGCTGACATTTCATATTATATAGCTCCGCGATGCAGATCTGATGGATATGAAGGGGCAGACTGTATATGTTTATATCAGAATAAGTCCCACTACACAATGTAGGCTATATTAGTCACTTTCCTCACTACAGAACAATATCAGACACCCTCAATTTAAACAGGAAGAGGTTTATTTTGGCTCACAGTTCACAAATTTCCATTTGTGTTTGGCAGCCTTAAAAACAGGAATAGCATGAGAGAAAGGCCTGGGTAGAGGAAGTCTGTTCATGTTATGGCTGGTGAGAAACAGAAAAAAGGGAAAAGTCTTGGAGGGAGACATACAGTACTCTTCCTGAACACACCCTTGTGACCTGCCTCTTCCCCAGCTTCCTAACAGCAAATCAGTTATGGTGGCCCCTGGTTCAATCACCTCCCAAAATCTCTGCCTAGGAGTGTATGAGGCCTCTCAGTGTAAACCATAACACAAGCCTCACAAAGTTTCTCTTGAACAGGTTGCACCCCAGATGAAGATCTTATATACCATGGTGTGGCAGGTGAGAGGCCATCTGGGAAGAATGGTTTGGCTGAATCTATTATCTTCTAAGGCCCTTGAGATAAGGCTCACTAACACACGGGCTTGGGTCTTCTTTCCAAAGCCTGTATATATCTACATGGCTCCCCAAATTATACTCCAGGAAGAAGCTGAACTTTACTAATGAGAAAGGAATATCACCTACTTTCATTTTCATGCAAGTGGTCCCACTAGATTCAACAGGGTGTCAGTGAAAGTGACCATACAGATCTAATTATCTGAGGGCAATGTCACCAAGTTCCCAAAGGAAGCCCACAGAATGGCCTGACACACAAACACCGCCAGGACACAGTCAGACTCTTAGCAACAAGGCAAAAACTGGCTTCTCTCTGCAGACATAACTGTTTAACCAGCATTTTTTGGTCAGATCCCACTATCTCCTCAAAGAAGGTTTCAGCCATTTTTAATCCAGGAGCCACTGCCCCACAGAAGCAGCTTCTGCTGTTCAGGTCATCATCCACTCAGCCACAATCCCTGGTTCTATGGGAGGCAGCACATGAGAATAAGACTTAAAGGTATGCTCTGAAAACTATTTCAAGAAAATAAGATTTGTTACTCATCTACACTAGCTATATTACACCATATATATTTAAGTACATATGGCCCAAGACCATCCTCTTTACTCAAAAAGAAAAGTGAGAGGAAACAAAAAGGTGGCCAAGGATTGCACACATAGAGCCCTCGGCATCCAGTGTGGTGCTTCACAGACCCTCTCAAAAAACACACTTCATGACCCTGAATGAGGCAAGTGTTCAAATTATAACGTTGAAGATGAAGAGGCCAATAAATATGTGCAATTATATTTTGATTAAAAAAATATAAATGAAAAAAATTTTAAAGATAGGGAAAATGAAATCCAGGGATCTGAAGCCACACAATAATTTTTTTTTTCAGTTTCTTCTTTTTTAGTATGTGTTTGCTATACACAATAATGACATTCATCTTGGGGAACTGTGTCACATCTTAATCACTTTTACTTCCCATTCTCCTCCCCACCCTCCCAGTTCCCTCTATCCCCAAACCCCCCACCCATCTCCACAGCCTACCTCCCTGTTTCTTATCATCTTTTATTTTGCTCTCTAAATTATTCATATTTTGAGTTTCTTATATAAGGCAAACCATACAATATTAAACCTTCTGTGTCTGATTTATTTTATTTAAAATTATGGTCTCAAATTTCCTCCATTTTAATGAGTCCAGAAGTCCTTAGACTCCCACATCAAGAATCTTTATATGTTATTAACAAATCAGTTTAAAATGCCACATGCAATGAGTGAGGTCAGCGTTGTCTTTATTAATGCTTTCTC
Organism: Chinchilla lanigera; assembly: GCF_000276665.1. Taxonomy (NCBI): domain Eukaryota; kingdom Metazoa; phylum Chordata; class Mammalia; order Rodentia; family Chinchillidae; genus Chinchilla; species Chinchilla lanigera. Next base: position 9,729,681 of record NW_004955414.1, on the reverse strand, counting down.
CTTTGACCCCAGCTTGTTAGACCTGTGTTCCCTCCAACATTTATTGAGGTTCCCCCCATTTCTCTCTCTCTGTCTCTCTCTCTCTCTCTCTTTCTCTCTCTCCCTCCCTCCCTTTCACCTCCCAATTTGCTGCTAGTTCTATTCCTGCTTCAAATCCTGTCATTGCCTTACCTCATCCCCTACAAGCTAAGCATCATCACTAGCAGCAACCTTTGCTTCTGGGTCATGCCCTGCTCTGTTTTGCAGATCAAAACCCTGGTACATCATACCAGCCTGGACCAGATACATTCTTGAATATCCCTCTCAGGGATCAGATGGACAGCCAGCTTAGTACCCTTAGCACAGACCCTCCCTGAGCTGGGTTCCATTTACTGCTCCAGAGCCTAACTACAAGGTTTTCTACTCTTTAGCAGAGACACCATGGGGTGAAGCAAATGATCCTAAGCTCTGTAGCCAGGCAGAGACCCTGGTTTGCATCCTATTATATGACTTGGATAAATTATTTCAACTTTAAAAGTTTCCATTGTCTATCTAAATGGAAAATAAATAATACTTACCTTAAAAGGAAGCTGGCACACTATAATTGTGCAATAAAGAATACGCATCTCATTTACCAGCTATCCCTCAAGATTTGTTCAAGGTCATAGGTCTTTTACTTGTATTTAATCAAAGTTCTCCCATTATTTATTGTATTAGTAATAATATTATGGAAGAACTATTATTTACATACAAATTACATGTTAATAACATTCTTACTACCTATATGTAGCTATCACTGTTTAAGGACAGAATAAATGACGAAATAAATCAAAGAAAAATAACATGAATGAATCAAAGTATTGGAGATACCAGAATAAATAAATGAATTTCATTTAAAAAACATGTATAAATACTATGGCCCAGATACTCTGCTAAGTTCTAGCTACACAACCCTAAGTACGATAAACAGGAATCTTCCCTTTGTGGAGCTTACCGTCTCTCTTGCCTGTGGATTTTGATACTCAAAGTATTATAACACTGATCAGACTACAGTGGAATCAAGATGATGTGCAAATTAATTCCTGAGACAGGGGACCAATCCTGCTGCTGCTTTTGTATACTTGCAGTGTGGTTGCAAGCGGGCTCTGCTTCATTAAAGGAATACAACTGCATAAGCACTGTTAAGCCGTGAAGTTTCAAGCCTTCTCCAAAGAGCAAACAAATTTTGATCCCTAAATAAATTTCAGGATGGCCACCCCTTCCTAACAGGAAAATCATAAGTTCTCCAGAAACTTGGGACTGATACAGAAAAAGTAGTCAGTCAGGTGTCAGATACCTATACAAACATGAAGTGGCAGGCCTTCATCTTCTGTCTACTGTCACAGTTGGGACAACAACAATTGCTCATGCTTACTGATACACAGTGAGGGGAGAATAGGACCCTTGCATCCACCACCGTGTGCTTTCCCCCACCTGTCTGTATGGTAACTGGAGATAGTGAGCATCTGGCAGCATGTGGTTTTCACCTGTCACAGAGCCACCCTCCAGAGCAAAGGTTATTCAGGAGGTGATTTCATATAGCAAGTGGAAACAGCCCCTCTGGCTGGAGAGAGGGTACTGGGCCTGTGTTGAGCTTCCTCCTTATCTCCTGCTGTTGGTAGGGGTGGGGCATATGGACTGGCAGAGAGAGAGACCTGGGAAGAAGATGAGGAGGTTATGGTTCACAAACAGAAGCCACAGTGCTAAGGAGCACTGGGGATTTCATATCCTTTCAGGGTTTTATATGCTGAAACAATGGTGGGAGAGAACAGTAAGAAATGAATAACTGGCTGCCAGATCCTTGTTAACCATGGTTATTATCTCCAGGCCAAAGTCAACATGCAGCTGACTGATAAGAGACACATCAGTTCCCTATGTATAATGTATTCAGAGGCTTTGTTTTATTTTGCCATTTAGGTGGAAGCCAGTTTATTCAGTCTTCCCAGATAGATCCCTAGTCATGGGGCTGTGGGTGGGTGTTTTCCTCTGACCCCTCAACCTCTTCTGATCCTCAAAACTAGAGTGAAAAAGATGCCTAGCCAGATGGTAAGAAAGGTCTGAGTTCACGTGAGACCTTTTTTCAAAGGCTGGGGAGCAAGAGCCTGTATCTCTACATCAGCCTGTGGCGAGCACCTTCCGCAAACCCCCTCTCCCACATCACAGCCCTGAGCAGCTGCTCCCAGCTGCATGGCTACCAACCTTCCCACTGGAGGGAGGGAAATGAAACCATTGCCTCCATCATCTGTCAAAAACTCAAAATCTACTAGCTCCAAACAGCATGGTGAGACAAAGACAACCTCCAGTCAGAGGACAAGAACGTGAAAGAAAGCTGAGGGACACTGCAACTACAGTGACAAAGACAGGAAGGTGTATTTTGCTTGTATGTTCCTTTCGTTGACCTAAGTAGGTCTGTGGGGTGGATCTCTCTAGAAATAAAAAGATTTGGCTGAGGGTCTCCATTCCACACGTTGACTGTGTGCCTTCTGGAAACTTAGTTAACCTTGCTAAGACATGGCTCCATCTCCAGTAAAGGGAGAGTAATATGAATACCTGCTTCAAAGCTTTTGTGAAGGTTAATTAAGAAATGCGACAAGCTCTATGAACTGTGAAGCACTGAACAATGATAATTAAGAGTATGTAGAGCATCTTTAGAGTCTGGTTCTGAGTGTGTATCAGCTCACCATCACCTTATTTCTGTTCCATCCTGTGTCTAGGTTATCAGGATAACTGTAGAATCAGCAGTCAGCCTGTATCTGGGGACGTCAACCTGATAAGCTGTATGTGAAATGAGATTTCATTGTGATTCTGATTTGCACTTTCCTAATGACTAATGATGTCATTTTCTCTAATGACTAATGATGTTGAATGTTTTTCATATGTTCATTAGTCATTCATATACCCTTTTTTGGAGAAAAATCATTCAAGTCCTTCCCCATTTTTTTAGTTTTTATTTTTCACAAGTATGTTATAGCAATAACCATGTAGAAGAATGTCTTCACACAACCTTACTCCCCCAATAATGTAGCAAGGTTTTTTTGTTGTTTCCAAGTTTCTTGTCAATGCATATACTTCTTAAAAATCCTATTTTTAAAATTGTGATAAACTGTACATAACATAAAACTTGCCTGGTACCTAGTAGCTGCTAGGTATGTAATGTCTATTGAATAAGTGAGTCAATAAATGAACAAATAATTCAATAAAAGTCTCCAACTTCAGAATGACTGTTCCCCAGATGACAACCCCATCTGCAGACCAGCTCTCCTTACTTTCTGAGCGAAGGCTGGAGCTAACTGGTGTCAGCAGGGCGAAGTTGGCAGAGGATTTGCTATCCTCATTTCCTGGGCTCGCTGGCTGGGCTCAGAGCTCCACTGCCTGGCCCTGCATAGGTGGGGGGAAGGGAAGGGTGGCTATAGATCACTGCTTGTGTGAAGTGTCCAACACTTGCTTCCGCAAAGAAAATGTCTTCTTTATTCACCTTCACCTCAATCCAGAAGATCTCCCATCCAGCCAAACACTTTCTCCTCAGACTCGGGAAGCCACAAGCCAGAGCCCACTGCCTCTCTTCTGGTGTGTGGTCTGAGACTCAATTCTGTCTGGCAGACAGTATGGAGGACCCAGGTCAGTGGGGTCATCAGAATGCTAAGAGGAAATCTGATTGATGAGCAAGTGTCAGCAGGGATGAATGGGAACCTTAATTAATGACTTCTGCCCTGTTAAAGAAAGGTTCCCTGACACCCAGTTCTCTCTTTTCTCAAAAAAAAAAAAAAAAAAAAAAAAATTGCAAGCGCAAGGTCGTGAGTTCGGTTCCCGGTACCGGAGAAAAACCAAAAAATCTCAAAAAAAAAAAAAAAAAAAAAAATTGGGGTGGGGTGAGGAACTGAGGGGAAAAAAGGAGGAAAAAACACCCCTATAATCCAAAGTTTTCTAAACAACATAAAGGAGACTTCAAAGACAGACATTCTGGTCAGTTTTTTATGTGTGAGACTGGTTCAGTGATTCTCCCCTCTCTTTGTTTCCCTGGACAGCTAGGCTCTATTCCAAAGCTAAAAAATAAAAGACCACATTGTTCTGAGGCAAGCTAGCTTTTACAAGAAATTTCCTCCTCACCACTGGGGCAAATTAACTGCCTCAGCCCTGGGTACTCAGGGAACATTCCTTGCAGAGCTGGCCGCAGAGCTGCCTGCTGCTCCTCCCTACTCGGTCCTGCCAGAGTGTATGTAGACATCCACTCATCACCTGCTTAACAAACTTAGCTGTGCTGACTCAATCTAAGTTAATGTGAAAAGTGTGCTAACAGACATCTGTGCCAGGTATGTGTAACAAGGAGAGGCAGAACTGGCAGAAATAGGCTATGGAAGGGTCCCTAGGATAGTGGTGTCTATACCGGGGTTTATATTTAGCAATTTTAGTTGTTAACTCAGTGTTAAGCATCTGTCGTGTATCTGGTAATGCAGCTGGATGATACGGGAGAATACAAAGCAGAAAGATTCAAATGGCAACTTAGTATGTCACTTAAACTCTCTAAATCCTCACTGTAAAATAGATCATAATACCTAATTCCAGGGCTTACTGTGGAATGGATAAAATGAGTTAATATGTTAATATAAGTAAAATTCATATGCAGTACATGGCAAGACAATCAGTAAATGACAGCTGAGCTCCTCCCTATGTAGTAAGAACAACAAACCTGGAGAGCATATCATTACATTGTGATCTTACAAAAGCAACAGAATTGTGCACAAAGCAGAGGGTGAAAAACATAAAGTACAGCATTCAAAGTGTAATACAGGTCAAGCATCCCCAGTGCAAAAATCTAAAATCTGATAATGCAGTTGCATGTTCCAAAATCCAAAACTTCTTGAGCACCAACCTGATGCCACAAGTGGAAAATTTCACACTATAAAACGTTTTGTGAACAAAATTGTTTACAATGTTGTTGTATAAAAGTACCTTAATAAAGGTTGTATAAAAGTGCCTTAGATATATATGAAACATAAATGCATTTTGTGCTTAGACTTGAGCTACATCCCCATGATATCTCATTAAGTACATGCAGATGTTTCAAATCTCAAGAAAAAAAATCTGAAATCTAAAACACTCCTGGTTCCAAGTATTTTAGACAAAGGATGATCAGCCTGTAATCTTCAAAAGGAAGTTTTGATACAGGTTTTGCTAAGAGGACAAATTAAATCTAGAGCTGAAGGCTGAGCAGCCAGTTGAGGCTGGAGGGAGGGCAACTGGGTGAGGGCTGAGCGAAGGCGCAGGCTGCGCCGTGTGAGCGCGTGGTGATGCAAGTTCAGATTCAAAAGCGGTGAAGAGAGACACTGGGATGACGGAAGCAAACAAACAGCAACGGATTGGACACAGGATGTGTCCAAGAAGCCCAAGTTTCCCAAGAGTGGGCTTAGTGGTCAGACGCCTCAGATTAGTCTCACAGGGAACAAGAGGTGAAAGAGCAGGTTTAGTGGATCCAAAAACCCAAACCAATGGAGAAATGTAGGCTGTTTTCACTTCTGAAGTGATGATTTAGGGAGTTATGGGGCTAATTGGCCTAGCGGCTTCCAGTTGTAGCAGATCCACCTTCTGCAATTCCATCAACTTTATAAATTACTGTTGAATCCCTCCTCACATGCTCTCTGGCAGTCCTATAGATTAAATGAGCACAGGCTGTCATCAGTGTGGAATAATGGATACCTTTTACCACGAACAATATAAATCTGTTCATTAGCTAACTGACTTAACTGGTTGTGTTGGAGTTAAAATCCAGGGACTAAATTTGCCAAATTTTGCAAAAATATAAAGTCAATATGAATCTAAATGACCTTTCACAGGTAGTTTTTCTTTTATCAGTCGTGCTTATACTTTCACTCAGAGATACATACACGTGCGTGGTAAAACATTTTAAAACTGTGAAGGTCACAATGGCACGGAAACAACAGCTGTTGCTATCCACTCCCACTTATCCTCTCCAAAGACAACTGCCAATTTCTTGGATATCTTGACTCAGAATGCATTTGCTTATAACAATATCTACATCGGTATAAACACAGCCAGAGTTCTGTTGCTTTCTTTTTCACACATTTTACCATTACAAAACAGATTGTGTTGAATATTCCGAGTCACAGAACTCAAGGTCAAAGGACTCACTGCGTTGGAGAGATGGACACAGGTTGGTCTCTAATTTCCTTTATTTCTGTCATTTTTTGACCGAGCACCAAAGGGAAGATTCTTCCTCATTCTGAGGCGCACCATTCTCTTTTGTCCTTCTCAGTGGGTCAAAAATTACTTATATAAGTAAAGTGCAACAAATGGAATTGCACAGAAATCAGATATGTACATTTTTACCTTTTATGATTATTGCCAAATTGTTCTCTGGGTAAAAATCCCATCAGCAAAGTACCAAAGTGTCTAATTTCTCTCTCTTAACAAATGCAGTGTGTTTCAAACATTCCTGTCTTTTCCGATCTAATGAGTAAAAAAAGGTATCTTATGAGTGAGGCTCATCACTTTTTATATATTTAGACATAGCATATATTTCCTTTTCCATAAATTGTGCATCTTCATTGTTAATGTTTTAGTGTAAATAGCAGAGTTTTGCACAGTTATGTGTGAGGCACTGTTCCAAGAATGTTACATAAATTATTTTCATCCTCTTAGTAGCACTACTGGGGAAACTAGGATCCCTGTTTTCTTAAATGAAGAAATGGAAGTTCAGAGAGGCTTAGTAATTAGCGCAAGGTCATATAGTCACAAAGTGGCAGAGCTTGTATTTGAACACAAGCAATGTGGCTTTAGATCCAGAAGCTAGCCAGCCCCTATGCAATACTGCTTCTTAGCATTATACCCACTCCGCCTGATCTCCTATCTCATGTACTATGTGGGCCTGGATGAAGAAAGGAACAAATGAACGTTTGGCCCAGTGGGGAGAACAGAAGAGAGAGAATAGGGATCCTCATGATAAAAAAGCTACCCCCATTTGTGCTCAGCCAAAGAAAGACAGAAATTGGGAAACTTAATTTAGGGAAGGTCCATCTGCCACCATCTCTCCAAGCCAATCAGTTCTTAAACCCTAAGTAGTTTATATGTCTTGAAACACTTTAGAGAATACTGTTCTAACCATCAATTTACAGCCACTGAAGGAGGAAGGGAACATTTCAAACCACACCACAGAGATTCAAACAGCAACATCTGGCATATGAGAAACTGTAGGAAAAAATTTGCATATTTCTTCAACAAACACTTTCTTTTCCAAAAAGATGCCGGTAAACTAGGCATAGCAGTGAACACTTATAATCTCAGCCCTTGGGAGCTGAGGCAGGAAGATTAACTTGAGTTCAAGGCCAGTTTGGTTTACATAATGTGTTTGAGATCATCCTGAGCTACCAAGTGAGACTCTTCTTGAAAAAAAAAATGTTTCTAAAGGTACTGGTAAGTTTATTAAATTAAAGTATACTTGGGAGATTTTGCAACTAAATCAATGTAAAAAACACTTTTTTGAATCCTGATTCAAATAAACTGACTTTAAATATATAAGGCAATCAGAAAAATGTGAACAATACTTATACACTTGATGATAGTGAGGAATTATGTTTAGTTGTTTAAGTATAATACTAGTATTGTGGTTTTATTTTTAAATCAATCTTTATCTCTTAGAGATACATCCTGAAATGAACATTGACAAAACAATATATTCAGAATTTTCTTTAAAAAAAATCCAATTTGGGACAAAGAAAGTAGATGAGAATATTTATCAAAGTACATTGGCAGTGATAATTATTAAATCAGAATGATAGGTCTTTGGGTGTGCATCATTCAGTTCTACCTTTTAGAAGGCATGTATTTGAAATTTTGCAAAGTAAATGCTTCAAGGTAGAAAACCATTAACTGTAACCTTGCATTGAACCACATAAAATAGAAATTTAATCATATCACAGACCAGTAAAAGCTAAAACCAAGAAGTTCCTTCATGGTCTAGCAGCAGGCAAATTTTTTTAGTTATGATTCCAAAGACGCTACTATAAGAGAAAAAAATTGATAAATAAGACAGTGTAAATGTAAAACATCTGCTTTTCAAAAACACCATTAAGGCACAGACTCAGTGAAAATACTTGCAACATTTATATATACAGCAATGGACTTGTACCAATAACACACAAAGAACTACAAATTGATAACATAAAGACAAAACAATCAAAAATGAAGGAAAAAAAGGTAAAGATTTGGTTGACTGGTTGGTTGGCTGTTGGCTGGTTGGTTGGTTTTGTGTAAAGAAAATACCCAGTTTTGCCAAGTATATGAAAATGTGATAAGTATCATTAGTCATCAAAAACACAAAAGAAAACCAAAATGAGATATCATTACACACTCACAAGAATGGCTCACTGTAAAAGCTTGGTAAGCAAGGAGTTAAAGTAATTGGAACTCTCACATATTGCTAACAGAGTTCTATAATGCTAAAACCATTTTAGAGGTTGATCTAGCAATTCATTATGAACACATATTGTAAGCAATTCTATACTAGATAGGTGCCTAAAAGAAACAAATACCCACAAAATTTGTGTATAATGGTATTTATAGGAATGTGACTCATAAAAGTCCAAACTTGAAATAACCAAAATGGTTATCTATATGGACAAAAAAATTGGTCTGTATTTATATATTAAAACAAGCCTATTCAATCATATAAAGATTGATCTATTAACATGTACAACAACACAGGTGGATCTCAAAAATGTAATGTTGAGCAAAATAAATGAAAAACAAAAGTGCATTCTAATTCCATTTATGCAAAGACCAATAAATATACAAAACAAAACTACAGGAATAGAAGTCAATACCATGATTATTTCTGGATGAAGCTTGATATCAACCAGAAAGAGACTACAGGAAACCTCTGTGGTCATGGACATGTTCCAATCCCTTTCCAGGCTATAGTCACATGTGTTTATATCTAAATAAAAAATGTACTACTCTAGTCACTTAGGATTTGTGCCTTGTACTGAATATATTTATACCTTAGGAGAAGTATTTTTAAACATATGGGATAAAAACACATCAATTACTGATGGTATGATAGAGTAAATACTTTTTAAAAATCTAGACAGTAGCTAATTTACAGCAATGATCCGTTTAAATGCAATCATGTCAGAAAGCGTATGATAAAAGTGTGAAGAAGACTGAATTGTTGTACAGAACATACAGGATGGGAGATGAAATCTGAGGGCTGGAAGAGTTTGAGAGGAATCTAGATGTGAAGAAACATGGCAGCAACCTGGAAATATTTCTAGCAAGAAGTTCATGAAGCAAGAAATAGTCCATGGGTGTTTCAATCAGTGTAGCCATAAGTTGCTGCATGTATTGTTCTATGCTATAATCCTTTTTTCTATGCCAAACTTTTCTTGAAAGAATGTTAGACACAATCTGTCTTAATGATACTTTGAGGAAAATTAAGAAAAAAGAGTAGCCAGGCGTGGTGGCACATGCCTGTGATCCCAGCACTTTAGGAGTCTGAGGATAAAAGTTTAAGGCCAGCTCAGGTAATTTAGGAAGATTCTGTCACAAAATTTAAAATGGTTGCAAACATAGCTCAAGTGTGAAGACCCTGGGTCTGTAAAAAGAAAAAGGAGGGTTGGAGGAGGGAAAGAGAAAAGGAAGGAAGGGAGGGAAGAAAGAAGGAAGAAAGGAAGGAAGGAAGGAACGAAAGAGGGAAGGAGGGAGGGAAGAAGAAAGGGTGATGATCCAGGCAAAAGGAAAAGTTATCAACCATCAGGTCCTATGAGAGTAGAGAAATAAAAAAACAACACCTTACCCCCAACACATACACCAGTATTCTCTCAATACTAAAAAGTATGATATTGTTAATTCGGTAGCCATTCACATTTATTTCTGAGAAATTAACTGCTTAAATTTGATGCAACTAAAAACCAAAAATATGTCCAATTAAACAGAAATATTGAAGACATTTCCACTATAATCAAGAACAAAAGGTTGATTGCTGTCACCACTATAACTCAACATTGCTTTGAAGGCTTTGGGTTAATACAAGGACACAAGAGAAACACAAAACTTGTATGATGTTTTAAAAGAGACACAATGCTATCATTATTTATAAGTGATATGGTTTTATACTTAGAAAATTCCAGTGGCTTTTTTTTTTTTTTTGTCTCTTTGAGACAGGGCCTCATTATGCAGTTCAGACTGATCTTGAACTCACTTTGTAGCCCAGGCTGGCCTCAAACTCACAACGATCTTCCTGCCTCAGCCTCCTGAGAGGTAGGATTACAGGCATGCACCACCACGCCTGGCTCCAAGTGACTTTTTAAAGTATGTGATTAGAATCTGTCAGGACAGTGGAATACACAATACCATTCTAGCTAGCGAGTACATGTTATGTTCAAGAATTTGTTTTAGAAGCTGAGGGTATAGACATGAACAAAACAGAAATATGTCCTTGCCCTCATAGAGCTTTCAGTCTGCTAGTAGTGGGAAATAAAATAAATAAGAAATAATTATCAACTGTTACTTGATAAAGCCTAAAAGGAAAAAAATACATGAAGAAAAATGTTATGGAGAAGGTAGTAAGATCTACTTTGTTTTTGTTTTGGTACCAGGAATCAACCTCACAACCTTGCACTTGGCAGGCAGGCACTGCGCCGCTGAGCTATATCCCTGGCCTCTACTTTAAAAGAGAGCATTGCCAGGATCCTCTTAGACAAGATGGTGAATGAGAAAGAAAGAACTCAAGGATGTCTCCAAGGCTTCTGCCTCTCCCACTCAATGGTCATTTGTCGATGTGAGAAAGATAAAAGGTAGAGAGGATTGGGAGAAATGGATCTGGAGGTCCAGTTCAGAGGCCTTGAATCTGAGATGTCTCAGGCAGACAGATCAATATGTGTGTCTGGAACTCAGGAAAGATGCTGAGGTGGGGGATATAAGTTAGGAAGTCATCAGTATGTATATGATTTTAAGGCTAGGAGAGCAATGGATAATATAGAGTGACTAAAGCCCAAAAAGAGTAGCATGTGGACTACGTCCTGGCACACACCAGGATCAAGAGGTAAGATGACCAGGAGATGCTCAGGAAAGGAAAAGGAGGCATAGACACGAAAAGCATTCACTTCTTTCCTAAGACAGCCATTGGAAAGGGAGGAAGAAAAGCATTCTCACAACTGTTGAATACTTCAGAAAAAAAATTAAGCGTTAGCTCTTCCTTTCAATAAACCATTAGACATCATCAATTATCCCAGCTATCCATATATATTTTTCCTTCTTTCTTTTTCTCCTTTCCCTCATACCAGTCATTCCTTCTTTTGAGCAATTTCTTTCCCTTTCATAATATTTATTGTACGTGTTGGGTTTTATTTACTCTTTCAGGGTCTTACACTAGGGAAATAATATGATGTTTACACATGTGGGTCCAATTTAATTCACTTATGAGTATGGTCTCTAGTTGCATCCATTTACCTATAAAAGCCTCAAGTTTTATCTTTTTTCATACCTGAACACTTCAGAATAAATTTAACAAATGTATGAAGTCCATATAAGGAAAACTACAAAGTCTCATGGAAAAGTATAAAACAAGGTCTAAACAAGTACAGAAACTTACCAAGTCCCTGAATAGGAAAATTTTGTTCACACTGTAACAATTTCCATGCTTCCCAATGCAGTTTCAACCCAAATAGGGGTTTGTGTTTTTTTTGTCTCCAGAAATGATTTTACAGCATTCGTCAAAAAGTGGAAACTGCCCAATAAAATTTTTGTAAGAATGGTACAGATATGAAAATCTACTACAGCATGTCCCTCTTCTTCTCCTTCCTTTCCGTTCTCTTCCCTCACAATTCAGTGGAGCTAAAGCAAGGCCAGCCACAGGTGAGGGGTGACAATGTGGACACTGGAGCCCGTGTAGGGGTGTCTGCACAGCAGGCAGGTCAGCATGAGAATTCCAAGTCCCTAGGGGCAAGGAAATCATGTACACCTGGGAGCAGCCTGGCGCGAGGTGTGGGAGTGAGACAGGCCTGGGGGACATCCCTACAGCGGAAAGGCCTCACTTGGCATATGGGATGGATAGAGTCCCACAGGATGAGAAGGGCTTCATAAGAAACATGGGGCCAGTGAGCACCAGAGCCGAGTCAGGGTGAGAAGGACCCAGCTGCATAGGAAGTCTGCTTGGTTCAGAGGGTTGAAATCTAAGAAAAGTGAAGAGGGCACCCGGCAAGCTGGCACAGGGTGTGAATGATCAGAGTGAGAAGGGTGTTTGTGCCGTAGAGGGGGCAGACGATGAGCCCTGCATGAGGTGTCTTGCTGGGAGGCTCCCCTGGAAGAGGGTGGGCTATGGTCTGAATATTTATGTGCCCCCAAAATTCACATGTTGAATCCTAGTCCCCAGTGACAGCATTAAGAGGTGGAGTCTTTGGGAGGTCATAAGGGCAGAGCTCAATGCCGTGGGGTCTATAACTCATGTTATAAAGTATTTCTGCATCCTGGTGAGAAAAAGACAAATAAAAGTAGACCCAAGTGATGAACAGAAGAGGAATACAGGGGGCCAATATAAGTGAAAATCTTTCTCAGTTTCACTACTGGTCAGGAAAATACAAATATAGCCAATAATTAGATACTATCGCATTGGCCAAAATTATAAAAAGCAATAAAATCCAGTGCTGGTGAGCAGAGGAGAACATAGGCCTCCTTCAATGCATCATTTGTGTAGATGAATTGCTATCACTTGTGAAAATGGTCTTGGGACATTAAAAAAGTGACACAGTAATGTGCCACAGAACTGGTAATGTTGAGAGACCATTATTTTTACAAAGAAAAAATATTTTAAAGATCATAATGTGAAGAGTTCAGTTAAAATACAAACCATAGAGATATGGTGTTTGGCAGCCTATTTTAACAAGCGTTCCCTGAGAAAATGAAATCCTTCCAAAAATATTCCTAATGAGCCAGGTGGGTGGCACTCACCTGTTAACCTCAGCACTCCGAGAGGCTGAAGCAGGACTCAAATCCAGCCTGGGTTACTTATTGAGATCCTGCCTTAAAATAAAAAATAAAAAGCATTGGGGATGTATCTCAGTATAAAGGCTTGGGGTTTAATCCAGTACCAAAAAAGAAAAGAAGGGTGTGAGGGAAGAAAGAGGGAGGAAGTGGAGGGGGTGGGTGGGAAACATGGAGGGAGGAAGAAGGGGAGTGAGGGTGTGGTGGGTTAACCCGGGAGCTCTGGTCCTTGCTTTGAGTGTAGCTTCCTGGCTCTAGGCAGATCCCTTAGCCTACTGGCACAGATCTTTCACCCCGCTGGCAGAGACTTTCTAGCTTCCACCACTGGCCTTTGGGCCTTCCCAGCATATATCCTCGATACAGACTTGCATGAGATATTGTCATGGGCTCTAGGCCTGCAGTTAGACTCATGCAAGACACTGCCAGGGAACCAGGATCTCAGCTGGATTCTTTTGGTCTTTAGGGCATGCACAGATCGCCTGCACTCTTCTGCATTTGACTCCTTGGGTGAATATTATAAAATAATCCTATAAAGTATATGTCCTGCATTAAATTTATTCCCTTGAAAACCCTGACTACAACAGAGGGAGAAGGGGAGATTGAGCAGTGGTGCACAGTCCATTATTAGATATGATAAAGAGACACTCACCCATTATGAACCATAGATTCTTAACACCACTAGGGTGTAATTCCATCATGGAATCCAGGAAAAGGGCATGAATAGAGAGATCAAGGAAGAAAGGGTCAAGAGGAAAGCATAGGTTTATAGCTTAGGACCCAAGCGCCAGGAGTTGTAGTTATTAAGGGAGAATCACACATATGCCCACCCCTACTTCTTAGTACAAAAAGCCCTGTCACATTTAGAGCAGTTTTTTTGTTTTTGTTTTTGTTTTTGTTTTGTTTTGCCCCTTCTACCTGGATGTCCCACCAGCAGACTAACCCCTCACATCCTAAAGTCCAGTAGTCATTTTTTGCTTCCTTAAACCCCCTCCCTATCCCCATTTGACTGGGCTTGAATCAGATGACAGGAAGCCAGTGTTTTGCAATCATCTCCCACTGCCTGTGTCTATGTAAATGTATCTCTGCAACCTCACACCCTAACAGAGCACCTGCCACAGAGCAGGTGTTCCACACCTATTGAGTGAATAACTAAGAATGCATTTATGAAGACTAAAGCATTCAGGGCTTCTTAAAGCAAACAACTGACTTAATTGTGTTTTAAAATGATTACTCTGGCTGCGGCATGCAGAATCTCCTACAGCAAGATTTCTTAATCTCAGCACTATTGATATTTGGACAGGATAATTCTTTGTTGTGGGGGATGTTTCTTACAGGATGTTTAGAAGTATCTCTGGCCTCTACTCACTAAATGACAAGTAGCAACTCCTCTCCCCCATTATGAGAACCAAAAGTATCTCCAGGCATTGCCAGGGTCCTCTGTTTCCCCAAGATTGTCCCTGGTTGAAAATCACTGTCTGGAAGAAAAAGAAGATGAAAGACCAGTCAGAAGTAGGCCATTCACCAGGAAATATTATAAGAGAGGGAAGAAAGTGCATTCACATTCATTGAGGATGTCTACTATGTACCAGGCACTTTGCATACATTGAGTCATTGTAAAAAGGGTATGAAATAAGTCTCATCCTCATTCCACGTGACTCTGAAAGACTCCCAGGGTTACCTGCGGTCAGGCTCTCAAATGATTAAACCCTAAATGGACATCATCACTTTTCATGGCCCCATCTGAGGGCAATAAAGTGTAATTCCCATGCCATGTCCAAAATGAGTGTTTGACCTTGCTCTGTAGATATAATTTAAGTTATTCTGGGAAGGCCTCAAAATCACTCCAAAGGGGAGCAGGGTGGCAGTTCTTCAACACAAACTGGCCAACTCCAGGACCTATATGTCTGCTTCCTTTGCCCGAGTACTTGGCCATCCCTGGGGATTCTCTCAGGACCCAAGCAATGGCTGGGCTGAGAGCTGAATGCTGTAGCTGGTTCACTTTCCTGGTGACTTCCAGCTCACAGGGTCCTGGCAGGTGCCCCTGCATTCATTCAGCAGCTTGGGGACTTGGTTTGTGCTTCTCTGCTCCCACCAACGCCCGCTGGTTGCTGCCAGTATTAATAACATGAGCAGCAGGAGACTTTACATCAGAATGGGGGCTGTCTGGATAATTATCCAGTGGGCTACGACCAGTCAGTAAATTACTCCGTGACCTGGGAATTCAGCAGGTTACCACCATCACTCAGACCCACTCACTTTATTGCTCTCCTCTCCTGCTGCACTGATATTTATTTGTCTAGTTTACATTCAGAGCACTGATTTCATGCCTTTTTGTTTTCTGGCTAAGAGGTGAGAAGTAGCCGCTTTGGGGAAACTAGTTCTCAGGTCAGTGGGGTGGCTGTGGTGACGTGGGGAGGGGAAATATTGCAGTCTTTGTTTCATGCAATCATTTAATGCACCCCTGCATGTCAGCGTTTCTTCTCCACGGCACTCCCAACATACTTCAATCTTTTTTTTGTCAGTTGTGATTCTCTCTAGTAAATTACCGATACGTGTAACCTTGCATATTGGGAAAGGGCAGAGAAAAACTCTCACATCACTCCCAACTCACTACACTCATTCAAGTGAATTTTCCCAAACTCAGCGGCCTCTCACTTTGGGGCCTTTCCACAAACTGTTCCCTTTACCAAGAATAACCTTGGCTTTCCCATTTACCATATTCTCCCCTGAGATGTCACTCTGTCTGGGAAGCTTCTCCTAACCCAATCAGAAGGTAGCCAGGTTCCCTCCCACCTCACATCATATATTGTGCTTTATATTTGTTTGATGCAATTCCCCGTTTGCTTCAATTACTTGTTTTTTTGCCTGTCCTACCTTTCAGAGTGTGAGCCTGGGGAAACAAGAATCAGCCCATATCTTTATCAGGCCCCATGTAAAGTAGCCAAGGAGAATAATAGACACAGAAAGGTATTTCTGAGCTCCACCTTCCAGCCAAAACTGGTGGCTTGCTTTAGCTGAGCCAAGACACCAACTTCCCTACCAAGCACCATTCACCAAAGGGAATGCGGCCAGGATTCCCAATGGGGAACCTACCTCTTCACCAAAGGACTTCATTCCCATTCCCTGAAAGTATTAACTGTCCCTCTCCCTCTAACTCACCAATCTCTATCAATCCAGCTCAAGACAATCCTGTAATCCTCACTTAAAGTTCACTTCAACTCCACAATGCATCTAAAAAGCACAAATGTTGCTGGTTTGCTGGTTAAATTGCTTTATAACCTTCCTTATGACATTTCCATGGGTTTGGCTTTGATCTCCTTTGGCATAGAATGAATTCATGCTCTCCGAGGCGCCCTGGTTTCAGGGTTTCTGATTCTGAAGTTTGGAATATAATTCTGTGATTCTGCACCATAAAGGTAGCATGAGTTTCTACTTTGCTGCAAAACATTTTTGCACAAACAGAATATAAATAAAGTAATTAATTAAAATACATAATTTACCTACTGTTTTCCAGAAAAGTGCAGCAAGTGAGACCCTAACGGGGCCTCTGCTTACTTCCTGATTAGTTCAGTCTACTACTGATAACAAGCTGTTTTTCATTCCTTCGTGCATGGTGCGTTTCTGAACAAAGTGTCTTTACCTGTGCTGCTCCCACTGCCTGAAATACCCTTTCTCCCCCGCACAACTGCACACTTCCCATTCTGTATTGGAACCCACCTACAGTCACCTCCTCAGAACAGGCGCTCAGAGGATATCATTTTGGCCCCAAATCACAGAGGAGCCGGCTGCAGAATCTAAAGTGTAGCTCTCTCCTTCCCTCATGTGTCCCTCTCCCATCCCATCCCCAAGACGGAGCGGCTAAGCCACTCTTTCAACTCAGGTGAAAGATTTTAAGTGTCACAAGCGCTCTGTCAGCCAGCACCAGGAACAGGCCCTTCTCCGTGCCCCCATTCCCAAAGGTGACTGCAGTCCTCCATCCTCAGGATGCCCTGGAAAAAGCACGCAATGGGCTGCAAGTTTTGCCCTTGTCGTTTAGCAGAGATAGTGCTTTCTGTCAGAGCTTTGGGCTCATCCTGGCGTTTCCTGTGCTTTTGTGCTGCTGAGAAGGTGAAGCATACGGGTATCAAAAGCTGCAAACAGTCCCTACCTCTGGAGACAGGCATTTACTAGAAGAAAGAGCGGACCAATGGCTTCCCAGAGCATTGTGCAGCCACATTAGAGAGAGGATTAAGCAGATACATTCAGCGACTCTAACAGATTTTCTTTAAGCATTGAATACGCCTCTCACACTCACTCAGATAATCACATTAGTTTTGTCATTAAAAGATCCCTTCATAGAAAGCACCTAAACCGCTTACACCACCCAGAGAGGTCGCATACATTATCAGACACCAAGACAAACAAAAGGGGTTTTTTTGGTTCCACATCTCAGTTTTCTTTCTTCATCACAAAATTTGGGAAATTAGGTAGAAGTGACTTTGCAAATGGCCAAGGGCTGAACGGCAACTCTCGCTGCTTTCCCTAGTCAGTGCCTCCGCAATCAGAAGTGGGAAGACAGAAGCCGCCTTCAGCGCAGAGGGCAGCAAAAACACAGCCGACAGAGATGAAGACAGCAGAGCAAAGGAGGGAAACAGCGCTCGCCTCTCTGCCACAGGAAACTGCACTGGACAGCCAAGAAAAATTAGAAGAGCACAGAATTTGGAATCAGACAACTGGCACTTACTAGACCTTTGGTCATGGTTGGGCCAGAGGGGAGTCACTTTATTTCTCTTGGTTGCAGAGTCCACCTTTATACAGTGGAGAGAATTATCTGTCCTTCCTCTTGCCCAGAATGTTTGAGGGCTTCAGATGAGAAAAGACGGGCAGAGGGGTTCTGAGGTCTATAAACTACGAACTAAGCATTAAAGGGGAGGTTTTCATTCCTTGTCTTTTTATGGCCTCAATAATGAGAGGAGCTATGTGAAGTTTTGTTTTTTCACTGTAACATGACTGGTACTTAACTACTGATATATAATGGGTGTTTAATCATTTATTCAATGAATGGTGCTTTTACCTCCTCCCCGCCCCCGCCCCATCCTCAACTGCCCTGAAAACTCCGCTCTCTCAAGTCCCAGTTTCTCTGTTCTCTTCATCATCCCTGCTGCCTTCATGATTCATGGCATCCTGCATGCAGCACAAATTCTGAGTCCAATGCAGTTAATTACCTGACTATGTGACTATCTTTGCCCATTAGCTTGAGTCCCTTGAACACACTGGGTTTTACTTTCAAATGCCTACTTACTATCACTGGACCTGCACAGAGCCGCTGTTAAACAAATGTTTGAAGGAATGAATTATAAGAAAAACAACCATTCAAAGGCTTGGGGTTATTTGGCCCATGGAAGAGGAAGTAACTTAAGAATCAGTTCCCAACATAAAGATTACTGAATGTTAGAGCAGGTGTCTGCACTAAACATGCATTGTGCTATTGTGCTGCTGAGCCGGTAAAGTGTAAGGCTATTGGGTGAATTGCATTAACAATCAGTTTTTCATCTCCTTTGAAGGGTAAAACTGGAAGAAAGTTCTTTAAATTGTGATGGAGAAGATTTAGTTTAAATTAGATTAACATCAACACTGTTCCAATCTGGGGCCGGACAACTCTTTGTGAAGGGGGCTGTCCTATGTGTTGTAGAGTGTTCAGTGGAGTTCCTGGTTTTCACCAGCGGCAACAATGGAAACAGCGCTAGCACTGCCAAATGCCCCCTTGGGAGCACATTGTCGCTCACTAGCTGAGAGCCTCTGCTTTTGACCTAAAGAGCAAACTCCCATAGGAGAGAGGTTTATGACATCAGAAAAGAGCAAAAGAGATGGTAGAACTCTGACCATAAGTTCCTTAAGACAGAGCAGATGGGCATTTCCCTGGTTTACAGCGTACCTCCCCTTCTGAAGGCAAGTAAACTAACCAAATGAACTGACTTGATGGTACCATATGAAATATTTTCTGTCAGCCCTATGGGAGATTTCTGAAACAAGAGTAATCTGGTAGCCTTTAATGATGAGTCAAATCATCTAACATCTCTCTCTTCAACAATCTTACTTAAGGACAATTATTGTACATTCAACATTATTGAAATTAAATTATCACCATAGCACAAATTTTCAGAGTTCAATAGCTCAGAGTTATTGATGGGCATTTTGTTTTCCTATGGATTCACCTATTTAATATAGGGAAATAACATTTTGTTGATACTAGCCATCATAAAATGTAAACACAATTATTGTCATAAATCTGGATATACCTTCAAGGATTGAAAGTAGCTTTGTTTTAGTTACCCTGTTTGCATATAGTGCAGAAAAGGTCTACATGTTTTAGCACTACGTACATTAGCGATCCAAAATCAAGAGGCAGATAAAATTTGAATTCTTTAAACATTCATTAAGTTCTATAATAACATCCAGGTTTATCTTCCTTTCACTAACCACGTTCCCTGTTAAGCACATCGTAACAACAGCACAGTGAGGTGAATGATGAAATAAAAAGAATTTCGATACACTAGAAAACAGTGCTCAGTGATACATTTACATTCTATTTATATGATTAAACATTTGATCACACAGTACCTTCCTATGGATTACTGGCTAATTTGGGGTGGGGTTTATACTGTTAGAGGTATTACTAACACAACTACTTCCCTTATATGCAAACATTAGAGCTATAATTTTATCCAGAGTAAAACGGATTATGGAAGTTGACTGGGCAGCTTCTCAAATAATGTGGCTTTATGAAATCAGGGAAATATGAGCCAAGCTGCCCTGGACATGAAATGGTTCCTCAACCTGCTTTTTACTACATCAAAGTAATCGGCACAGACCAACACGGTCAATCAGGTCATTCTTAATATGAACAGATGCGGGGAGAAAACAATTGTATGTACATGAGTAAACGTGAACTAGATGCATTTAGCAAGGAATGTCAGGTGTTCGTTCTGTTTTTGTTTTTTTTTTTTGGTTTTTCTCTGGTACCGGGAACCGAACTCATGACCTTGCGCTTGCCAGGCAGGCGCTTTTGCCGCTGAGCTAAATCCCCAGCCCCCAGGTGTTCGTTCTGGATGAGGCTTTACCGACTGCTCATTTCCACAGCTGCGTGCTCAGCGTCTGGCCCGAAGAGCGTGCCGGGCAGCCTGCCGTGGTGCTGGGGTTCCAGCTGAAGCCCGCTGCGGAGCTGGCACTGCCCATGCCCATGCTCATGCCCGCCATTTGCTGGTTCACCTGTGAGAGGCCCCACTGGGGCTGCTGAGCTTGTGGTAGGCCGAACTTGCTCTGGGGTGCACCCATCTGTCCCACCATTCCTCCTTGGGGGCCAACAGCATTTTGAGAAAGGGGCATCACACCAGTTTGTGCATTTCCCATAAACCCGTTGGGCATGGGCATGCCCACTATCGTGCTTGTGCTCGGACCCATCACATTTCCTAGGAGGCCAGGAGCCGGAAGCACAAGTACCCTTTGACGGGAAACCTTGAAATGTGCTTGGTGCTTGTGAGGTTAACGGTATATTTGTGGGCCCCTAAACACACCAGGGGTGCTCTGCTGTTGAATGGTTCCTGTGCCATACAGAGATAAGATAGAGTCTTTGGAGAGTTGTTTCTTTGCTACTTCTTCTGATTTTGTAGTCTGCTTAGTGAATAGATCCAGATCCCCAGATGTTTCTGTAGACAGGGTAGCAGCTGCTGGTACAGAGGAATTCCCCTGAGCTGGGGGCATGACAGTTGCAGGTAAAGGATTAGAAATCAGGGGTCCAAAGATGTCCAGATCATCGTTGAGGGCCGGCCCCATGGCTGTGCTCCCATTGGTCACTGGTGCTTCCTCAGGGCCATCAAGTCCTAAAAGATCAACAGTAGGCTCTGCAGCTTTTTTAGGGCTGATATTTTTTTTAGGCTCCAATTGTTGATCTTCTTTCTTCTGTAGCTTTCCAGTTGTAAGTGGTTTTGTAAGCTTTTCTGGCTCCTTTTCTCTCTTTTTCTCTTCCTTTTTCTTCTCCTTTTCTTTATTTGTAATAGCTATAGTATTTTTATTGTAATACTTATTTTCATATTTATCTCTGTTGAAAAATTCTACTGCTTGATCTGTCTGTGGTCTTCGAAAGTTGTCTGGAAGATTGGCTTCATAGACTAGTCTTGCTTTAGTATTTCCCATATCTTGCACGCACTGTATCTGTTCTGGTGTCCATTGGCCTAGGATGACTGACTTGACCCTGGATACATGAGCTCCAAGATTTCCATGAATTCCAGCACATCTGATGCAAATAAATTCAGCAATATTCCAGGAAGCCTGTCGGGGACCTGGCCGCCGGGCCCTCGGCAAACTCAGCCCCGGAAGCCGCGGCGGGGGCAGCGGCAGAGTTGAGGGGGCGGTGGCACCGACGTGCCCCGCCTCTGCTCCCCGCGGCCCCTTGATGGGCATTTTTGAACTCTTCTTTGGCTATGTACCTCTACATTTCAGGGATTACAAAACAAAGGAAAACCACTTCCTCCTGAATCCACAGAGGAAGTCTAGCAACTGATGCCAGCATCTCTGTGGAAGAAGCCTCTGCCTTTTTATCTCAACTCTTCCTCTACATGAATGGAGCTACCATCAGCTCCTGGTTCACCTGTGAGCCACATTGGGCGATGGAATATCCAGGTGTCTGACCTCATTTTATTATAATTGATTCACTTGTGTTACAAAACATCATTCTTTTTTCTCCCACTTTACTACTAAGGCATTTAAACTGGCCCAGAAACATTTATGTAGCAATATTTTGGCTGAAATGTCCCTACAGGCACTGTAAATCTATTTCTGCATTAAACTAAATCAGGAAAACAACCCCCAAAAATGATGTACCTATAGTGTTGTGTATTTCATGAGTTCATTATAGAATGTTGATACCCATTGGTGTTGTGTCTTTCATCTACACTGAGGAATCATATTAGGACAAATTCAATGCAACTTAGCAGTATATGTGGGGAAACTGAAGATCTCATTCATTACACCAAACATTCCCCTTTTCTGAGGCTCCTGCAGAAAGTATATTCCTGGGCTTCTTCACGTTGATTGGTTTGTTTTTATCTTATGTGAAGTATTTAATTGATTGCTTTTCCTCTTTGTTTTCTGCTATGAAGTTTTGAGCCAAGTTTTCTTGGCCCTCAACTTCAGAAAAATATGGAATTCCAGGTCAGCATTTCCCACTGGATGTTCGGCAGAGCAGTAGTTCCTCAAATATGGCATAAAAAAAGAAAAAGATCCAGAGAAAGTAAGTGTGAGAAATGATTCTTGTGGACTCATAATGCACAGAACAAAGGTTTGAGAGATTCTGCAGTACAGAAAACTGTTTAAATGTGCTTCTGCATGTTCAAGCAGTTTTTTTCTCATGGGGCCCTTTTTTGTGTAACACCTACTAAGGTCTGGCCTCATTAGCATTCCACAAAACTATTTGAAAAATGCTGCCTTATGGTTTGCACTTCTAGCCCAATTTTACATCTCTCTTTTTCAATATCTTTTGTCCCACTTGTGGCAGGTTTAATACATATTTTTAGATCACCTGAAATTCCTTCAGAACTAGGAGAGACAAAAATAAAAAGGAAGGAAGGAAGGAAGGAAGGAAGGAAGGAAGGAAGGAAAGAAAGAAAGAAAGAAAAAGAAAGAAAGAAAAAGAAAGAAAGAAAGAAAAGAAAGAAAGAAAGAAAGAAAGAAAGAAAGAAAGAAAGAAAGAAAGAAAGAAAGAAAAAGAAAGAAAGAAAGAAAGAAAGAAAGAAAGAAAGAAAGAAAGAAGAAAGAAAGAAAGAATAAAAAACATATCAACCTGTATGATCGTCAGAAAGTAAGTTTATCACTCCAGGCCTAGATTTCTTGTTAAAGACATTAGCCGTGTCAAACACACACACACAGCTACATGATACTAAGATTGCTTTCTAGCTGTGCTATTGTAAGGGTCTTGCTTTCTATTTCCAGTGTTAAAGTTGGCCCAATCTATTGGAACTAGGCCCTCCTTGGCTCTGGAATGGCTTTGTTTCTGGTCAGTGTTTTTCTGTTTCCACCTAATGTCAAACTTCCTTGACTAAAGAGTACCAGGCTGACAGAGTGGGAAACATAGCCAAGGGCACATGCTTTTAGAGTAAGAGTTAACTGGGACATCCAAGTTCCAGAGGTCCTGAGGATGAGGAGATCACCTTTCCAAAATCCAAAGGTGCCAATGGCAGCAGTCACGTGAGCACATCAGAGCTGTGAAAGGTGCTTGGCTATACAAAGAAATTAACAGCAAGCTTTGTCTTCCACCCTGAACTGCATTCATTACATATAAACTTCTTTTTTTGTATTTTTTGAGACAGGGTCTCACTATGTAGTTCAGGCTGGCTTTGAGCTCACTTTGTAGCTCAGGCTGGTCTCAATTTGCAATGATCCTTCTGCCTCAGCCTCCCAAGTGCTGGGATTACAGGCATAAGCCAATACACTTGGTTCCAATGACTTTTTAATGGAGTCACAGAGTATTAAGGTATTTGAGTATTTTTTTAAAAATAAGTATCATGGTAGGGATCACAAAGTATCAACTCCTGAAGTACATTTCTCTATCACTAGCTCCTTGAGCCCATGCTTTGATTACTATCTACCCCCATGACTCTGCAGACCAGGCTCAGATGCAGATCTTTTTCTCATAGCCCTACTTGACAGCTAGCTCCCCTCAGTTATTTCTGAAGTGCATAAGAAACAGCATGACGAAACTGAACTCATATTCTTCCTGCCCATCCTGGTCACTCTCTCACGCTCCATCTCCAGTGTATGGCACTGTCCTCTAGCTAACTGCACAAACCAAAAGTCTTTATCCTTGACAACAGCCCAACTCATGTCTTCTACATAGAACCCATCACCAAGTCACACTGACTGTGCCTAGCAAATCTCTGCCCAATTCATCCACTTTCCCTTATTTTTATCTCTGCTACTCAGGTCAAAGTTATCCTCTTTTCTCCCCTGTAGAGCTGTAAGAGTGACCTCCTACATTATGTGCTTACAACCTAGAATTCATACTCTATAGCCAGACTGAGCCTTTAAAATGAAAATATGTTCATGCTATTCCCTGATTAGTCTCTAAGTGTCCTGTCCTTTGTGATGATTCTTCATTATAATCTACATAAGTGAGCTTTCCCCCAAATCCACCTTACGTCACTTTCTCTGTAGTTGCCTCCTGTTCTATTGCAGAGGCCTTCTTTCTGTTCCTCATATGTGCTGCACTCATCTTCCAGCAATCCACCATTTGGAGCACAGCTACAACACTCAATCTCAAGGAAAGCATTGTTATTCCCTCAGGTTCACTCAAATTCCCTACAAAATGTCCTAACCTAGTAGTGCCTACTCTTTTAGCACTTATCATTGCATCAATATGTTATATTACTTGACATCTCATGCCTCTCTTCCACTAAAATGTAAAATCAGAATAAGTACTGTGTTTGTTTTGTCACCATTGTATTTTCCAGATTTTACTTTATGCTTAGGAGATGGCCGGGCATGGTGGCATACACCTGTAATCCCAGCATTCAGGAGGCTGAGGCAGGAGGATTGCTGCGAGTTCAAAGCCAGTCTCGGCTACAAAGTGAGCTCAAGACCAATCTGAACTGCATAGTGAGACCCTGTCTTAAAAAGACAAAAAAAAAAAAGATATATTTGAATATGCTTAGGAAATAATCTATTAAGTAAGAGTAGGAAAAGTATCTTTCTTGATTATTACTTGGGACAGTTACAATGAGTATTTATAGACATAGAACAAAGCAATTGTTTAATTTATTACATCATTTTCCAAATTATGTTCAACTATGGCTCTTTCTACCATATAAGTTATTGGCCTTTTGTTAACAGTGTTTTTTTTTTTTTTT
>NW_004955414.1:9631222-9704691 GCF_000276665.1 Chinchilla lanigera | reverse complement strand
TCCGGTACCGGGAACCGAACTCACGACCTTACGCTTGCCAGGCAGGCGCTTTTGCCGCTGAGCTAAATCCCCAGCCCCTGGCCCCTGGCCTTTTGTTGAACACCTGTGCTCCAAGAAACACCGTGAGATAAATAGATAGATGACAGATAGATATATAGACAGATTGATATAGATAGATAGATTCATAGATAGATAACCTTGTGAATGAGTTACCTTAATAACTCCCCCTTCCATCCAAAGGAGTTTATGTCTGTAACCATGTTTCCATGGTTCTACCCTAACCTAAGCCCCTGAGGGCTGCGCCTCTACAGGCAATAAGGACAGTGAGGATACCATTCTGTGAAGTCCCCGAGGGTTTTGCACAAATAGAGAACAGGAAGCTGGTCTGCAGGGAGAGTGAAGCAGGCACAGGAGCAAAGCCTTGGGGAGGGCCCCTAAACTTGGATGGGTCAGGAAAGCAGGAGTTAGGCAACCTGAAGGAGGATGTTCTTTCTGAAGAAATTCAAATTTAGAATTCTTTTAACTAGTGGTTCGCAAAGTGTGATTCCTCCAGCATCACTTGCCCATTGGAAATGCAGCTTCCCAAGACCTACCCCAAAACAGATTAGAAACTCAGGGTTGGGGCTCACCAAATAGCACTTTTGGAAGCCCTTTGCCTAATCCTGACATACACTTTAGGAGGCTGGCTGAACTATCAACATCTGAGATACAAATTTAACCTACAGGTCAACAATGGTGACTTAAGCCGAAGACCAGAGAAATAGAACATTTCCATCTTGACTTACTGACTTTCCACACCCCAGTTACATTCTGTTATTATGATGCCTACTAACCCAAGTCCTGGAGAAATTCTTACATGACCTCAGTGAAGCCCCTCTTTTCAGGTGGTTTGGTCAGATTATGTTTGAATCCAAAGAAAGATTAAGCTACACAAGTAAAATGAAACAAAATATGGAGTCAAGTCCAATTCTTCCAAAAATGAACTATGATGAGCTAGAAAATAAAATCCTAAAATTTATATAGAGCCAGAGAAGACTGAGAATAGCCAAAGTAATCTTGAGGGGGAAGAAAGGAAAGCAAGAGGCATCACAATCCTGGATTTCAAGTTATAAGTGGTAAAAATAGCTGGCAACAGACATATGGGTCAACAGAACAAAACTGAGGATGCTGAAACAACCATCTTATCTTTAACAAAGGAGCCAAAAATATATGCAGAGAAAAACCAGCCTGTTATAGCTTGTATCTAAGTGTCCCCCTAAAGTTTCATGAACTCATAGGAGGGGCATTTTTGAAGATGGCTGGATCACGAGTGTGTGGTACTGGGACTAAGGGTGTGTGATAACTAAAGTAGTCCACTGTCTGTTTAGCATAGTTCTGAGTGTGGATAATGGGAAGGCCCACCTGCACGTGGGTGGCATTAATCAATACGCTTCTGGCCTGGATGGAATATAAAGGGAGGCTTGCTGCGACTGTGGCTGCTGCTGATGCTTTGCTGCTTCCTGCCTACCCTGCCACGGACTGTTTCTCCTCTACCATGCTCCTCTCCTTGCCACCCTGTCCTGAAACTAGTTAATTATGAAACCTCTACAAACTGTGAGCCAAAATAAACCTTCCCTCCTTTAAGGTGAATGTTGGATATTTTGTCTTAGCAACAAGAAAAGTAACAAAGACACAGTCTCTTCAACAAATAGCACTGAGAAAACTGGTTATCCACATTCAGAAGAATGAATCTAGACCCTTATCTTTTACCCTGTATTAAACTCAAATCAAAATGGATCAAAGACCTAGATATTAAAACAAACCACTAGCAGGTAAAATAAGTACAATTCTTGAAGACATAGGCATAAGCAAGAATTTTCTGAACAGAACTCCAACTTCCCAAGAAATAATATCAAGAGTCAACAAATGGATTGTGTCAAATTTGAAAGTTTCTACAGGGCAAGGGAAACAACACAGTAAAAGAGATAACCTACAGAATGGGAAAAATATTGTCAGCTATTATCTACACTAATATCTAGAATAAAGACCATGAAAAAATTAGATCCCAGAATTAAAGCCCCAATTTAAAATGGGCAATTGAAATGCAGAACAGAAAATTCCAGTAAGAAATTTCCAATAAAAATTTTTCAGCACCTTTTGCCATCAGAAAAGTGTAAATCAAAACAACGAGATTCCATTTTATTCTAGTAATGGTGCCATCAAAAACTCAAAAAACAGGGGCTGGGGATTTAGCTCAGTGGCACAGCACCTGCCTGGCAAGCACAAGTTGTGAGTTCGATTCCTGGTACCAGAAAAAAAAAACCAAAAAACAAACAAACAAAAAAAAACCTCAAAAAACAACAAATGTTGGAGAGCCTAGAGAGAAAAAGGAATGCTCCTACACTGTTAGTAGGAATGTAAATTAGTGTGATCATGATGGAAATCACAATGGAATTTCCATTGGATCTAGCTATACCTCTTCTTGGTATCTTTCCAAAAGTGTTAAGAACATCATCTTACAGTGATACATGTACACAATGTTTATAGCAGCAAAATTCATCATAACTAAATCATGGAAGCAGACTACATGTCAATCAACAGATGAATAAAGAAAGGGTGGTATATACACACAATGGAATATTACTTGGCCCATAAAAATGGTTACATTTCAGTTATTTGTAAGAAAATGGGTGGATCTTGAGTTCATAATGCTAAAGGAAATAAACTAAATACCAAAGGTTAAATGTTGCATGGTTTCTCTTAGACAAGAAACTCAAAATATAAACAATTTAAAGAACAAAATGAAAGACAGATGATAGGAAGTAGGAGGTAGACTCTGTGGCAACAGGAAGGCAATCTGAGGATGGGAGGCGACAGAAGAGCAGACAGCAAAGCAGGAGAATAAAAACAATCAAGACACAGCATGTATATGCACCAACTGCCCATAGTGAACGTAATTACTATGTATCACAAGCATACACTAATAAGAAATGAGGTATTAGGGCTTAGGCAAGCCCTTTTTCTCTGAGCTACAATCTCATTACCTACAAAATGATGGGGTGGGGCATGACATCCAAGGTGCCTCCACTTTGATATGCTGGTTTGGACACTCGCTCCTCTGGATAATTTCTAACTCTATAGATCCCCTAAGGAAAGCAGATGAACAAAAAGAGAAAATAAAAAGCACTACAATTCTGTATCTGTGTCGGGGGTGTCGGGGGGTATGTGTGTGTCAAAACATAGTCTAGTAATTAGAAGGATAAACTCGCCACTCCCCCAGGCTGGCCTTAAACTCCTAACAGCATGATCCTCCTGCCTCAGCCTCCTATATAGCTGGGACTACACATGCCCACCACCGTACCCAGCAATAAACTTTCAATAAGGCTTACTTGATGTTCTAATAATGTTTCAATTTAAAATTAAGTATTAACTAACTTAGATTAAGCTAACTTCAGTTCAAGCTGCTGCCTATATGCACAATATGACTAGAGTGATAGGAACAAATTACACTTGCAGGAAAAAAAAAAAAGACATTTCTTTCATTCAGTTGTAAATGTAATTTATCCAAACAATCAGCATTAAATGAAATGACACAGTATTTTAAAGATTCAAATCAAGTAAAAAGGTTTCAGGGAAAAGAGCCTACAATCCTAAAATAAGTAGTAAGAATATCCTCTGTTAAGTCTAATACTTTGTACTACATAACTTCTTGGTTGACAAAGAATAAAAACTAGTATTGTTTTTAACCTTTAAATTCACATCCCAATAGACTGCCCTCTGATGCTGAAATAAAAAATAGGGACCAACTGTTTCAAAGGACACCTCATCATGAGGAGAAATGAAGACTTCCAAAACAAGACAAAAATGTTCCTGTATCTCCCAGAGGCCAGGGAAAGTAAAGCAAATATCAATCTCTCACCCATATCTGTACTTTTTAAAAAAGTAACTGCTTTTGAAATGATCCAGCTCAAGGTGTAGTTTTTAAAACCAGAAAATGTTCCCAAGGCAGGGTAAAGAAAATAGAAAACAGGGAAGAAGAAATCTTTCAACAGAGTAGGGACTGTTAGTCTGTGTCCCTGAAAGGTTTTGATCGAACTCTATTTATTATCCTAGAAAAGCTCTTCTGAAGAAAGGTCTCAGTGTAAGCACTGCTTGAAAGAAGCCAACCCCTTGGAAATAGGAACGGCTCAGCCATTTATTAATGTCAAATATGCTGCCTGCATGAATTAGTCAGCTTGTCTTTTGGAAGCCATACAGAAAAGTCCCCTCGCACCTGCTTCTCAGCATCCTGACACTTCTGGCTTTACTGACAGCAGTAACAACCACCAGAAAATGAATTTTAAAAAAAAAAAAAGTTAAACTCAACACATTCTACTTACTGAGTAGCCAATTCACCAATTTTTAAAGGCTTTTTTCTTAAAGTACCATCAGTGACCACAGCATAGAACTCATTCTGATTTCAAGCGAAAGGCGAAACAGTCATTTTCCTAAACTGGCAAGAAATTAACCAAATTACCACAAAACTGACCTTCAAAACAAAGAGAAATGGAGCAGGAAAAGGCTGGCTTTCTTGCTGGCTGTACCACAGTGGCAGATATCCCAGAACTAAGAGAAGTTGCCAAATGACAAAGAGAAAATTAAAGGACTTTTCAAAACAGCCAAGCTTAAGGCACCCTGCACTCCCACAGTGCAGTAAGCTTCAGAAGCAACACACAGGTATACGGTCCAGCCTTATTCTTTATTTGCTGCACAGTTCAAAGTTATTAAATCAAGTATAAAAGAAATGAGCCCCATTTCCTGGACTGGCACCAGATGTCCTTCCTACCAGCTGCAATTACATCATTTTTTAATCTGTCTTCTGTTTTTCCTTTGCGGAGGGTAGGGGTCTTACAAACGAGCCAAAGAGATTTCAGCCTCAAAACCAAGGAGAAATCCCTGCTTGTGGAGAAATAAAGGAAGTGAGTCTCCTATGAAAGGCAGTCAGGAACTCCGCACGAGTTGTAAAAGCCATTGACGGTACTAAAGGTGCCATGATTATATTTTTCCTGGAGGTAGCACAAAGACAGTGAGGACCCAGGCATTCATAGTGGTGGGATGCTGTTCGCACTTAGATTACCCTCTCTTCCACCCCAACTTCAGCTCCACCAAATCTAACAAAAAACAAGCAAAAGTAGTAACATGTAGAAAATCAAAGTGAATGAGAATGTGGGTAGGAGGAACATAAAAAAGGTGAAAATGATCCAGGCTGTTCAGCACTGCCTTCTGGCATAGAGACATAGAAGGCTGTTCAATGCTGCCTTCTGGCATCAGAGACATAGAAGTCTCCGATCCACTGTTTCATGTGTTTCACTTCCAAGGAGCGCGCGCGCAGCACAGACGCAGGATCGTAGACATTGTTGGCTCGAAGATCTAAATGATGGGCCCCGTCTGCGATGGTGATTGCAACCAAGGTAGCTGAGATGTCTTTGGTTACTCCGCCTCCTGACCAGGGGTCTAGGTCACCATTACTGCATATAAGGAAAAGGAGAAAAATTAAGGTTATTCATTTTTCATATTTCATATTTAAACTCAAATAAAATAGGAGAAATCCAGTATATGCCTAACACTTAAAATCATAAACTCCTAGCCTGAGAGATTTGATCTGAGGATCTAACTCGTCATATAGAAAGGTGCTTTATATCCATCATCTGATGGAGATAGCAAAGTCTACCTGATAAGGTTGTAAGGATTAAACCAATTGGTGCATGTGGAAGAATTTAATAAGATTCAGATGTAGGGCTGGGGATTTAGCTCAGCGGCACAGCACCTGCCTGGCAAGTGCGAGGTCATGAGTTCGATTCCCAGTACCAGAAAAACAGCAAAAAAAGAAAAAAAAAAAGATTCAGATGCATAGGAATTCTTCAGTACTGGCTTCCTGCTTTTCCAGAACCCAACTACTAAAGTGATAAAGAAAAAAAATCTATATTCACAGATCAAATTATCCCTTTGCCAAAAGAAAAAAAAACTACTTATTTCTATTGCTTTATTGAAAGGAACAGTTAGTGTTTAATTGTTCGATCAATCTTACATGCCTATATTTATCTGAGTAACCAATCTGAAGATATCAATATGTAATACAGCCACCACTGTTAATTTCCTATCACCTTGTCTTGTCTGAAATTCTGTACTGCTTGTATCATTTTTGTGTTATTTTGTAAATGTATGTGTAGTTTCTTAATATGTTTTCATTCTTTTACTTTAGAAAGAAAGAAAGAGAAAGAAAAAAAGGAAGGAAGGAAGGAAGGAAGGAAGGAAGGAAGGAAGGAAGGAAGGAAGAAAAAGAAAGAAAGAAAGAAAGAAAGAAAGAAAGAAAGAAAGAAAGAAAGAAAAGAAAGAAAGAAAAGAGAGAAAGGAAGGCACGCCAAATGTTTTGTTCAATAGATACAATACTTTGGAAAATGGGATAATGGAATTGTAAAAAGTCCCCAGGATCTGGAATCAGAAACCAGGGGCATTATTGAAAGACCTTCACTTTACATTAGCTTTAAAGTTAAGAAAGCACAGCACTACTAGGTTAATTAGCTCTTACCGGTTCATTCAACACATTTCAGAGTGATGTAAACAAGATCACTCATTGAAACAGGTTCTTTAGTTAGCTGAGTTAAGAAAAATTGAAGAATGCTGATAGTACCCCTAACAGTATTTTCACAGCTTTGAGATATGAGTCATAGCCACAGAATTCACCCCATTAAAAGGTGTAGTTCAATGGTTCTTAGTATGTTCAGGGCTGTGCAACCATCACCACAATCATTTTTAGGGCATTTGCATCCCCTGCCCCCACCAATATACTCACTAGCAGTTCCTCTATGTTGTCCTCACCCACACACACACCTCGTCACTCTCAGCCCTGGGCAAGCACTAATCTAGTCTCTGTCTCTATAGATTTATCTTCTGCATATTTCATATAAATAAAATCATAAAACTGATAGTCACTGTTACTACCTTCTTTCATCCAGCACAACATTTTCATGTTTCATACATGTTGGAGCATGAATTAGTATATCATTCCTCCTTATTGAAAAGTAATATTCTATTGTATGGATAGACCATATTTTATTCATCGATTCATCCGTTGAGACCCATCTATATTGCTTCTACTTTTTGACTATTATGAATATTGCTAATATGAACACTCTCACATACAAGTTTTTATACTGATGTGTGTTTTCATGTTTTTTGGGTATTTATCACTTGAAATCACCAATAGAACATTTTTGTATGTTCTGACATTTATTTAATGCACACTCCATTTACAAAGCCTGAAACCAAAAAGACTTCAAGGCCACTTATCAGATATATGAAATTATTTCCATAAGGTATTAATCATCAAAAAAATTCAGGTATAAGTACAATGTATACAGAGATTGGATCTTAAATGTCCCCCAGAAGCCCATGCATTGTTAAAAGGCAGGAAGGCTTTAGGTCCTCGGGGGCCCGCCCTCAAATGTGTGATCTGGTCTCTTTCTCTAGTTCACATCCCAGCTATCATCCAGGGAGCAGCTTATTCCACCATGCACTCCTGCACAGCCCCTAAACCAATCATGAACTGAAATCTAAAACTGTGAGCCAACCTTCCCATTGTAAGTTGGCTATCTCAAGTATTTTGTTATAGTGACAGAAAGCTAATAAAACTAACAAATAGTATATCTTCCCCAGACCTTTGTGGAACACCTTAGAATCAAAGTTTAACTGCTTACATAACACTTTTACATGGAACTCTAATCAGATATCTCAAACATACAGATTCCAAAAAGCTCCTGCAATGATCCAAGCCTAAGTAGCTCCACCATCACCAACTTCCCAATAAGTCAATGGCAACTCTGTCCTTTCAGTTGATCAGGTTAAAAACTTTGGTGTCATTCTTTAATCTAATTTTTTGTCTAGCACCCCATTTGTCAACACCCTCTGTCAGCCATATCTTCAAATATACCCAGACCATATCTCATAAGCCCCCGATCCAAGTCATCATTGTCTTGTCTGAATTTCTGCAACAGCCTTTCAAATATTCTTCCTCCTTCCATTCTTATGCCTACAATCAATGAAGCAATCAAAGCTACGCTATAAATCTGAATCAGGTTCTATCACCCTCTGCTTAAAACACCCCAAGTTTTCCTATTTCATTCAATACACAGTGCATTAACTATTGTTATTCTCTTATTACTTTGTTATAAAATTTTATTTTTTCATAAAATAAAAAAAGAAACCGAAGTTCTTACCAGAACTTGCAAATCTCTACATGACCTGTCCCCTCAGATGCCTCTCTGCTATCTCCTGCTAATCCTCCTCCTCCTGACTTCACTGGAGCCATACTGACCTCATCACCCTGCCAGAAAGAGAGCATGCTGGGACTTACCTCTGTGCCCTTCCTTACCTCATCCCACTAACGTCATAGCTGACTCCTTCACTTCCCCATCAGTCTGCTAAACGCATCCCTCAGTAAGGCCTTCCTGCTCACTCTAATATAGAACCTCAATGCTTTTCCCTGCTCCTGACAGTTCCTTGACCCCTCCCTGACTCATTTTTTTTCTCCTGGCACTTCTGTCCTTCTAGCATGTTCATAGATACTATTTTGTTTTATTACCTGTCACACTAGAACTCCACAAGGGCATGAGTTATTGCCTGTTTTGTCATCTACCATATTTCCAGTTCCTAGAACCTGGCCGGACTCACAGTAGGAGACAAATATTTACTGAATGAATGAAAAAAGAATTTAAATGTTTAATTGTCTATGGCCTTGTTCTCAATGTCCTCCATAGAGATCTATAATTGTATATAGGTTCATGAACATGAAAATCTCTTTAGTGCTTTTCAACATGGAAAAGCATAGTTTATATAAATAATTAACACAAACACACAAATCAAACTTCACTTATGTGTAGTAGTGGAAAGAGCAATGAACTAAGTCTGCAGATCTAAGTTGTTTTAGTTCCTTTTTTTTTTGGGATAGAGCTTCACTGTGCCATTCAGGGTAGCCTTGAACTCACTATGTAGCACAGGTTGGTGATGATCCTCCTGCCTCAGCCTCTGGAGTGCTGGGATTACAGGCATGCACCACCGTGCCCACCTCACAGATCTAAATTGTATATCCTTATTATCTGTATGACTTTGGGTAAGTTAACTGACCTCTGTGTACCTCAGTTCATACACGTACTACAGAAAAGAAAAATAATGCCCCTTTCTCACAGAGACATTGTGAGACCCAACTAAATATGTATAGAAATAAGCTAAAAACTATGAAATACAACACAAGTATGCTGTGTAATCATATCATAAGCATATCCTGTAAGCATGAGAACTGTTAATACCTCCAATTGGTAAATGAATCAGGAAAATGGATGTGAAAGAGTTTCCCATAAAAACGTAGGATACTTATGTCATCAACTTTTCCTAGGCAAATGTACAAAGTAAATGAAAAAAATAAACATTTAGGTATATTAAGTATATGCAGAAATACAATTTTAAATTCCTTATTCTATTACCATGTCTTTTTAAAAAAGAATTTAAGTATAACATAATGATACCATTACTTTTTAAAATCTACTTCAAAAGTGCACTGTTTTGATTTTATTAAAAATCAAACGGAAACCTCCCATGGAAAATAAGAGTCATAGTTTTCAACTACCAGATAAATGTGCAAAGTAAACTAAACAAAGGTTGGATTCTCTTAAATGAACAAATAGCCTTTATCATTATTCCAATCTGACAGGCCCAACCCAGATAGGAAACTCTCCATTATTTGCAAAACAAAAAATCTATCCCAACAGCCACATAATAAGCAAACTGCATTTGATTTAAAAGGTCATCTGAAACAACCTAGTGGCTTAGCAACAGTGTTTGGGGTTGCTGAGAGACCTAAGATGCACATGGACTTGAATTTCTTGGTCTTAGACATGTGAAAGCTAAAACAATCATCGGGAAATCTACAAAAAAAAAAAAAAAAAAATACTGGCTTTCATGAGAGAATCTAGATGCCTGGGTAAAATTCCCAACAACCAGCCTCCCTTAATCACTGGCAACAATTAATTTCCCTGAGAAATGATGTCAACTAGCCTGCTCCTCAGGGACTCCTTCTGAATTTATATTTAAATGACCAGGAACGGCCATTGATAAAACGATCCAAGAGTTGGGGCAAGGGGCTTCATCCAAACAAAACCAATGCAGATCTTTTTTTTTTTAATTTGCCTAAATGAGACTATTAGCACCTACTATCTCTTAAGGCTTCACGTACCCCACAAGTGTTTACCGAGTGACCCCGATATGGCAGGCACTCGTTGGGCACAGGAGATTCAGCAGAGAACAAAACAGACAAAGTCTCTGCCCTGTGGCATTTACTTCCATGACAATCTATGTACTCCTTAAGTAATGGTATTGGGTGGTCATGATGATTTCCAAATTTATAAATTGGCAATTTGCCCAAAGCTGCACAGCTAACTCAGGGAAGAGGCAGAAAGACACCAAGGTCTATTTGACCTGAGTCTTAACTGACAAATCTTAAGCAGCAGACTGAACTGTCCAACCCAAGCAGCAGACATACTTGGGTTTGTGTGAGACAGGCTACAGTGAGAAGCCTGGACACCTTCCATGGGGTCCCTTAGACATTCTCTTACTCAGAGCACAGAACAGAGAATTACTCAGGGTGGGGGGAGGGGTGCATTTTCTTCAGAAAAAAAAAGAATTTTTTGATAACAACATTTTTTACATTGGACTTTTCATACCTAGCAGAGTGAAGTAAAAGATTTCTTTGTAAAAATAGACTTGCAGCTACAGAGCAAGGAATTAGCATCTTCACACAGTCCTGCTTTAAACTTCCACATGCTCCCGAAGCCTTCTGGAGTATGTGCTTCATCCTGTGTCCTATCCACACACACACACATTCACAGACCTCCGCTATGTGCTGGTCAGGTAGCAAGTGCAAAAAGCACAGGGAGATTAAGATGAAGGCCCTGACTCTGAGACGTTCGCAATCGCCTGGGGCAGAGGGATGCAAACAGATTTTCCCCTGCAGAGTGGTAAGAGGTATTCACAGGTCCCAGAGGAGCTACGGGGCTGGTAGATATCTATGCCTCCCAGAGGAATCAGGAAAGATTTCTTGGAGGAGGCCTGAGTCTTAAGAAAAAAAGGAAAAAGTGGGGACATTCAGGAACAAATATAGAATGTCTTGTGGTTACAATGTAAAGTGCAAGGTGGAAAATATACTTCCATTTATTTATTCAAAAAATATTTTTACCATATATTTTTGCCAGATCTGGGCCAACAACTCTTTGAGGTGAGTGGTATTATTATTCCCCTTTCACAGAAGATGAAACTGAGGAGCAAAGAATTAAAGAACTGCATTTACAAAAGCTCATTCTACCTTTGCACGGCTCTTTTAGGGAGTCATTTCTTACACTGGGCTACCATCTCTATCGACTGGCCTCCGTACTATTCCCAAAATTTTTCTCACATAATCTGCCCCCTCCTCCAGTGAAGATGACACATGATGATGTTAATTTTGAAAGTCTGAGAAAAATACTATAAAAGGGCAAATAGTAACTAAAATACTTACCTGTAATGGTTCAACCCAATGAGAAAGGAAAATCTCCTAGACTAAAATTCATTTAATAAAACCTCATACAAAGATTAAAGACTCCAGCTAATTTGACTTCAACCTGAGCTACAGTTTAAGTTCAAAGCAAAATAAATGAGCTTAAAGATCAGAATATTAGAAAAATCCATGAAAATACCCCAGGGGAATAAGCTCCTAAAGAAAAGCAACAAAGTCCCATAGTTCTTCCATCTCTGCTAGGACTAAGATGAGTTTGGAAACTGCTATGACCTGGATGTCTCCCAAAATTCATGAGCTGAAATTTAATTCCCACTGTGGTAGTAAGAAGAGGTGGGGCTTTGGGCAAGTGATTAATGTCAGAGCGTTCCATCCTTATAAATGGATTAGTGCCTTATAAAAGGACTGAAGGAGCTGAACATGGTGACACATGCCTATAATCCTAGCATTCTGGGAGGCTGAGGCAGGAGGATCAAGCTTAGCCTGGGCAATTTAGCAATCTAGTGAGGCACTTTCTTAAAATAAAAAATAAATAAATTTTTAAAAAGGCTAGAGATTCAGCTCAGTGTGAAAGTCCTGGGTTCCATCTCCAGTACCACTCCCTACACACACCCACAAAATGACATTTACAATTTTACAACAGCTCTGGTTAAGAGGTATATATTGGTATTTCTCTCCTATCTCCACATTGATTTGGAGAACTATTTTATTAACTGGTTGTTGTCTTAATAATTGACAGCTTAGCCAAACATAAAAAATTTGAAGTCACAGTCAGATACCCATAGAGTCAACTCCACTAACTCTGACATGAACTGACACTGAATGTGTCATTTCTTAAGGAATAAAATAAGGACCACTTTGGGGTTTGGAGTCAGACAAGTCAATATAGAAATCTGGCTGGATCAGTTCCTTTCTTGGATTTGACATGTGACAGAACATGATGACTTTCAATTCCTTCCTCAGTAAAAAAGAGACTGTAATAGTTACACTACAGGATGGTTAGGAAGATTCCACTAGGTCATTTATTTAAAGTGGTACATGGAACAGAACAGAATGAATACTTCGAAAGTACTTATTAAATACTGATCTATCATTAACACAGCATAAAACTGAAACTCTCAGTGTCCAGTCTTTCAAGGAGCTAAAAAAGAAAAAAAAAAAAGCTATTATTTTATTGCCTAGCATTTTTCTAGTTCTTTTTTATCAGTTATTCTACAGGTGCCTCCATCAACCAAAGCTCCTGTTGGGACCAGCTCACCTGAAAACGATGTTCGAGTGTGAACTAATGTTTTTCCCTCCATACAAAGTAGTGATCCAGGAGGGCCTTGGTCTCACACCCCACTTATTAAAACACTCATCAGAAAACTGCTTCAAGTCCCACAAGAAAGGTTCGAACATGTCGTCGATACCACTAGCACAAAAGGGCATGACCATTTCTGTGCAGGCCTAGAAAGAAAAGAAAAGATCCAAAGAGAAAATGAGGCACAATGAGATGAAATAAATTACCCAAGACCATTTAGCTAGAAAGGAGCAAAGCCAAGTTCTGAACTCAGACAATCAATCTGTAAGGTCCCTGCCCCTACAGCTATGCCACACTTATTCACTGGAAGACTGGCTGAGCAGTCAGAATTAGAACTACGCATTCCTTCTTTACACGTCTCCTTCCTTCACGTCTGTCATCAGATTTAAACTTCAAGACAATTCTGAAAGAAAGCACTATTATTATTAGTTTGTTTTATTATTTGGTAGATGAAAGGATGAAGACTCAGAGAGAATTGAATTACACTCCCTTTTCTTACACTTATCCATAAAGTGCTTTCTTTATAGGATCCATCAAGATCTATCACAATATTAGATTAATTGCCTATCTTTCTTACCAGGCTGTATTTGACAGTAAGAGCATGTATTAAATATCTCTATACCTTTGAAGTCCAGAAGAATGCCTAAAGTATGGCAAGCACTCTCCATATATTTAGCGATGCTTAAATACACGAATAGCTGAATAAATGAGGAAAGTTAACCCTGGTCTCACAGAATATCGCATAAGAACCCAGTGTAGGCAAGGTGACATCTTGTATAGTCTCTGTCATAGCATGGCTGAATCAGTAAAAAGTAAATTCTGCTTGGGAAATCATATATGCTCACCTGATAGCTCCAGCCCAGGATCCCCAGACTGCTGGTTGCTGTTTCTGAAATATTCAGGCATTTTGCCTGGCCTGAATAATTATAATATACATTCAGAGCTTGGAAAATATCCTGCAGCAGCAGTGAGTCGGATACATTAGGATTTTTCAAATACTGGCACACTACCTGTCATTTTAGAAAAACAGAGGAAGAATCAGAATATAAATATAAAACTAGAGTTTAATTATACAAGGAAAAACTGATTTTGATTTGATCATAAAATATTCTTAAACATCTTAACTGCAATGCTTGAAAATTTTCTGTCTCTTGAGTGTAATCCCTTCCTAAAGTAATAAACACTGTAAATTCCCCCCCACTACGGAGTGAACCAAGTCATTCACATGATATGCAAAGTCCCCTCCACATACCACTGTGACTTCATCTTCACAACATTTGCTCCAGCCTAGTAAAACCATTCCCCGCCACACCAAGCTCTTCCCTTCCTCTTTGGCCCGTTCACTCTTTTCCTATTCTCCTACTTCACCGACGCCTAGAAAACGCTAACTCATCTTTTACAATATTACCTTCTCACTGAGGCTTTCCTGGCCTCTATCCCACAGTCTGGAAGACCTAAATCACTCTCTTCTTGTTGCTTCCCCTATGCCCTACACCTATTTCTATCAGAGCCTCTGTAATGCTCTGTTATATTCATCTGATTCTAGAACATCTCCCTCCATACTTAATAAGGTCTCTGTAACTAAACATTTGCTGAATGAATGTCTATATTTTTTTACTGCAAAATTTATAAAATTTCTTATGGAAAAGCTACACTAAGCTCCCCCATTCGTGGTGTGATAAGCATATCCTGCATCTCTCTAGCCCTCAAGTATTCCTAGCAGTGGTCTATAATCACTGCCTGAAATCCTAGGTCTGAAAATCACAGGCAATACTCAGGGGTTAGAGTGAAGGTAGCCGCTGTCTACGTGAGGCTTTGGGAACTCCCCTGAGCTACAGAAATATCCTAGATCTTCAAGAGGCCTGGGTTACATAGCTGGTGTACTTATGTGCATTTCATTGTATGTAGATTTGGGGTTTTTTTGAGACAGGGTCTCACTATGCAGTCCAGGCTGGCCTTGAACTCACTATGTAGCCCAGGCTGATTTTGAACTTGCAGTGATCCTCCTGCCTCAGCCTTCTGAGTGCTAAGATTACAGGTGTGTACAACCACACTTGGCTGTATGTAGATTTTAAACACCCTCCTAAAAGAAGAATTAAGCAAATACTGAACTCTAGTTAATGATATTAAGGTTTAATTATTTAGGGGGAAGAGGTCTGCAACTTTGAAATGCATTAAAAGCAATAGGGATAAAGAATGGATATGTGAATAAGTCAAATACAACAGAATATTATTTATAGTATTTAAATGGTAATGGATATGGATGTAGCTCAGCGGTAGAGTGTTTCTAGCATTTAACACCAGAAGAGGTTGGTGGGATTTAGGTGGTAAGTTTCTGTGTTCACTATCTATTTATTTTAACTTTTCTGTGTGTTTAAAATATTTCATATAATTTAATGTTATAATTAAATGTTAGGGAAAAAATCATAGGCAATGGAATCATAGCTAAGTAACAACAGCTACTGACTATTAAACCTTGAGTTTACAATCATGATATTCTTTCATCCTCAGAACCCCATCAGATAATTATTATCCACTATTTCATTGTTTAAAACAGATCCTTAAGTTAAATCATTTTATTCAAGGTCCCTCAGCTAGTGAGTGGGCTTAGAGTGAGGTTTAGGACTAGGCTTAGGGTTAGGGTTAGGGTTTGGGTTAGGCTTAGACTTAGCATTATGATTGTGCCCAGCTGTCTCTGGCTAGGATACATATCTCATCCATTATGTGGATGAGAGCTTAGAAAGCATCTTTTTGTAAAACTGAGAACAGTCCCAATGGCAAAGAAAATACATAAAGCTCATATGCTCTATCAGAACTTTGACATGAATTCAGTGATCTCATCCTTTCCCATTTCATATGGAAATAATATGTACACTAGGCAAGTTCTGGCACAAAAAAAAAAAAAAAAGAAAGAAAGAAAGAGACAAGTTCAGGGAAGATGCCAGGAAGGTTAGAACTCGGCAGAGTCCGGGGAGCAGGAGTGATAAGGCATTGACTGGGGATGCGCTCCCCGTCAGGACAGGAGGACACTGAGAACAAAGCTCAGAAGCCACACACAAACCCAGCCTCTCATCGCAGTTTTGCCTAAGACCAGCTTCCAGCGACACCTTCTAGAAAAAAAAAAGGAAACTTGACAATGTTGGGAAAATTTGATGCTGCTGTCCAAATATATTCTGCATGACAATATTTCTGTGGAATGCTGATACTTCATGAAAAAATTATTTAGTCAAATAATTTCAAGAACTGTTGTAGTAGCAGATGTGAAGAGTTTTGTTGACTGCAGGATTTCTCAGAGCCTTTAACATGCTCAACTGCAATGTGGCTTTCCAAAGGGAAGACAGAGTGTACATCAGTTCTAGGAAGTTTTTGGAAAAGTTGAAGGTGAGAAAAGGCAGAAAATAAGATGCCCAAACAACTGTATATAGGTACTTTTACATAGCACCTATGTGAGGTCATAAGCATAATGTACACCCTTGTTCGGGATATACGTGAAGAAAGAATCGAAATAAACCAAGAGCTTCACAAACCTATCTTGCCTAAAACAATAAGGAAATGCCAGTTGAAGATAAATGAAGTAAAAAGGTTTTATTCTTTTGACAACTTGATTAATGATGGCAAGTCAAAAACTACCTGACATTTGCATAGCACTCAGAAAATATTCCCAAAAAATATAGCAACTGGAAATACTCCAGACAATATGAAGTCAAGAACTAATCACAAGATGTAGTAAACTGCACATTGCTGACTGTGGATCAGCCTTCTTTGCTCAATCTGGACACCAGCAACAGACTCAGCTTTTTCCAGCACAAAATCACAGTGCAGACTCATGAGATGCAGAGAACAGGGTGTTCCAGCACAGCATGGTGGATGGGGCAAGATGACAGTGCAAGCTGGGCAGGGGGAAAGGAGGTACTGATGTGCAACCAGTGACCCAAAACTCTGGAAAAGAGCAGTAGCAAGCGAGTGTGACTCACATGCTGGCATTAGATTCCCTCTTCGAGCTAGAACACTGGGCTTCTGTCAGGCAAAGAAAAGGAGTCTCCATGAATAGCCATCTCTGTAAAGAACAGTTACTGTCACTCCTGAAAAGACACAAGCATGGCTGGAGACTGGCACCAGCTGACAATACATGGGGGTTGGCAGCCTCAGAACATCATGGTCAGAAACTTGGCCTCTGTTGATAGAAATTCCGTGTCAGATTAAGAGCGATCCTGAGCCCACTGTGCTCTGCGAGGTCAGATTTCCCTTGGAGGGCTGGGTCCACTTCTAAGCACACACCTCAGTAGGGACACTGACCGACATTAGAAAATTCAGAGGAAGCATGAAGGATGGGGAGCTGAGGAATAGCTGAAGCA
Organism: Chinchilla lanigera; assembly: GCF_000276665.1. NCBI lineage: Eukaryota > Metazoa > Chordata > Mammalia > Rodentia > Chinchillidae > Chinchilla > Chinchilla lanigera. Next base: position 9,687,476 of record NW_004955414.1, on the reverse strand, counting down.
ACCCTAAAACTGGTTATTTGGGTCATTCCCAAGCTTTCATTATTATAAATAAAGCCATAAAAAAAATCCCTAGGGCTAAATCTTTACATTTATAATCTTTATTTTCTTGGAAGACAGGAGTGATGATTCACACCTGTAATTCCAGAAAATTGATACCTATATATTTTGCATCCTGATCTTTTTTTACTCCCTTGCCCCGCTCCTTCCCCAGATCCCCGGCCCATCTCTACAGTGTCTGCCTCCCTGTTTCTTAACATGGCTCTCTACTTGCTTTTTAAATTATATTTTGAATCTCTTGTGTTAGAGAAACCATGCAATATTTAACCTTTTGTAAGTGATTCATTCCTCTTAGCATTATAGTCTCAAAATCCAGCCATTTTCCTATGAATGACTAAAAATTCGGTCTTTATGGCTGAGACAGACACATGCATACATATATGTGTACATGTTCTTTATCGATTCATCTGCTGATGGGCATCCAGTCTGCTTCCATGATTTAGCTACTGTGAGCTGCGCTGCTGTAAACATGGGTATGCATGTATCAGCATAGTAGGATGACTTTAGCTCATATAGGGAGATTCCCAGAAGAGGTCCTCCTGGGTCAAATAAAATTTCCATTTTTAGTTTTTTGAGAAATCTCCTGCTGATTTCCAAAGTGGTTGTACTAGTTTATTTTCCCACCAATAATATAGAATAGTTCCTTTTTCCTCACAACTTGGCCAGATCTGTTGTTGTATGAGTCTTGGACGCTGAACAAAGACGCTGAACAACTTTTCATGTACTGATTGGTCATTTATATTTCTTTTTCTGTGAAGTATCTATTCATTTCAACTGCTCATTTTTAACTCAGTATTTTCTTGGAGGGCTAATTTTTTTTTTTTTTTTTTTTTTTTTTTTTTTTTCTATTACAAGCATCAGTCCTCTGTCTGAGAAGCAGCTGGTAAATTGTTTTCCCATTGTATATGTTGTCTTTTCACTCTGCTGGTTATTTTCTTTGCTGTGCAGATTTTTAATGAGATATACTCTCATTTGTTGATTCTTGATGTTATCTGGAGTTTCTGGACAGGAAGTCTTTGCCTGTGCCTATGCCTTCAAGGGTTTTATCAATTTTTTTCTTCCACTAAATTTAGCATTTCTTTTTCATATAGAGGTCTTTGATCTATTTTTATTTGATTTTAATACAGGGTAAAGAGCTATAAATCAAAATTCATTGTTCTGCATGTGGATAACCAGTTTTCCCAGTACCGTGTGCTAAAGAGGCTATCTTTTCTGGAGCATATATTATTGGCCCCTTTGTTGAAAATAAGATGGCTAGAAGTGCTTATTTCTGCTTCCTCTATTCTATTTAATTGGTCAATGTGTCTGTTTTTGTGCCAGTGCCATGCTGTTTTTACTAGTGTGGCTTAGTAGTAGAACTTAAAGTCTGGAATTGTAATGCCTTCTGTTTTGCTTTTGTTGCCCAAGATTGTTTTGGCTATTCTGGGTCTATATAAATGTTAAAATTATTTTTTTCTAATTCTGTGGGGAAAAAAGCTCATGGTGTTTTGATAAGGACTGTGTTAAATCTATATATCATTAGGATACTACTTAGAAGTTGTGAAAAATATCACTTAAAATATTTTCTGCAAAATATTTGTAAATTTATGATGAGAACTTTATTTTAGGTGTTTCTAAGATTCTTCCCTAACTCAAACATTCTGCAAGCATCATCCTCTGGCAGAAAGAAGCATATTCACTACATATGTCTATGAACTACCTTAGCAATTTTGGTAGTAAAATTAAAGCTTAAAAAACAAAATACCAGAGTCATACTGGCAAGACCACAACACTATTCTCATGCTATTTCAAAGACCATAGTAATTCAAAAGGAGATATTCACATGTTTTTTTCAGATGTGGAGGATGAATAAGACACATAAATATTAAGTTGAACCATACAAAATTGCCACATCTGTAGGTCAAACAAATATAGGCAATTTTGGTATGGCTGCATATAATACCTCTGCTTAACCCCAATAACTTATAGAATTGTCCATTTGATGAGGGACAACACTCAGATAGCCCCTGTATTATACTTTTTATTTTGTGGCTTCTTCTAAATAATTTTAAAATAAGGCCATGAGTTCACTGGAATGGGAACAGCTGGAGCTGACATTGCTAGTACAACTCCTGAAAGTCCTAGAATCTTAGTATATTTTCCACTATGACCAAGGGAGCAACATATACTCAGAGAGGTCTGGCTACAAAATTCAGAAGCTCTGAATCAAGACTCTGACCACAAATAATCTGCCTTCCTGATATTATACAATAACAAGACATTGCTATTATTATATAACTAGCATCAATTTGGTGCTTAGCATATACCAGATTCTATGAAATATTCAGTAACATTGTAATTGTTACTTTCCCCATTTACAAGCTAGGAAACTAAAGCACAGAGAGGTTAAGAAAACTGCTTAAAGCTACACATCAAGGAAGTGTCAGATGGGATTCAAATGCAGACTCACTCAACCACTATAGTACATGTACTCAACTTTGAAAGTTATAACATAGGAGAAAAATGATCACACAATGCCTAAATTTGCCTGTAGCCTCATGCTCACTTTTCTAAAAAAAGTTTTTTTTTTTATTCTTTGACTGTCTGTATATTTTTGTATATTTGTTTCGGGTAAAAACTTACAACGGGGTCTGCGGTAATATAAAAACTTAAAAATATGCAACAGTAAAAAAGGAAACTATAAAGTGGAAAGTCCTGTGGTTATAGCTTCAGTGGCAGAGCACTTGGCTAGCATGTGCAAAGCCCTCAGTTCAGTCCCCAGTAACACCCCACGGGGGTGGGGTAAGATACAGGTTTTATTCTCCAGGGCCTTTAAATAATAATAATACATTAAATAAAATAATGTAGAGCAATATGAGGTAAAGAATCAACACTTGATATGGATAGACTTAATTCATTTTCTACATCCATGTGTAAAAGTGAACACTCAGGAAATACTCAAAAAAATTGGAAATCTATTTAAATAATTCTAGTTTTAAAGAGTATAGAAATAGTGTAGGAAGTACAACATTTATGTAAATGGGAACCAAGCTTGTCAGATACACAAATATTTAGTTTCTGACCTCTGACCCCACATATGAAAGTAAAGATAATGATTTCTTTAAAAGCTTTTAAGTGTCACTACCTATGAGGATAAACATTTAAATAAAAGGAAAAAAAAAAAAAAGAAAGCAAAGAGAATTTTTTTTAAGAGGAAGGAAAGAGGATAGGTTTTTAAAAAAAAAGACCAACCTCCTCTCAGAGAGCATGGTCCATCCACATTAGAAAAAGGATTAAGCAGATACATTCAGCTTTTCTAACAGATTTTCTTTCTCTAAGGCTTCACTAGCCCTCTCACACTCACTCAGATAATCACATTAGTTTTGTCATTAAAAGCTCCCTTTCACAGAATGCACCTAAACCGCTTAAACCACCCAGAGAGGTCGCATACATTATCAGACACCAAGACAAACGGAAGAGACTTCCCATCTTACATCTTACTATTCACTCTATCGGTCTGCATGGTCAGAAAACTAAGCCAAAATATTTGACGAGTTATCAGATAAACAATGATTCCAAAAGTTAAAGACTTCTATATCCTTTAAATTTCTCTTGGAGCCGAGAAGAGATAGTGATTTTTATGCAGACAGAAGAGGGTTTTCTATTTCCCTTTTGCTTCTTCCTTGTGTTCTGCTGGCCAAGTCCATGATTATTTCTGCATGAATGTTGCAGCTTCTGCTAACGGTAAACAAAAGCAAATGGAGTCTGAGCGTACAAAGCCCAAAGACAAATTAAAAAGAAAGATACTTGAATTGACACGGAAAATGGCATTTAGTCACTGCCCGTGGATCCTTCGAAACTGTATGAGGTCCAGGCAGAATTGGAGATCACCTGCTTTTTCTTCATAACCCAACTGTTACATATTATCTCACCACCCTAAGCCTGAGTTACAGACTCAGAAAAGGACGGCTGTTTGTCACCCTTTAAAAAGGAGGAAGTGTATCAGAGGGAGGAGGAGTCCTGGCTAAATGGAACTATCCAAGTGAAAGAGCGGTCCCCAACCGGGTAGTGTTCCAGGGATTAGTGGGCTGCGAGAACAGAGAGGGGGTCAAGAAAGGAGAAACAGAATGGCCAGAGAAAGAAAGTGATCTGAAGCTAAAAGAGGGAGGGAGAAGGAGGAAGACATAGTGAAAACTCCTGAAAATCAGATAGGGGAGTCACCATGGGAGGAAACTGAAACAGAGGCAATGCATCTTCTGAAGCAAGAGACGAGAGGGATTACTTCGGGTGGCGGCAGGCAGGAAACAGGACCATAAATTATTTTAAGCAATCAAGAAGCCTTAGCGGGTAGAGCTCAATGATCCTTAGTGTTAGGCTGGGGGTACAGCTCCGTGACGCCTAGCATGTGTGAGGCCCTGGATTCCATCCCCAGCAGCACCAGAAAAGAGAAAAAAAAGATTTCCCAAAATATGTACAAAAAGGACAACGTTGATAAGAAATACCTGAAGAAAATGACAAGGACTAGTTCTGGATTTAAAAAAAAAGGAGAGAGTGATCATGGGGGGAAAGGTATAAAGTTATCTTGCCTTAATAATAAACTTTCATTATATAGATAGATACAGATGCACGTAAAAGATAACAGGACTTGCCATATAAAAAAGACAACAAGATTTCAAGTCATTATTTGTGAGATTAAAGAAGAAAATATTTGTTTACATTTAAGACAACAGCAAAACACCTCAGAAGGAATATGAAATTAATGGGAAGAGAACTAGAGTTAGACTGCCCATGGCCTGAAATCATGATAAACCAAGTAACACTAAAGTGTTTTATACTGTGGGCTCTTTTTCTAGGTGGGGGTCAGCAAACCACAACTCCAAGGCCAAATGCAGCCTGCCACCTGTTTTTATAAATAAAATATTATTGAACATCCTTATTTGTTTATGGATCTTCTATGGCTGCTTTCATGCTACCTAAATGATATGGTCCACAAAGCCTAAAATGTAATCCTTTATGAATAAAGTTTGCCCATCTCTGCTCAAAATAATAAGAGAATTCTCTATTATTTTTATCACCTGACAACTCACTTATTCATCAAGTAGGAATAAAGATGTAAATGTATTTCTCACTTTATACACCGATAGAGTACAGTTAAATCTGATATATGGACCAAAGTTTTCTTACATAAAAGAGATCTGTTCTTTTTAATAACTTCCTACTATCAATAGTATCCAATTTAATTCAATGCATGTTTTCCTCCAGCCTGCTATGTACAAACACTTAGTACATTACAAAAATTCTAATAGGGAAAGGGTTTTTTTTCACTTCAGTTACAAAGTACTCAGCAACATGTACATTTAACAGTCCAAAAGGACAGTTAATAAAAAGTACTTAGGAAATTTGACTGTCATATTACCAATTCTGTTTTAATTTTGCACCCATTCTAAGTATAGAGTCAATTATATTCTCAAACTTATTCAAGTTAGCTAGCCTTTGTTTCTAAAACAGGAAAGTTCTTCACAAAAAAATACATACACAATAAATAATTTTGACATGAACCTCACAATTATAAAAGAACCTAAAATTGATACACTGCATCTCAATACTTCACAAAGTGTGTCATAGCTATTTACTTGGTCCTCAGCACAACTCTAAGTAACTGTTGCTCTCCTGTGCTGTGGAGGAAGACCTGGAGGCTCAGGGAAGAAGATCACCTTGTCCACAATCATACAGCGTGGAGGGAGCAGTTCAGGCCAAACCCTCGTCATCAAGTTGGTGCTCATTCCACTCGGCCACACACAGCATGGCAATCACTTTAAAATTGTGTGCAGTGCTTGGAAGGCAATAGCAGCTCACTTAATCGTAGTACTAGGATAGCAGCTGCCATTTATTAGCGTCAAACATATATTACATAGATCTAGGCTTTAGGAATATTTCTCAAAGATTAAATATGTACCACAGTGCACAGCCCAGGATTTGGTCTTTGTGTTTTCCTTTTTTTCTTTTTTGGTACCAGGAATCGAACTCAGGACCTCGCGCTTGCCAAGCAGGCACCACACCGCTGAGCTATATCCCTGGCCCAGACCAGAATTTGGCACATAATAATTACCCCATTAACCATTGGTCATATTTCCAATTCATACAGCTCTTATAACTGATTAATTGATCCATTTTATCTCCATTTGTCAAATGGGAAAATTGTGTTTCAGAAAAGTTAGGGAATGGGTTCAAGGTCACATAATCATGAAGTGACCAAACCCACAACTTCGATCCAGATGTCACTAACTCCATAGAACCTCTATGTTGTCAGGGAAGCACATGAAAAAGTCAGATGAAAAATATGTTACTAAAAATGATGAGACGACGCTTTCCTGTTACCTTGATAGGCCAAGCAGGCAAGGGCTGCATAAAGTTAGACTTGTAAGGGTAGTCCATCATAGCCAGATTCACCCATGTCTCAGAAATCCACTCTTTCAAATGCGGGATGTCATCCAGTGTTAGGGGGCTGCATAAGTGAAGGGCTTGAGTCAGCCACCTCAGGCCAGTCCCTGGGAATAGAATGACATCGATCTAAGATGTACTGCTGAACAGAGATCTTTACAGGCCATTCATCTTTCCCTCAGTATTCAAAACATTAAATTTTCTATATCACTTTGTCCAGGAATGGTTTCAACATTTGATAAAATATTTTTAGAGCACCTGGATAATATCATGTTGCCTATTTTCACAGAATGAACCAGAATTAGTATTCTGCATTATTCCACTGCTTTAAGATCCTATTGAAATAAATAAACAGGGATATCGTGGAACAATGAGAATAAACTAAAACTACATAAAACAAATAGATACATCATATCAAAAATACAGGAATTAGCAAAAGGTAAGAGACAAAATAGCACTTATTATGCAACTCGAATTATTAAAGAAATCATCTGTGATTGAAGGAGCAGAACAGTGATTAGCTGGACAGCGTGGGAATACTGATTTAAAAAGGCATTACAGAATTTTTCAGATGCTGGTGTTTATCCTTTTTTCATTACTTCTTTTTTGTTTGGTTGTGTGTGAGTGTGTGTTAGAAATAACATGACTTTTTTTCTTTGAGATAGGGCCTCACAATGGTGCCCAGACTAGCCTCCAACTCATGATGCCCCTGCCTCAGCTTTCTAAATAGGTGGTATTAGAAGCATGCACCCCACCTCACCCTGATGATACTTTCTTGACCTGGATGCTAATTACACAAAGTATTCTCTTCGTGAAAATTCATTATGCTATGCATCTCAATTTGTGTTTTTTTCTATATGTTTTCCTTTAATGAAATATTGCTTAAAAAGTAGAATTGTTGATCTGAGGCTATAACTTAGAATTAGAGTGCTTGCCTGGACTGCACAAGGGCCTGAGCTCAATCACCAGTACCACAAAAAAAAAAAAAAGTGGAAGTGTTAAATTTAACAAATAATTAAAGGTAAAAAGGAACAAGCACAATCCACTCTCTTACTTAAAGCTTACCGGTAGTCGAGAATCGGTTAATAGCATCCCAGGACCTCTGGATACTCTCTGCACAGCTGGGACCACTTTTCCTAAAATCTGTAGTTACAATCTTCATAAACACATCACAAGGAACCAAACCCTCAAACTGCCAGATGGGAGCAGAAGCTGCAAGAGCTCTAAGTGGAGAAACAAGAGAGGAGAGGAGAAGGAACTATGTAACTTACTTAACTCAGGTTTTAAAGTTGAAACTGAGACTGAACAAAAAGGATAAGAAACAATGTTTATCTATTAATGAGACAGAAACTAAAAATCTCAGTACAAGAGAATGGAGTATGTTTTATCCAAAACAAATCTCTGAAGTTCTCCTCCACAATCAGGTCCAGCATAAACACACTCACCCAACCACCATGTGAGGGTATTTCATCCTGAACCAGGCTGCAAGCATGCCACCGTAAGAGCCCCCTACGGCAATGATGGGTTGATCTCCAGCTCCTGGGATTGTTCTTTTCAAGTGTTTGATTAACTCTGCAAAATCAGCCAGAGCTTGTTCTGATGTGAGAAAATTCAAGTGTCTGGAATCCTAAAGAAAAATAACAAAGAACATGAGTATAAATGTGCACCAGCTTAGGCCTAGCACAGGCCCAGAAAAGAGCCAGAGTCAGATAAACTCTTCTCCAGACAGAATTTCTAGGCAACTGAGCTAAAATCCCAGTCACAGCAATAGCTGTGCTGATTTAAACAACTCATGAAAGCGATTTTAAGTTTGTGGAAGAACATAATATATTTTCAAAAGTCATTTCTATTAAATGCTATTCTCTAAAGACCTTGTTGAAGTTGTAGAAATAACAGAAATAAAATCAAAGTAACATTCAACAGCAAATGTGATAAAAAATAAAACTAAGCATACTAGACGACTTTAGACTAGAACTTTTCTTTCAAATCTTGACACTTTAAAATGCCCACCATGTAGTCAAAGATAAACTAAATCCTATGGACAAAAGAGGTAAGGATCCTCCAGTATTTATGGCACTGTGTAGAGGTGAGTATCCTCAGATACTACCTGCCTTCATAGGACTGACAAATTCCATGAGCTCAAAACAGGAAAGAGCTTATGCGAGAGAGCCCTAGGCTCCATTTCGCTACTACAGCATGAATTACGGTCAGAGTTTTGTTTCCATCTGTAGCAAGCTGGCTGCTTCTCAACGATTTTAGGATCTGTCAGTTTCTCTAATCAGATCTGTCATGTATAGAGCTAAAGATCAGAGTTTCCCATTCAGCCCAACAAACATCAGCAAATCCCTCTACTTCTCATTTATCACACAAGGACATTGTTTTTCTTTTTTTCTTTATTTTATCACTATTGATTTTATTTGTAATAAAATAATAAAGCCTCTGAGAATTGAGAATAAAAATTTAAAACTCCTTTCAAAATAGGCACTGTAAAAAACTGCCCCAAGTTCTTCTGAGGGCTCTCCAAGCATTGCACAGGTACACTGGTGGCATGCCAGATGATCATAGGTAGTTCATTAACATTTTTAATGTAACATTTTATTTTAGTACAACAACTGAGTTTAATGTAATCTGGAAAAGTAATTAGTACGTAAAGCCCCGGTTCAAAGAAAACCAAGTTTGCAAAGAAGAAAGGGCCCAAGAGTTGGAGGGAAAGGAGGAAAGAAGGAAGGGGAAAAGGAAGTAAAAAGGATTAAGATGTGAATTGTACGCATACTACTGCCCACAGTGATATATACAGTTATGATGTACTGCAAACATACACTAATAAAAATAAAATGTTTTAAAAGTGAGCTTTATACCTTATAAAGTGAAATATTAAGTAATACAACTGGTAGCAAATTATTACAACCAGAAGCACAAGGATAGAACATAAGTGAGAGCAGTTGAGGAAAAAGTGCCTGGCTCACCGGGTGTGGAGTCTGTGGTAAGGCCAGAGCTTCCCATAAAGAGGAAAGCCCTCGCTGTACCAGACAGCTTATTTGCCCTTACTTTATTGATTATATTTTATTTAAGAAAACCTCTTATTCGGCAAGTATTTGTGTGCTCATTCTACTTTTTCCAGGAGCAGGCCCAATTATTAAAGTGTATGGTTTATAAAACCAAACTGTCCCCTGGCACTTTCGAAACAAGGGCAAAGCTCTGCACATCTCTGCAGCCCCTGAGCAACACCGCCTGCCCCAGGCTGGCCTGAGCACTGAGCCGGACCCCATCCACTCACATCACACAGAAAGGAAGGATGAAGCATACGTTACTGACATGGATGTAAAAAGCATTCTAAACTTAAAAAGGTAAAATGGCTGGGCGTGGTGGCACACACCTGTAATCCCAGCACTCGGGAGGCTAAGGCAGGAGAATCACCGTGAGTTCAGGGCCAGCCTGAACTCCATAGTGAGACCCTATCTCAAAAAAAAAAAAAAGTACAGTGATAAAAGTTAGAAGTATACTCACCTTGAACGAGTGAGCACCAAAGGGGAGGGATTCTCCATAGTACCGGTGCTCGGCAAACACCAGCATGGCTTTCAGCTCCTCAGCCACGTCCCACATGAACCCCTAGGAACAGTGTACAGGATAAAATTGGATGCAAACGAACATCATGGAAGCTGTTTGCAAAGCGTATGAAATAGGTGTTAACCCTGACCAGAAAGGGTTCTCTTAAAGCTGCACCATTGAGCACTGTATTAGAGTGAATCAAAAATAAGTCCCAGCTTCTCCTCACTACTCAGTCATCCAACTCTTCCTTTCGAGAGCCTCTAGACCTAGAGCCAACATTCTCTCTCAGGCAGTCTTCAGACTGCACTGGTCAGAGGGGCTAGGACACTGCTAGAGACACCTAAGTTAGCTACGTATGCATAGGTATTTACAACAACAATGAGAAACCAATGTAAACAGTCAGATTAAACTCCCTTGGGGTTTTAAATTAATTTTATTTATTGGAAACTAAATAGTAGCTAACCATAGCTAATACTGAGTCATTATGTATATCAAGCACTATTCTAAACTCATACATATGTCAGACACTATTCTAACTTCATTGTATGAATTCACTACATTATCACAACAAATAATACACAGGCACTTTGGTTGTCCCCATTATACAGATAAGAACACTGCAGCCCAAGACTTGAAATGAACTTCAAACTTCACGCAAGAGTAAAATGGCAGAGCCAGGATTCAAAGACAGACTATGTGGCTCCAGAGTACATTCACCAAGTGCTGTTAGGCTGCCTGGTTGACATGCCTATGGCTGATCATTAATCATTCAGTGAATTTCTTCACTTACCTTGATTGTGGCCTCAAAAATCTTTCTCAACAAAGCATTCTAAGCAACCGCAGGTGGAGTAGATCTGGCATACACGAAACTGCCACTCCTAAATGCACCTTGTTGCTTTTTATTATGTAACCACTCCCAAACAAGAACTAAGAACCTTAAAATGTTTGTGTTTGTTGTGATCAGTAAGTGAATGATTGAAAGAACTGCATGGGAGAAGTAGCTCGGTGGTAGAGTGCACATCCAAAATGCACAAGGCACTGAGTTCCAGCCCCAGTACCACCAAAAAAAAAAAAAAAAAAGCTGCATGCATGTGGATGGAGAATTATTTAACCTGCTACCTGTGACGATTTCAGTAACAATGCTCTCTTTCTAGGACCTACTCATCCCCTGTCACGCATCTACAAATCCAGTCACACCTTTTCCTGCCTGCCTCACTCTGCAGTTCTGATCTCCCTTCTGTGCTACATATAGATCTCTATGAACACGCCGTAACATTTGCTTACATGTGTTTCTTGCCCTGGGAGACTGTGAGTGTCTCAAGAGTAAGAAACATCCTTAAATATATTCCGATCTCTGTGGACTTGGCTCCAGGCTCTGAAGGGAAGCAATTTAACTGAACTGATTCACAATGTAGTAAGTGATTATCTGCCTGCATCTATTTCAGAAGTATTATTTTTCAAAAGAGGTCCACATAATATATTAATGTTATGTGTCTACAAGTTCCTTAATCTTATATTTTACCTTAATCTTATTTAGTCTTTATAACAACTCTCTGAACGAGGTATTTTTTATTATATCCATTTAACCAGAATTCGAATCTTGTCACTCTGGTTAAGTCTTTGCTCTTGACCACTATGCTACACTGCCTCTTAAAAAATGAATGTCTGGAAGTGAGTGTACAATTGGAATATTTTAGTAAGTAAAGAAGATGCGTGAGATGAGCCAGGGCCAGGATCTGCCCCTCCAGGTTCCACCCCTGCTAGGTTCTCTGGAACTTGCTCTTGTACCGAGGAGCTCCTCCTTTCTACCACCCCTCACAGAGGGACCTGCAGCCAGCCTGGTTCTGCACAAATGCTTTGCAGCAGTGTTTACTGGAAACAAGAACAGTTGCTGCTACAATAAAGAAGAACACGAAGTGGGAAATCACTGGACTGGAGAAGCTGTCCTGAGACCCTGGCATAAAAGGAAAGTCACACAAGGAAAAGAGACAAAGTGGCTGCTGTGGTTTCAAAGAATAAGGGAACAGGAATGCAACAGAAAAGAGATCCTGAGTTCACTTGTCACTGATCTAAAAGACACAGACCTCCCAGGATCTCATTTCTGATGGAATTATTTTATTTTCAATGAATGTATTTGGATTCTTAATATCCACAGGAAATACATAATCAGAAATGAGGACTGCAATAATAGTACCGTTGGATTCATATCTTTAGTTTCAATTCAGTTCAACAAGCATTTACTGAAGCCTCCTGAATACCAGGTCACACTCCAGATCCTGGCTTTGGAGATATGCAGTTAATCCCACTTTATAGTAATTCACAGACCAGCTTTTTGGTAGAAAGTTGACATTTTCCAGTCAGATCATTAACACATTGAAAAGGACACTGTCTTCTGTTCATATGCCCTTCTAAATTAAATGCTGTTAATGGATTCAAGTATTATAAAAGGTGACAGAAAAAGCAAGCTACTGAGTTATACAATTTTCATCTCACAAATACAAAAAAAAATGGTAGAATTGGAAAGCTAAACCTAATAATCTGCCCATTCCTATTTGACAGTTAAAGATGCATATTTTTTGTTTGCATTGGCTTTGTTTTGCTTTTAATAATTCATACATATAACACATATTTATTGACCACTACTATATGACCAATATACTCCTGGACTTTGAAAATACAACACTGAATAAACATAAAGATTCCTACCCTGGAATTTATCTTCCAGAAGTCAGAATCAATACAAACTGTACGCAATAATACTCCTGTGCCTGTTTCCATCATATCCTGTTTGCTCTAGAAATAAACTGGTATTTAAAAAAAAATTCTAATTCAATTTTCCAAGAAATGTATTTCATTCTTTTCATTTGTAATTCCCTTTCATTTGAATATGCAAGATTCTTGAATATCTGTATGTGTTCTTTGGTGAGCTGTCTACCCATGCAGTTTTGCTGTTTTTCTATTACTAGCAAGTTTGTCTTTCTATTCTTTTAAAGAACTTTATAATGAAGAATTCTAATGTTTAAGCCTGGCATGGTGGCTCACGCCTGTAATCCCAGCACTCGGGAGGCTGAGGCAGGAGGATCATTGTGAGTTCGAGGCCAGCCTAGGCTACAAAGTGAGCTGAAGGCCAGCCTGAACTGCGTAGTGAGACCCTGTCTCAAAAAGACAGAAAAAAAAAAAAAAAAAAAGAGAATTCTAATGTTTAGCTCAGCATGGTGGTCACACCTGTGGTCCTAGTACTCTGGGAGACTGAAGCAGGAGAATCACAAGTTTGAACTCAGCCTTGGAAACTTAGTAAACTAGTGAGACCCTATCTCAAAAAAGTAATTAATTAGTTAATTAATTTTAAAAGGCCTGGAGATGTACAAAAGTCTTAGGTTCAATCCTTCTACCACTTAAAAAAACAGTAATACTTGGGTCATTTATCCAGCAAAATATGTTTTGTAGTTTATCATAATAAAAGACAAATAGTATGAGCAAAGGAATTTCACAAATCTGCACATACCGTATTATTACAAAACCAGACAATGTCCCCTTCATTACCAGTGTAGAAAAGTATTGATCCACCCTCTTTCTTCCAGTGTTTATCAGATATTAAGTAACGCTGCTTAAAAGTTTTGGGGTTATAAAATCCAAAATGATCAACCTATAATAAAAAAAAAACAGAAGACATATTTCAAAGAAAATTAATTGAATGAAATCAACATGTAAATATTTAATCCTTCCAATAAGTCAACCTATACAAAAACATCTAATGAAAATTTTATTTTTTTATTTTTTTGGTTTTTCTCCAGTACCAGGAACTGAACTCACGACCCTGTGCTCGCCAGGCAGGCGCTTTGCCACTGAGCTAAATCCCCAGCCCCTTCTAATGAAAATTTTAAACTTCATTTGTTTTTAGTATTAGTTTTATTGTTTTTATTTTGAAGAGAATTTTAAAAATAGCAAAATGCCAACTACATAGACAAAAACAAAACAAAGCAAAAACAATAAGAATGATACAGGGTTTCAGAATAAAATGGTAGGGATTAACAGAGGTTGTTATATTACATATTTTTATCTCCATTGAAGTTGGTCAGATTACCAGATGTAAGAATGAAATATTAATCAAACCTTTAAAGAGAATAAAAAAATAAAAACAAAAAAATTACAAACAATACAGAATTTCACCAAACAAGATGAGAGGAATTCAACAATGGTTGCTATGTTGCATATTAATAGTAATATTGATGTTACTTTGAAGTTATTTTCTTTATATGGTTAGAAGAAACAATGTCTGTTATTGGTGGTTAGGATTTTCAGTGCAAAAGAAAAGATACAATTATAAAATCAACTAACTACTGAAAACAATAATGGCCAGGTGTGGTGGACCACGCCTATAATCCCAGCATTTGGGAGGCCGAGGCAGAAGGATCACCATGAGTTTGAGACCAGCCTGGGTTACATAGTGAGTTCAAGGCCATCCTGAACTACATAGCAAGACCTTGTCTCAAAACAACAAAAAATAAAACCAAAAGAATGTAATAATGTTTGAATTGAACTGGAAATATAACTGTGAAACCCATCAATTTTGCATTTATTTTTAATTGACAAGTAAAAATTATATATATTTAGAGCGTACAACATGACAAGTCATATATATCTACAATGTAGAATGGTTAAATTGAACTAATTCTTATAAGTATTACACAAGAATATTTTAAAAATCTACTTTCAACTTTTTTGTCTTTTTGACTCGCTATGCAGTTCAGGCTGGTCTTGAACTCACTTTGTAGCCCAGGCTGATCTCAAACTCACAACCATCCTCCTGCCTCAGACTCCCAAGTGCTGGGATTACAGATGTGTGCCACCACACCAGGCTTACCTTCAACAATGTTCAAGCATACAGTACATCCCATTGTTTTTCAAAATGCTGACATCCTTTAGTGCCTGAATTTTCATTATCCAAACTTTTAGTATCAAAACTCAAAAACCAAACAAGCCACTGAAAAGGCCTATAAACACTGTCATTCTAGTACCAATAAATATTGCAAATGCCAGGATTTGGGAGTCTAATACTACTCCCAGTGAAAGGAACAGGTCTTGTGAGCAAAGTGGCTGACTGACATTTGTAACAAAGAAGTTACAAGATAAGCCTACACATCTTGGTGTGCAAAGAAGTATCCAAATATTAGTAGAGATACATTAATCAGCCTAGGAGCCAATTACAAGGGACTATTATTGGCTAACATTTTAATAAACCGAACGTAAGTGGAACATTAAAAGAATAAATATCATTATGTATTAAAACATTCAAGTCACAAAAATCCATTAATACATAAGACTTTCTAAAAGCAAAAATTCATTTGCCCCCACTTAAGGAATCAACTATAACCAATTTCTTACTTTAAAAGTGGGAATCAAAGAGTAAACAATTCATATATTTTTCCCTTCCTTCTTTTTCTCCTTTCCCTCATCCCAGTTGTTCCTCCCCTTTGAGCAATTTCTTTCTCTTTCACAGTATCTATTGTACCTTTTGGGTTTTATTTACTCTTTCAGGTTCTTACACTAGGGAGACAATATGATGTTTACACATGCGGGTCTGATTCATTTCATTTATAAGCATGGTCTCTAGTTGCATCCATTTATCTATAAAAGCCTCGAGTTTGTCTTTTCTCTAAATATATATATGTATAAAGGATAGCTAGGATAACTGCACTTCTGATGTCCATCGGTTTATTGAAAGGAATAGTTAATGCTTAAATTTTTTGACCAATGTTGCATGCTTATATCTGGAAATCTGAACAACTAATTCGAAGACAATAATATGCAATATAACAACCATTGGTGAATTCCTACCATCTTGTCTAGTGATGCGCTATACCTGTCTAATGTTATTTTATTATTTTTTATTCTCTTTAATGGTTTGATCAATCTTCCATTCTTACATCTGGTAATCTGAGCAACTTTGTTGAAGATAACAATATGTAATATAACAACCACTGCTAATCCCTACCATTTTGTTTTGAAACCCTGTATCATTTGTATTGTTTTTGTGCTGCTTTGTTTTTATCTATGTTGTTCTTTTGTTATTTTTTAATTCTCTTTAAAATAAAAAAGAGTAAACAATTCAATATTTAACCTGTCTTTCTAATGGAATTGTCTTCCAGAGCACCAATTAGTCCCAGCTGATGAAGAAGAGCTGTTTAATCAAAAGTCAGCTAATGTAAAGAGAAAGAATTAGAAAAATGATAGCTGTGCAAAGTTTCTGATTCAAGGAATAATTATCAAATACTGTTAAGTGCATTAGTGTGGGGATGACAGAAAAATGAACATTTATACGGTATAATGTCAAAATGAAACCACAAGGAATATCTCTTGTTGCGAAATGGAGCTTTATAGGGAAGGACCAGAGGGTCAGCACTCTACCCTAGTGATGGATGTTAGCACCGCTGTCGGCAGGGGTGACAGAGCTCATCCCATGTGCATCATGAAACACATACACCTTGCATTCTTGTGATTCCATCTGTGTGCTAATCTAGACTTTAGATCTAATGACCAGATTCCAGGACACACAGAGGGCACATAAGTAAATTGAAAACACTCCTTAGAGACAATCAGACAAATCTGAAGTTGAAACATCTTATAAGGCAATTGCAAGGCAGAATCATTCCCTTTTGAATCTTTCAGATTAAATTAATCTTAAGGAACATAATAACAAGATGCCTGCATGATCCTGGATTGATCCTAATTAGAACAAACAAAATATAAGTGGCAATGTGGGGACAATGGGGTTCATTTTAAAATGAACAAAGAATTAGATGACACTAAAGACTTCTTAGGAGTAGTCATGTTACTCAGGCTACCTAGCATTAAGTTTCTGTTTTTTACATCTACACCCCAAAAGATTTAGAGATAGACTATCACAGTGTCTTAATTTACTTGGTGATGCGTCAGCATAAAAAGGATGGATTTAAAAGAACTGAAGCTTATCTATACTCAAAGAGACAAAACGTATGAACTACTGAGACTTTGCAAGACAGATAATATCAAACAGTTCAAAAAAGCAAATATTTTTACTTTTTACCTTAGATTTTATTGGTATATTTCAGGTATACACAATGATCACATTCATCAGAGAATTTGTACCTGTATGTGAAATAACTTGGTCTCTCCCACCCCCCTACCCTCCTTCAACCCCTCCTCCTCTCCCCATTTACAGAGCTTTGCTTCCATGTTTTCCTTCTTTTCTCATTTTTTTTCTTTTTCTCTCCTTTCCTTTCCCCCTACCCTCTCTTTTTCCCTCCCCATTTGAACATTTTCCTCCTATTTCAAAATACATTTTGGTCCTTATTCACACTTTCAGTTTCTCACACCAAAGAAACAATGCAGTATTCACACATGTATGTCCAATTTATTTCACTTGAGAGTATGGACTCAAGGTGCATCCATTTTCCTAGAACTGTCTTGAGCGTATCTTTCTTTATGGCAGAGTAGTACTCCATGTACTTCTTTATCCACTCACCAGTTGGTGGGCACTTGGGTTGTTTTCAAGATTTAGCTATTACAAACTGTGCTGCAATAAACATGGGTGTGCATATGTCATTGTGGTACAATGCTTTTAATTTTTTCAGGAAGACACCAAGGAAGGGAATGGCTGGGTCAAAGGAACCTCTAGTCCTAGTTTTTTGAGGACTCTCCACACTGATTTCCACAGTGGTTGCACCAGTCTACACTCCCCACAGCAGTGGAGAAGGGTTCCTTTGCCCCACAGCTCCTCCAGCATTTCTTATGGGTTGATTTGATGAAAGCCATTCTTTCTGAGGTGAGATGGAATCTCAGTGTTTTTTTAATTTGCATCTTGAATGACCAGCGATGTTGAACATTTTTCCATATATTTATTCACCATTAGTATTTCTTCATCTGAGAAGGGTGTATTCATCTCAGATGCCCATTTTTGGATTGGGTCTTTGAATTTGGGAGAAGACAATAATTTTAAACTTACACTGAACTTCAGAATTTTTTTTTTTACACTTTAAGATCTTTTAACTCATTTAAAACATAATCATCAACTCCTGCACCGTGGTGAAGCAGGTAAACAGCTGCTGAGTGTACAGGGTTTCCTCATGGGACAGAGCCCCAGGACACCCTCCGGTCTTGAGGGCTGAGCCCCCGAGTCCCTGGGAAGCCCAGCAGCAAAAGTAGCACCTGGCCAGAAGCAGACAGAGGCTGCTGCCCTCGCATTGCTCACCCTTCCCAGAGCAGGGCGCGTTCTGACCTCAACTAGAACCTGGAAGATTTCCCCAGGGCAGGAGGCTCCATCTACACACACACACAGGCTTCACATGCCACAGGTCCCAAAATGCAAGTGTCTCAAAACCGCACCTATTTCATAGTTCCTGTCATACCTATTTCTAAGCTGCAGACTGCACAGTGATGCCCGTGTGCTACACACCCTGCCTATTATGTATGTAATTTATTCAGTCACTCATTCAACAAGCATGGACCAAACTGTTTTCTAGACCAGGTACTGACCTAAGAAATGGGATAAAGAATAGGTTTGCCAGGTGTAGTAGTGCACGTCTGTACTCCCAGCACTTGGAAGGCTGAGACAAGAGGATTGCCATGAGTTCGAGGCAGCCTGAACTACACAGCGAGACCTTGTATCAAAAAAAAAAAAATAGGTTGGACCACAACCCCTGAATTTATCTTAAACTAACTGAATTCATCCACTGAGCCTAAGAAGAAACGTGCGGGAGAAACAGACAAACAGTAGAGGGAAGATCTGCTGCCCACTGCTTCCCCCCAGAGCAGCGATTTTCCATGTGAGATACCCGGTTCTCCCTGTGAGGTCCCCAGCCAGCAGCACAGATCCCCTGGAAAGGTGTTAGAAATGCCGTCCACCTGGATGAACCCCAGACGTAGTGAATCTGAGACTATGCAGGGAGAACCCAGTAATCTTTGCTGTAACAGGTCCTACAGGAAATCCTGATGTATAGCTGAGGTTCTGAACCCAGCAAGTTAGACTTGATCAAGAGTTCAGAACATCTCTAATACTGCAGGCATCCCGCTATGCTGAATGAGCCTCTGATATGGATTGGTTCCACCTAACACGGCCCCCGAACACAAGTCAGCGGCATCATATGAAGCTTGACAACAACAACAAAAACGTAATTTCCACAGGGGAAGAGTGACGGCTGGGTCATTCTAATTCTAATAAGACGCCTTCACATGGAGTCTTCAAAGACAACTTTGCCACACTTCACCACTGACTTTCAAACCTCTCCTTCCTGTAAGATATCGCTGCAACCTTTGAAAGCAGCCCACAAAGAAGGCCATCTCCATCGTCCAGTCTATAGCTGTCAAATTTACAAATTCGCCCTGACATGTTTATGTATGTCATGTTAAATTTAAGGAGTAAGGCGTTCTCACCAGAAGAAAACTTTCCATCTACAGTTACAAGTTCCATCTCCCACAGGAATTTTAGAACAGAAGCAAGCCAAACTTCCGTGTACGGCCACACCCAAGGCACTCCGCCCCTGGCCGTCAGCCTTAACTGCAGAGAGTGGGGAAAGAAGGACCAATCCTCCTCGAGGAGAAAGAAAGTGAGCTTGTGCTGGGAATACGCAGGACTGAACTTGAGTCCCGACTAGCTGAAGGCCCAGCAAGTCACTTATTCCCTCTGAGCCCTAGTATCTGCCTATATAAAATAATGACACAATGCATCATTAAAAGAACTGCTGTGAGAATGCAAAAAAATATACGTAAGGTACCAGGCATAAATTCCTAATATGTAATAAGCTTGTAATAATTGTTAGTTCTCCATCCCATTTGTGCACCAATCCTGAAATGGAGTGCTCAGGCAGGAGATAAGACGCTCTTCGGAGAGTTACAGGCAGCAGTCTTAGAATGTCAAAATCTCCAGTACTGAGAACTGGAAACATGCAAGAAATGTCCTTTGCACAAAGTGAATTTACAGAATATTTTTTGGCTCCTTCCTATGCAACTGTAGTTTTTAATACTGATCAAGCACGCAAGGACCAGTGCGCCTCCTGCTGTTCAGGACTGAGACCTACATGCCACTTTCAGGTCTGGATTCCCGGGTAGAGATTTTGTAAGTAGGGACAAGGGTCTTAAAAACCATTTGATCAGTGTTGCTCAGTTGAGGAAACAAGGCTGAAAGCGATGAATGACTTGGCTGAGATCAAAGTGGAGCTGGAACTTTAAATCACCTTTGTAATTTGTTTTGCTGAAATAACTAAAATAAGCAGAAGCACTGTAAAAGCAACACAAGCATGAACTCAAAAAGGAAAGACATCCCTGGATATGCACAACAGTTCTTCCTAGAATCCGGTCCAAGAAAAGATGCTTCTCTCCTTCACCACATGGAGGAGAAATGGACCTGTGAGAATGTGCCCAAGAAGGAGCAAAGAAAATGGAGTTTTAATAGCATTTATTGTGGCAAAAATAGTTATTCGGATTTCTAACCCAATCAGAACAAAGTTCACATCCAGAAAACCTGGTAATAATATTACATTTATGATGCATAGTGTGGGTGCCAGTGTGGGGTGACAAGGGTGAGAGAGAATCGCACAGAACCCCTAGCACGTGCTGGCTCTGTGTGCTGCTTACACAGCTCACAGGGCTGTCCTGCCATCACCGGGGAGCATTTTTATAACACTAGTCTTAGCGTAAGGATGCTGCCCATGCTCAGAGAGGCTGGGTAATTTTCCCACAGGGAAATTACTAATAAAAAAGAGACCAAATGTAATTCCTTTCACGTGCTTTGAACATCTACCTCCTGAGTCCTGCTCCTAACAAAACTCCGATCTGTGCTGTGCTCATAATAACAGTACAGCCAGGTGTGGTAGTACACGCCTGTAATCCCGGTGCACCAGAGGATGAGGCCAGGAGTTTGAGGTCAGGGTGGGCTATGTACTGAGTTCAAGGTTAGCTGAACTAGATAGCAAAACCCTGTCTCTGATAATAATAATAAGAACAATAAGTTGCAGCAGACGAGGTGTGACAGTGAACTTCAACCTTTGGCAGGAGATATCTGAGTATCTTTCTCCTAACTTTGCCATTTAGTGACAGGCACACTAAAAAATATGTGAAATGACAGGGACACCGTGGCCATTACTGCACTACTATTTTAACTCCTTTAATTAAGCCACTGATACAAATAAAATGACATTAACTCTTTTGCATCAGTCTTTGGTTTCAGAAAACTCACCATACAGTTGGCTTCATATAATAGCTAACAGAAATTTAAGACAAAAAAGAAATTCAAGTCAAAACAATGTATTCACACACCCAACAAATCAAAGCACCTTGAAGGAAGGCTCGCTGGTATCTCATGCTAATCTGGAGATGCTGAAATGAACTAAGACCCTCTTTCCCCCACTGGACATGTCTGTCCTGTATTTGCTTTGCAATTGTAGTGTTGCTTTCTATTAGAGCTCTTAAATAGAGACTGGCAATATCTGTGCTGAGTTTGATCTCTCCGAAGGGGTGGACACCTTCAAGTTGCATGGCCACAAATTACCAGAGAAGGGCCTGGAAAGCAAGGGGACTTCGGGCAAGCCCTCGGAGTGTAGGGGTAGAAGTGTGGATTTTCAGGGAGGGGGCCTACTAAGTGTCCCTCACACAAGGGTAGTCTCAGAGCTAGAACAGGATCACAGGGCAAGGCCTTCCCTTACAAGCCAAAAATAATCAGCTGTGGAATGACTCCCTCTTTATTTCCACTCTACTATGTTAAGGCCTTTCAAAATTTGCTTAATGCTCTGAGAATACAGGAAGTACTAGAGACTAAGCTTAACTTACAGAATTACATGGGAAACAGTATTCTTTGATGATAGAGTTATGGTGGCGGGGAAATGATAAGACCCTTCAAGAAAAAGATGAGTCTGAGAAACAGGAATTGCCCTTCCCTTTTCCTCAGTGCTAATCCTAAGGTGTAGTTTCCACTTTTTGGTCGGTTCGGTTCAGTTCCGTTCGGTTTGGTTTTGCTCTGGTGCTGGTGCTGCAGGTTGAGCCCGAGGCCTTTCCCATGCTAAGCATATGCTCTGCTGCGCTACAGCCGCAACCAGTCTCCACTCTGACAAGGCAGGAGTTTCTCCAGAAACAAATGAAATCAACCACCTTTTAACGTAATAACTCTCTACTCTTCTTCAAATACTCTTTTGTTCTTACTAAGCAGGAGATACAACCGCACTCCCTTCCTCTATGTTATTTTCTCTAACACGCATAAATCTTAAAAAGGAAACTCACAGAAATAAAATACTTATTTGATGAAGAAATGCAATGGGGAAAGGGGAGAAGTGATACAGGAGAGGCCCTCATGGAAGAAAATTGGCTCCAGCCTCCTCTGCTTGTAAGTGGATAGTTTGAAAGGGAAAAAATTACAATTACTAAATGAATGTAGTTCTACATCAGTGGTTGTCTGTATTCTTGAGCATGACATCCCCTTATTGTTAATTCTTATAGATATGTAATATTTTAATGTCTTTTAAATTATAGGAGAAATTGTAAATTCAATAGTTGTTAAATACCATCTAAGTACATTTTTTTAAAAAATTGTACCTGCTTGATGGGAAAACAGATTCAAACACCCTCTCCAGTAACCCCACAGGGCTCAGTAACCTTCTTTTGACCACGCATTGCAGGCCCCAGTGGGGAGTCACATTATAACTGCCAAAGTGCTATGAAATCAAAATATTCCCGGCTCTACTGCTAAGACACAGGGTGAGACATCTTTCCCTTGGAAACACCTCAGGTTCCCATAGGCCAAGAAATAACATGTTTTGTCAAACAGCAGTTCACAGTTTCATCAGAAGATTGTGCCCATTAACTAAACAGTTTTGTAAGAGGAGCACGCACTTAGTAACTTCCGGTAGCTGGGGAAGCTTTGCCCCACTAAAACAATCTGGCCAAGGCCAGGGCTCTCAAGGTGAAGCGCCACTGAGATGATTAAACACATAAATTTTAGGAAATTCTGTACCGGCAGAGGGCGCTGTTGCATAAGAAGTCAGTTGGAAAAACCGCAAAATTTGAACCAGATGAGTAAAATTTAGAAAGTGACAGGAACTTGGATCTTAAGCCAGATTCTTGGATAAAACACTGAGACACAGAGATACTAATTTTTGTAGGTTTTTTCCTAACTAAAAATATACAGACTGTCACATCACTGAATTACGGCAATCATCGTGTGTGTGTGTGTGTGTGTGTGTGTGTGTGTGTGTGTGTCTGTCTGTCTGTCGGTCAGTCGGTCGGTCTGTCTGTCTAGGGATAACCCAAGGCCTTTACAGTGAGCAACATTACAAGTCGCTTAGTTATGCAGGCTGTGCTCAAACTCATGATCCTCCTGTCTCAGCCTCCCAGAGTGCTGGGATTATACTGGTGTACCACCACGCCCAACTTCTTCTCCTTTCTTTTTAAAGTCAGGTTTCAAATTGTACGCTGGTCAAAGTCAGGATAGTAGTTAACAATGCAGGGGGCAAATAACTTGAAAGAATGAGGGAATCCTGAAGTTAGAATGATACAGCTTTTCTATAGTTCAACAAAATAATTTACAGATTTGTGAACCTTCAAAATTTCATTTAGATAGAATTTTATAATGTTTATGTATGCTTGCATTTCTATCACACTATATAATTATTTGGATATTATATTATTCTACATCAGATCTATATTAAACTTTTCTTTCCTTTAAAAATATTTACTTAGTAGTCACTAAATACAGGCATTAAAGGAAGAGCTAACACACAATTCCATCTCTCAAATTTGAGCCTAACAAAGGTGACAAGTGTACTAACAACAGCCACATGACAGTACCGTTAAGTTCTACCCACTAAGTGCTAGCAGAGCTCAGAAGCAAAGGTAAAGCCAGACATGATGGTACACACCTGTAAACCTAGCACTCAAGAGGCTGAGGCAGGAGGATAGCCACAAGTTTGAGGCCAGTCTGGTCTACATAGTGTGTTCAAGCCAAGCCTGGAATACAGAACAAGACCCTGTCTCAAACAAACAAAGCAAAAGTACTTTCCTGCCTGAGGGAATCACAGATAGCCTCACCAAGGAGACAACATGTGAACTGAATATTGAAGCCTAGTAAGAATTTTCTCAAGCACAAGAGATAGAAAAGCATTTCAAGCAAAGGTAGCAAAAAATGTATATTATGGTTTAGATTTAAAATGTCCCCTAGGGGGCTGGGGATTTAGCTCAGCAGCACAGTGCCTGCCTGGCAGAGCATGAGGTCGTGAGTTCGATTCCAGGTAATGGAAAATAAATAAATAAATACATAAATAAATAAATAAATAAATAAATAAATAAATAAAATGTCCCCTAGCTGGGCATGGTGGCACATACCTGTAATCCCAGCACTCGGGACGCTGAGGCAGGAGGATCTTTGCAAGGTTGAGGCCAGCCTGGGCTACAAAGTGAGCTCAAGGCCAGCCTGAACTGCACAGCGAGACCCTTTCTCAAAAAGACAAAAATAATAAATAAAATTTTTAAAAATAAAATGTCCCCTCAAAGTCTCATGAGTTTGTAAAGTGGCTGGATCACAGGAGTGTTCGTGAGTGGACAGTTCAGTAGCTAAACGTGCTACTAGCAGGTCAGGCTGGTTGGAGGGGTCACTGAGGCGTGACCCAGAGGGTACAACCTTGTCCCTGGCTCCTGCTGTCACTCGCTCTGCCTCGGGCTGCCCCGGGAGAGCAGCTGTCCTCAGCCTTGCCATTCTTGCCTTGGACCGGCCAGCAACACCAAATCCCCTGGAAGTGTGAGCCAAATAAACCTCTCCTTTACGACGTAGGTGTCGGGTATTTTGTCCCAGCAACAAGGAAGCGACCGATACAAGGTGCAAATGAGCTGAACAAAGCAAGCATAACTCAAAGCCTGTTGTTTTAATAGGAAGTATATGCTTTATAAGGGGGAAGAAATGGGAGACGAAATTAGATTTATCAGGCTGCCAGCAGACTTAGATGACAACCTTCCTGAAAGAGAAACCTAACTGCAATAGAGACTCTTTTGCTAAACCAACAGTGAATGAAACAGGACCGCTAGGAACAGACTTCACCTGGCAAGGAATTCTGTCCACTGCTAAGTCCCCAAGAACAATGTTGGGGATATAATAGGTCATCAATACATATACAAATGCAGAATTAATACAGAATGGATAAATGAACAAAAGAACACAGAATGGGTGACTGCACATACACATACTAGTTTTACAAGTGGTATAAAACAGACTAACATGACCTCAGAAAAGAGCAGGACCCTGACTAATGAGAACCGAAAGCAAAGCTGCCGAGATCAAGTCTGCGCAAGCTGCTTACTGTGTGGGTTTGTTACTAGGTTTGGGGCCTTCTGTGGTGAGACGTGCCTTTCGCCCAGGACAGATCACACACCTTGGGGAGAGCACATGTCTAACATCTAAGGCCAACCAGTAACGTCCAGTTTTCCTAAGCTCTTCAGAAAGCAGGAGCTGTACGCCTTTTGCTGAGGGAAGAAATGGGAGATGAATACTTAACTGCAGATGATATAAATAAAAGGCCAGCATGGGGTGGGGAAGAGCATTACACCTAGAACACACCAGACGTATGACAGGGTTATGGTGAAAGTTTGTAAAACTGGAAAGACTAAGACTGTGGCTCTCAGCCAGGGCACGGTCATTTTAACTGAACAACACCACTGTATAAGATATGTATCAAAATGTTCCCTCAGCAGCAAACTAGCGGTGATCCTAAATGTACTGCAAACTGTTGATTTGATCAAAGTATAGAATACATTTTCCAGTGACAAAATGTAATGAAACCTGAGAGAGATATAATGCCTGATGATAAAATGAAGTCAAAGGGAATGCTTGAGACTGTAAATTAAGAGGGGGACACGTAACGCAGGGAGATCCTGAGAAGGCAGAAGGGAAGAGGCCCACAGCACAGATGGAGGGGTTTGACTTGGGCAGGATGAGGATTTCTTTTTTTCACTGTACAACAGAAGGGTCCAGAGGAATTACTCTTCTTGATGGCCCTAGAGCTGAACTGACCTGAACTGAACTGAACTGAATGGGCCCCAACTAAAATGCCCCCTCACAGACACCTTAATCAGTTTTTTAATCAGCAGAGTAGGCAGCAAAGTTATTTACTAGCAGAGAGAGTAACAGAGAGCTAGTAAGGCAATGATTGGAAGATAGAAAGAATAGTGCAGCAAGGAAGAAAGAGGAACATCTAGGCCTCCGTAGAGTCCTTGAGGTGAGAGACCAAACCTGCAGGGACAACCAACCGCCTCAGCTGTGCGCATGCTTCGGCAGAAAGCTATACCCCAGGGTAGGAGCAGAGAAGTTTAATAGCGTCATAAAAACTAGGGTGGAAATTTCATAAAAAGGCTGTGACGGAAGAACACAGGACTAGAGAGCTGAGGTCACTCCTGATCTCCATGTAGCCAGCACTATCCACAGAGATGAGGTCTCTGCCAGACAAATGTTTCCATGATCAGCTTGCTGACTTGCGAGGTGCTCTAAGCTGTGCTGAACGCACTCCATTGAAGGAACCAGATATTCCCGCCAGAACTTATATACACGATAACCAGACATGTCAATGATAATCTTATTAAGAAGTATAAAATGCCACACATTAGCAAATAAAGCCTTCCAAGTTTATATCCATCTACTTCCTTAAACTTAAAATGATTGGGGCTGGGGATTTAGCTCAGCAGCAAAAGCGCCTGCCTGGCAAGCGCAAGGTCGTGAGTTCGGTTCCCGGTACCGGAGAAAAACCAAAAAAAAAATAAATAAATAAACTTAAAATGATGTATTACTGTTTTCTTCCTTTGTGACCTATGGATCTGAATGTGTCTATACATGCAGAACAGTTCCTGACACCACTGCTGTAATCACATTCCACGCCGTACTTCCTGAGAGAGGGAGCCTGGTGTCTGGTACCATGGAAAGAAATAAAGATGCCCCAACCCCCAAAAGAAGGCAAAAGCATGCTGCTCACCTCCAGTCTCTCACAATACCCTTCCCCCTGCAGAGGGCTACGATGACTCCCCAGACCGTGTCTTCTCCATCTAAGCTCCACCAGGTCTGTTTCCTATATAACGTTATTTGTGAAACCCTTTTATCCCTGCTCACATTCTGGCTCAATTAAGGTCCCCTCTCATGGATGGTGTGGCCCCATGACCATACACGACATGTGGCCTAACAAAGTACCTTGCCCACTATTCACCAGGAACAAGTAACTGGCATATGCGTTTATAGATCCAGCTCTACTAACGCAGCCTACTCTTAAGGTTCAAGTCAGTGAAGGTGGGCGTGGCTGAACAGTATTTACTCCAAAATCCTAATCCTGCCCGCAGCCACTGAATGGGAACTCTTGGCAGTCGCATCATTATAGGCATAGTCAGTTAGGATGCGACTGTACAGCAATGGGATGGGCCCTTCGTCCAACAGGACTGGTTCCTTATAAAAAGAGAAGAGACACAGACAAGCACGACAATAACAGTGTGAAGACGCAAATGCACGAGAGGAAGATGGCCATGCGACCATGGAAGCAGAGGTGTGGCATCATGCAGATGCTCCCCACGAAATAGCAAAGAACACCGATGACCTTCAGGGAGGTATGGGACAGGTTCTCCACCTGAGCTCCAAAAAAGAACCCAGTCCTGCTGCCCTTGATTTTGGACTTGAAATCTCCAGAACTAAGAGAATCAATTTCTGTTGTTTAAAGTCTGCCATATCTTTGTCACTACAACCCTAAATACTCATGCAGAAACCTGTGTTCCAACTACGCACGGTGGCACATGCCTGTAATCTCAGCATGCTCAGAGGCTGAAGCAGGAGGATCACAAGTTTAAGCCCAGCCTGGGCAACTCAAGGATTCAGCAAGTCCCTGTCTCAAAATAAAAAATAAAGAGGGCTGAGGGTGTAGCTCAGTGCAAAGGCCCTGGGTTTATTCCCTAGTACCACAAAAGGAGAAGGAGGAAGTGGAAGAGGAAGAGGAAGAGGAGGAGGAGGAGAACTGTCCACAGAGGGCTTGAAGCTAAAGCCTGAAGGAGCCAGCCAAGCAAGGAACTCCAGAAAGAAGGAAAGCCCGAAGTTAGGAAGAGTTTGGCATCTTTTGGAAATAGAAATGAGACCAAAGTGCCTGGAATGTGGTAAACAAAGAGGAGAGAAGAATGAAATGAGGCTTAGGGCTGAGTACGCTATGGCAAGGAATCTGAATTTAATTTTAAGGGTAAGGGGAATCCTTCAGGAGCTTTCCAACTCATTCTTCTCTAGATTTGGGACATGGGAGAGTGTGCTGGGGCTTGAACTCAGGGCCTGGGCACTGAGTTCCAGCACCTTGTTTATTTCAATTCTGAACAGATTTTCACTGTCACTAAGTTACCCAGGCCAGCTTAAACTTCCAGTCCTCCTATTTTAGCCTCCCAGTACACTGAGATTACAGAAATACACCTCCACATCAGCTTCTGATCTGTTTTTAAAAGACCCTTCTGGATGAAGAAACAAACCCAAGCACATTTAGCTATCTAATCTTTGACAAACATTTCAAAAACATATGCTGGGAAAAAAGGTAGCACCTTTTAAAAATGGTGCTGTTGAAAACAAGTTATCCAATGTAGAAGAATGAATCTAGACCCATATCTCTCACCCGGTACTAAAATCAAATCAAATGGATCAAAGACATAGAAATTAAAACAGGAACAATTGGCTAGAAGATAAAAAAGGTAAAGCTCTTGTAGACAGGCATAGACAAGGGTTTCTGAATAAAATCCCAATTACACAAGAAATTACACTAAAAATCAACAAATGGCAAATTAAAAAGCATCTGTACAGCAAAGGAAACAACCGAGGGAGGCAAGAAACAACCTACAGATGGGAAAAGATATTTACCAACTACTTCTCAGACAGAGGACTAATATCTAGAATACACTAAAAACTCAGAAAAATTAGCCCCCTCTGCAAAATAAAAGACCTACAAAATGGGCAACTGAAATGGGTAGACACTGTCAGAAGTAAAAATGTCCAATAAGTACATGAAAAAAAGTTCAGAATCTTTGGCCATTAGAGAAATGCAAATCAAAACAACACTAAGATTCCATCTTATTCCAAAAAGAATAGCCATCATTAAGAATTCAAAAAACAACAAATGCTTGAGAGGTTGTAATGGTAAAGGAACTCTTCTACACTGTTAGTCAGAATATAAACTAGTACAACCATGATGGAAATCATTATGGAGAGCCCGCAAAAAACTAAAAATAGAAATTGTATTCAACCCAGTTATACTCCTGGGTATAGGTATCTTGCTACAAGAGTTAAAGCCATCATACTACAGTGATACACACATACCCATGTTTATAGCAGCACAACTGACAGTAGCTAAATCTTGGAAGCAGCCTCCATGCCCATGAACAGATAAATGGATAAAGAAAATGTAGTATACCTACACACAATCCTACTCATACATCAAGAAGGATAAAGTTCAGTTACTTACAGGAAAATGGATTCACCTTGAGACCATAATGCTAAGTGAAATAAAACACAAAAGGTTAGATATCACATGGTTTACCTTATATGAGAAAGCAAAAATATAAATAACTTAAAAAGTAAAATAAAAGATAGATGATAGGAAATAGAGAGGTAGACCTTTCACAGATGTGAAGGCGATTGTTATGGAATATACTGAGAATGTCCACTGGGCCTCATAAGCTCATAGATGAGGCTTTTAGACCATGGCAACACAATAGCTGCCTTGCTGTTAGAAGGTGAGTCCCTGTCAGGTGAGGCAGGTGCTGATAAAGAGTATATCTGCCTCCTCAGCTCTTCCTTTGGCTCTCTGCTTTCTGACCACCATGAGGTGGGCAGCTTTCCTCTCTTCAGTCCCTTCTACCATGTTATTTCTGTGTGTGAGCCTGCCAGACATGGACTGAATCTTCTGAAATGTAAGCCAAAATAAAATTCTCCTCCCTTAAGTTGTGGGTGTTGGGTTTTGTTCCTCAGCAATGGGAAAGTGACTAAGGCAGATTTTGGTACCAGGAGTTGGGTCTTACTTGACTGTATAGTTCAGAAGCCTTTGGAACTGCTTTCCAGGAAGCATCTGAAAAGATTTGGAGATATAAGCTAAAGAAGCACTAGAATGCTATGAAACAGGCTTGATATAAGACCACAGTAGTGACTGAAATGCAGACAGTAAAGCCCAAGCTCAAGAGGCTTAAGTTGGGAACAGACTCCACTAGCAGTTCAGCTAGATGCCATACGTGTTATGCTCTGGCAAGAACATTTGTCCACATTTTGTTCATGTCCTAAGACTCTAGGGTAGACTGAGCTTAAGGGTGGGGGACTAATTAATTTAGTAGGGGAAATTTCAAAGCAGTAGAATGCTCTGGCTGTGGATACTGCTAGCAGCTTTTAGCCAAGTTTATACTGAAAATCAGAAACAAAATGTCCATTTGAAAAGTTTTCAACTTGGCCAGATAAGAAGCACTTGCTCAGTGGGTATCTTAAATACCGAAGGTGCAAAGAAAAATTTAAGAGAAGCAAAATGTTTTACATCAGGACAATAGAAAGGATGTCTTGGGGGAATCCCAGGAATCAGGAAGATCCCACTTTTTGAAGGCTCAAGGGCCCAAAAGTGATAGACATTCTTTTAAGAAGAGAGTTCCAGGGAATCTAGCTCATTCAGAGCCAGCTAGAAGTTTCAAAGAGTTCGGCCATATAGGCACTAGAGGCCTCTGAAGTTACAATCCAAGGGAGTTTGGCTTTTGCTTGAGCTGATGGCAGACCTCGGCATCACTTATGTGGTTCTGATTTTACAGACATGCAGAATGAAAGAGTTGTCAGGTCAGGGAGGCTTCCACCCAGATTTCACAAGAAGACCTTGGAGGCCAGGCAGTGTGCCTCTGGGAGGATAGTGTGTAAAGCTGTGAGAGTGAAAGCAAATGTTCAGTGAAGACCCCAAGCAGCCTGGGAAGCCAGGAATATAGAACATCTGAGGAAAGCTGCAAGCAATAAGCAGAGCTACACCAAGAAAAAAGCCATGAGGGCTACAACCTGCAATGCTGTAGGAGTGGGGCTTCCCAAGCCCTTTGGAGTTCACATCTTTGTCCCAGGTGCTAAACATGGAGCTATGGAATTTAATGTTTATTGCACTCGGTTTCAGTCTTGCTTTGGTCCCATTAGCTTGCATCCCCCATTCTTCCCTTTTATAATGGTAATGTTTACTTTGAGTCATTGTACATCAGCAGTGTTTAATTTTTCTTTTTCAAAGGGACTCATAACTATGAGTTTGCCTTGAGTTTCAGAAAAGACTCTGTACTTGGGACTTTTCAGCACTGCTGAAAATTGTTAAGACTTTGCCAACTTTTAGAGATGGACTAAATTTTGCAGAGATGCACACGGTCTTTGGGGGGCCATGGAGTAGAGTGTTATGGTTTATAACAAGAATGTTCCCCAAAGGCACCGTGTCCTCATAGATAGGACTTTTGGAGGACTGGACCATGGAGAAGCTGTAGCTGACTTGCTGTTAGGAGGTGGGGCTTGGGGGAGCAGGTCACTGGGGGCATTGCCTGGAAAGTAATCTTCCTCCCCAGCTCCTCCCTTGGCTCTCTGCTTCCTGGCTACCATGACATGAGCAGCTTTTCTCCCTGCCAGACCTGCCCATCATGCTGTTTCTGTGTTTAAACCTGCTGAACATGGACTGAAACATCTGAAAAATGAACCAAAATCAACCTCTCTTCCTCATTGTCCAGTATTGTGTCCCAGTGAAGTGAAAGTGTAAGACAAGGATCAAGGAACAGAGGGAAAAGGGAGGGTGTGGGAAAGGGAAGTAAAAAGGATTAAGATGTTATATGTATATGTGCTAACACCCATGATTATATATTGCAAACATGTACTGAAAAAAATTTTTAAAAACGATCTTTCTGAAAGATAAATTTTAAAAACATTTTTTAAAAACAAGCAACATATTGACAGTTACATCTTAGCTGTACTTTTTCATTTTTATTAAAGAAAAAGAAAGATTCCTCTGGGTGTTCTGTGGAACATGACCTGAGGTGTCAGGATGGCCACATTTGGTTCTCTGGAATATGACTTGGAGGAAATTTTTTTAAAAGGAAAGGAAAAGAGTAAAGAGAAGGCTATTGAAAGGCCCAAGAGGGAGATGATTATAAAACAATAGTAAGTCAAGTTTCAAACAGAGATCTTCCTTCAATTGCTACATATACAGCAATATTTATTTTCCAAAATCATAATGTATCCAAGAAAAAGCAGAGTGAAAAAGCACGAGTGTACGACTTCAACAGTACTGATTTAACAGCAACCAACAAAAGGACCTCTTTTGAGCAGTGGCAGCCACCATTATCAACAGTTTGTAAGTGATTCTTCAAAGCCCTCACAGTGGACATTTTAAACAGAGTGATGAGTAAACCTCAACTGGCCATCAGACTCTGCCTATCATTTGATGGAAGCTAGCAAATCATATTCTGTATAAATTCTTTTTCTCCAAAATTGTTTTTCACCAATACACTTGGTTTTCCAAGTGAAAGTCCCAGGAAGGTATTTGCCCCTGCTTTTTGTGTTTGTTTTACAACAGGGTCTCGCTATGGAGTTCTGACCGGCCTTTAACTCAGTATGTAGCCCAGGCTGGCCTCTAACTCACGGCAATCCTCCTGCCTCAGCTTCACGAGTGTGGAGATTACAGGCGTGCACCACAACACCAGGCTCCAAAATTGTTTTTTAAAATTGATAGAAAATAGTTGAGAGCGGTGGTGCACGCATATAATCCCAGCACTCAGGAGGCTGAGGCAGGAGGATCGCTGGAAGTTGGAGACCAGCCTGGGCTACAAAGTGAGCTCGAGGCCAGCCTGAACTGCATGGTGAGACCCGCCTCAAAAAGACCAAAAAAAACAATTGATAGAAAACAATAATCTAATCATTCTCAAACTTTTTGGTCACTTTTTCATTCCAGTGAGACAGACATTGGGGCCACAATCTCCACCTTTTGATGAATAAACTATTTTTTAAAAAAAGGAATAGCACATACAATCATACTATATCATAACGCTACAATGTAACTCTTCCTCTTTCAGGGAGTACCTTCTGTGAATCACACTGTGAGAATCACTGAAATAGAAAATCCACAATTTTCTTTTTTAGAAACTGCTTAAAAACGAAGTATTTTTGTTACTGAAAAAAAATTTTTTCAAAGCACCCTGAAGGAGGTATCTTCACAAAATCCCCACATGTATAGCATCTGCAAAAAGAAGCAACTGAAGAAAGTGGTGCCTGAGTTTTTTCCTCCTGGGAAACTCCACCATTGAATTT
Source organism: Chinchilla lanigera (assembly GCF_000276665.1). Lineage (NCBI taxonomy): Eukaryota > Metazoa > Chordata > Mammalia > Rodentia > Chinchillidae > Chinchilla > Chinchilla lanigera. Next base: position 9,654,151 of record NW_004955414.1, on the reverse strand, counting down.
CAATGCTGATTTCACTACAAAAAGATCTCCAGGGATTTCTTATCATCATCTTAAAAATACACTCTACAAACTACTCATTGTTTTGAGCACTGTAAAAAAAAGATAAAGGAAAGGAAAAGGATATCCTCAGCCGAAACCAAAAAGCTCAGAACAATAACAGCAAGTTTAAATACAACCAAGTTGCTTCCTTTGATTACTTTCAGGTGCTTTTGCCACTGCATCACCGCCTTGGATAACAGCTTCCCAGAGCTAACAGGATTACCAAGAAATGACAGCCAGTGGCTACATGCATTCATTGAACAGTATTCCTTGAGGGCCTGCCATGGGCCAAGTGCTACAGACACAGCAGTGAACAAGGTACATACGGTCACTGCCCTCATCTTGCTTATGGTCTAGTGAAAGAACACAAGAAACCAACAACACACGAAGAAATACTTAGAAACTCCAATGGTACCGTTTCTGTACAATTGTACACCCTCTATTCTGATAGAAGGTGACAGAGGCAGACCTAATTTTAACAGAATGATAAGAGAAGGGATCTCGGAGCAGGAAATAGGTAGTTCAACTTTTAATCCCACAGCCCTTTTAGGATGTAAAGAATCTGTTCAATATCACTTCATACCTGAGGCCTCCTGCCTTCTTTGTGCTTCTATGGTAATTTCAGCTCTACTATAAATGTGGTTTTGATACACATATATATATGGCTTTGATATATGATGTGTGTGTGTGTGTGTGTGTGTGTGTGTGTGTGTGTGTCTGTGTTTTGGAGTTCATAATAGTACAGCAGATATCTGCTATACTGTGCTAGTATAATATACTGCTATACTATTATGAACTCCAAGACACAAAGAATCCTGTGTGTATATGATAAAAGCACCTGTGGATTATAACATGTGTATTACTTCAGGTTGCCTCTGTGGATCATGCGTAGGCTGTACTAGAGTCAGACGCACATTATGCCCTATGAAGTAGTGAGGCTGTTTTCCCCCATGCCACTCTGCCTCCCTCTTCTCATTCTTCTCCACACCCCTACAGTACAGAATACCACGCACACACGCTTCGCTCCATCAAAGACAGCTAAAACGAATGGGGGAGAAATGACAAGTTTGACGTGATACCAAAAGACTAAGTGACCTAAGACAGACTCGAGCACCACAGGTGAGATCTGCTCTGGGCTCTTAGGGCCACCAGCAAGGCTGTTTCCTTTCCATCAGAAGCATGTCAACCTTGGAATATGTAAACAGGTCCTGAAACGATCCAATTAAAAGCCAACTCAACCTTGAACAGGGAGAAGAGCCGGAAACACACAGGGAGCCGTGATTAACACTGATCCTCAGCAAGGACAAGGCCCTTTCATCCTCCCACCACTTCCTGAGTGCTGAATCTGTGCTCCCAGCTACCTTAGAAGCAAGGATAAAAGGCAACTCCAATGTCAAAGGAGCTCCATCTCATGAAGGAAACAAGCAAGCAAAGAAGTTGTTTCAGTACAAGAATTGTACATTATGAAAATGGGTAAGAACTGGGTGTTTGTTACAGCAGCAAAAAGAAGACACAACTCTACCCACTGGTGGTTCCAGAGGCGACAGGCAAGGGGAACTCTGAGGAGTGGAGAGCATCTGCCTGGGACACTGCTGCCTCTTCTCCAACCTCATCTTCTGAATTGCCTCTCTCCCACTTCGTGTTTCAGAATCCTCTGGAATAATAAGCTTCCTCAAGCCTCCAGACTTCTGCACATGAATTTCCTCCAGCCTGAAAGGCCTTTCTCCCTTACATTACCACAAAAAATGCCGACCTCGTCCTCCAAGTGTTTGTTCAAGTGCTGCCCCCCAACCCCCACTCCCGCACGTTTTCTGACACAACTCCAGGGCCAAAGGAGAAGGATCCTTGTCTTCTGATCCTCAAAGCTCCCAGCACAGGAGCACCACTGTGCTGTCATTCTCCTGAAGGCTGGCTTGGTGCAGTGGAAAGAGCCCAGTTTTGTACCCTGAAAACACAGCTGAAATGCTAACTGTATCACTTCCCTGCTAGGTGATGTCCAGCAAGCTATTTTATATCTCTGAAACTCAGTTGCTTCCTCTATAAAAGGGGCTACTAATACCTTCTCTACAAGGTTGCAAAGATTCGAGGTAGTGTGTGTACAAGCCCCGGACCACAGCAAAGGCTCAAAGTTTGTCAAGTAATCCTGATGATTGATAGCCATCAATCATTTTGTACAGTATTAATAAACCACAAACACAAAAGTACATTCCAACCATATGTGTATTCCCACATTTGGCACATGACCCTGGAGAATCTAAAATGCAGCTCAATGATACAATTCCTTGAGTACACTTCTGTCCTCAATACAGAAATAAAAATAATGTAAGGTAACCTATAAGAAAATGATCTCCTTCAAGAGCAAAGAATTCTCTTTCTCTCTCTCTCTCTCTCTCTCTCTCTCTCTCTCTCTCTCTCTCTCACACACACACACACACACACACACACACTAAAACCAAAAAAAGATTTGCCAGAAAGGGTCATTTCATTAAAAAGAAAACTCAGCCAGACATTGTCCTGCAGGCCTATAATCCCAGCAGTTGGGGAGTCTGAGGCAGAAGGATTGTGAGTTCAAGGCAGCTTGGATTACACAATGAAGTTCTGTCTCCAAAAAAATCAATAATTTAAAAAATAAATCAATGGACATTCTGCAACAAATTGACTCAGAAGCAATAATTACAGTCTGCTACCAGAACTTGCTACAGGACATTCCCTCCCTGTAAAACTATGATCTTAGTGGCCAACAATGAAAAAGCAATTAAAACTATTTGCAAACAGTGGTGGTTTCTTCCTACGGCCCCATAACTCATAGAGTTCTCCATTTTTAAAACAGTCTTTTTTACTCAACTTCAAAATGGAGGACTTTTGCACAAGAGATAAATCTCCTTTACAGTATCTTGCTTTGCTCTTGTTGGTTTTTAAAGCACAGTGTGTGTCAGCAAACCTCACCAAGCCCTGAAATTATGAAAACAAGATGCCAAAGAGATAAAAGCTTAAGGAAAACCAGGGAGGAGCAAACGAACATGCATTATTCTCACCTCCCCTTGTGAAAACACACCTCTGCAAAAAATGCAGAGGGAAAACTTATAAATTCCTAAGAAATATGCAAGTCCCTCCTCCCATACAAAACCATATTCCTACCGTAAGACGACATTTTATCCTGTAATTTTCCCTCCTCTAAAAGGACCTGCTGTATATCCTCTTCATAATACTTTATACTCACCCTAGTGTGAAGACCTGCTTCCAGACCTCACCTTTCCATTGTGGAATAAATACATAACTTTGCAAGGCCTGTACGATCTAAACCAGTATTTCATAAAATAGAGAGTGTGACCCATTCATGGGTTATTTAGTGGTTCATAGCATTTAGTGGTTCATAGCATTTTTGAACAAAGTTGCATACTATTGAGCAGCTAAGCTACAGATTTTTAAATTAGTGCATTTCTATCAAGCAAAATTTAAAAATCTAATCAGTATGGTGGTAGGTGCCCATAATCCCAGCTACTCAGGAGGCTGAGGCAGAAGGATTTTAAGTTTGAGTGCAGCCACCAACTTAGCAAGACTCTGTCACAAAATATTTTATCATATGTGCTGCCAAAGCAAGCACTCTGCCTCAAAAGAAAAAGGGCTGGGAATATAGCTCTGTAATAGAATGTTACCTCACATTTGCCACGTTGGGTTCAATCCCCAGTACTGAAAAAAAAATCTGAGGGATCTAAACTGCTAAGCCCCTACTACACTCACGGTAATAATTCCACCTGAAGAACAAGTGTCTGTTAAATCACATCCCAAGATGTAATTGCAGCTCAGGCAAGCTCACAATGCACAGCACAGTTAACAGCCCCAATGAATGCTACAGACAATACTAGATGAACTGCGGGTAAGGACAGCTCGTACCAGGCTGGGCCAGCTATAGGTTTCCCTGAAGAAGTGGGGTTAAATGAAGTCCAGCAAGTCTGGATTACAAGAGGACCCCAGCCTGGACTGCAGCGGACAGAGCAGAGATGGAAGAGGCTATGGTAATCATTTAGCCAGGAATTAGGCAGCAGATGGGGTAACCCTGGGGAGTGTAAAGAAAGGGTAGAAACAGGGAATCATGGAAGGTGATTAATTGGATTTCCGTGTAGATGTGAAGAGGAAGGAATCAGATTCCACACTTTTGTAACCCTGGTAACTGGAAGGAGATTTGTGCCATTAACAGTTATGTGAAAACCTCACAGGAGATTAGAAAGAAGTGTTACATAATAACATTAGCATTTGTTATCATTGTAACCTATTTTGGATAACTAAATTGCACTGAGGGATCCACAGGAGGGACAAAAAGCAGTATATACAGTATTCTATCTTTTTTTCCTCTTTCAGTTTTTAGCTTTTATTAGTACATATGATTTGCAGTGCATAATAGTTATACTCTTCATGGGGAGTTAGTACATGTACATAACATATCTTAATTTTTTCACAGTACTCCGTCTTGATGCTTACAATGTGGGAGAATCAAAGCTGGTCCTCAGCTAGTTCTTAAAATATTGAAATACTTCCATCCCAGTTGGCATCTAAACCTGAGCACCTTGAGTGTTGTGTGCCACCTACCACACACACACACACACACACACACACACACACACACAAACACACACAAACACTGCAGCACTGCCTTGCCCCAGTCCCTCTGCAGACCTTCAGACCTCCAGAGCCGTCCCACAGCACTACAATAAGTTTCTGCTATATGACCAGTTCTGACAGGGCAGTGTCAATGCCACATTAGTTGTACCAGCAAAATATGCTCAAACCAAATGCCAGTAGCATTCAAAAGAGGGAACAGCAATTTAGCTTGAGCCAGTTATTCATACGAACGGCTGTGGAGGGTACACACTGAGGATACACTGATGCATGTGATGCCAGCAACTCAGGCTGCTCAGTCTAACAGGAAACCAACATAAAAATAAACCACTGCAATCCAGAGCAGTAGCATGTATCTATAAAGTCCAAAGGAAGGCACAAAACAAAGAAAGGTCAATTACCCAGCCTGTCAGGGAAGCAAAACTGCTTTATAGTATAACAGAAAAGGTGTTACAAGACCTGAGTAGTAAAGGATGAACAGGAGTCTGCCAGGCAGAAAAAGAAAGACAAACCATTCCAAGCATGGAACATTCTATATGCCACATCCCAGTATAGTATGTATAAAACAATGGCATGACCAGTGTGTAATACTTCATATAGTGTCAATAATAAGTAACAATAAAGATTAGAGACTGTTTTTTCCTGTTTTCCTCCTCTGTTTTTTTGTTTTTTGTTTTTGTTTTTGTTTTTGTTTTTGTTTGTTTTTGTTTTGAGACAGGGTCTCACTATATAGTCCAGGCTGGCTTTGAACTCACTATGTAGCCCAGGCTGGCCTCGAGCTTGTAGCAATCCTCCTGCCTCAGCCTCCTAAGTGCTGGGATTACAGGCATGTGCCACCATGCCCGCCTCTGATTATGGTTTTAAGAGTTGATATCATTTGTATTATCTAAGCCTATACTTGCTGAACAAGAGATGAGCCGTCAAGATATTTTAGGAAGCAGGGCTCAGTCATTTTAGAATTTGAAAATGAAGCCCACATAACCCACATCGATAGTTGCCTGCACTTGTGAGATAGGTGTGAGCAAGGATGAGCCTTGAGGCTGCAGCGGGGCGTCCAGATCCACAGAGGAGCAAGATCCAAGGCCGCTGTCCTCAAGAAGTCACGGAGAGGCACTCAGCATACAGGAATCTTCTTCCCTTTCAGTCGGTCAATTTTAAGAAATTAGACTACATAAAACAGACCCCAAATAAGTTTGCTTTAGTCTCCACAGCCTGCACTGATCCTTTAAAGCGAAGTGTTCAAGGGAAAGGTAGCATTTGGCGCCACACAGAGCAGGGCTGTCACCACTGCTTTGCAATATTGTTTTATGAGCTGCTCCCTCGGCGGATGCAGCCATCAGCGCTCAGGAAGTGAAAGAGGTTTCCAACGGTGTTAAAGGACAGCGTCTGCAGCGTGACCCAGGGTTCAAACTGCATACAAATAAAAATTTACTGACCAAGGATAACAAATACTTCCTTACTTTCCTATCTGATGAATCAGAGCCATTGTTTGGTTTGTAGTTCCTTGTTTAAATTGGGTTATTAAGTCACGATGCTGCTGGCCAAACACACTAGTCACATGTCAGGAGGAACCCAAGCTACCAGTTGTATCAAAGGTTTTTTTTTTTGGTTTTTTTTTTTTCTATTTTTCTTTCAGTTTTTTTCTTTTTTGTTTTGCTAGGTGCTGGGGATCACTGTGTTAAGGCTTAAATATACATATACATTTCTGCAAATAGCTTACATTTTCAATCTACATTGAGCACCAAGTCAAGGAGGTAAAACTCTATTATAGTGACCACATTCCTGCCTTACTTTTGGTCTGCTCTATTATCGTCTTGGATAGTACCTTTTTGTGATCATAGATGGTCTCTTAACATCCTTTACTTCATAACTGTATAGATCTATTCAAAATACCTCAGTCAGTTTTACCTTAGGTTTTATAGCCCACTTTGGCTGCTAATCTAGTTTTAGTTTAACGCTCTTCTTTCTGTAATACAAAGCTGAAGACTGAAACTTCCATTATGATTTTTTTTTCGCTCCAAAATTACCCAACCTGGTTTCAGGAAAACTGAAATTCCTTTTTCTTCAACGTTATTACTAACAGAGATTACTACCTTTACATCAGCCATGAACTGCATGAACTGCATGTCGGGTATACATTCCAAAACCTTCTGCCCATCCCAGAAACACAGCCAGTAGAGGCAACGTGGCGCAAGGGCTCTGATGCCAACGGAGCTGGGTTTAAATCCCCCGGCTCCATCACTCACTAGCTATGCGATCTTGCATAAATTATTGCTCCTCTTGGTCTTTTATTCCTCTATAGATGTAATACCTCCCTGCAGTGATACAGTGCCTATCACAAGATGAATACACAGCCACTCTACTCTGATAACGTATTCTGCCTCATACCAATTTGACACCAAGTTATTTTCTTATAATCAACGGAAGCTACAGAGAAGGACTAGCCATATACCGTGCTGGAGACAATTTCAATACTGGCATGGGGAGCCCACCTCCAGCCTTACTGCCTCTCACCTGAGTCCCAGTCTCTGTCCTCTTTTTAGTTCCTCTAATACAGCCTACTCTTTCTTAGCTTAGGATCTTGTACATGACGGATTTTCTGCCTGGACACAAATCTTTACCATCTCCCTCCAGCTAACCCCTGCTCACCTTTCCAGTCTCTGTGTCAACATTATTGCCACCTGGAGGATTCCTTACTACTCCAGACTTGGGACCTCCTTGTGGATCTCACATCATGTACTTCCTTAAAGCACATGTCACACTTATAATTACCTGTCATTATCTTCTTTTCCACTGAACTGGAAGGTTTTTGTTTTCTACTTACCCCCACTATCAACATAGTGAATTTACATAGGAAGAGAAAGTACACATGCAAGAGAAAATAAAGATTTACAAATACATAGTCATTTGGCTTCTGTTTACAAATGAAAAACCAAAAGTATAAGACAGTTACTCTAGCTCTCTAACAAATGTGGGCAGTATACAACTACCAAAGTAGTTCAACAAACATCTGTTGGCTAACAGGACTGTGCTGCTTTACCCTGTAAGTGTTAGAAACTATACTTAACATATTTTGTTGTATCTAAAGGAGCTAGAAAATTTTGCCCCAAAATACGGCACCCTGCTATGCTGATAAGTTGAAGTTAGAGGCCCTAGAAGAGGTTTTACTTTGACATTCCCTTCTCTGCAAATAAATTCAGATCCTAGCAAGAGGACACAATTGCCTTCCATCCCCACCCTGAAATCTTATTATCTATCACGGGAAAGAATAATGAGTACTGTAACCACACATGGATGGACTTTGCAATAGAACAATGTCCATCCTTCAGGTTGATTCCAATTCCAGTCATTTTATAAGCTAATTTTATCTCCAGGTCCACTTATTTCCCTAATAATCATTTAGGATCTCTCAAAATTGTCTAAGTTCCCTCATTTACCTCTTGTGCTGTGAAGAAGGGTACAAAAGTATCTAAATCTCACCAGGCGGGTGACGCGGTGCTCTCCAGGACAGGAAATGGCTCTTGGGGTTGGCAGTGTCTGAGATGGGTTTAAAACATGGATGGAACCACCTAATGAAAAACAGAGACATCCCAGGCAAAGAGAACAATGTGGCTTTTGGAATAGAGACAGGAAAGGAGTGAGCCAGTGTGGAAATTACATTAGCAAACTGGAAAGGTCAGTTGAGGCCACAAAACGAAGGACATCAGGTTCTGAGAAGAAAGATGATTCAAGTGCAGGAGAGGTAAGTTGTACGACAATGCAGAGGAAGCAGGAGACTGAGAGCTGCAGGAAGCTGCAGGGACCACTGTGTCTACTTTACCACCAGGGGGGGTAGGGGCCGGAATCGGGGCTGCACAAGGGTAAGGGCTACAGGGTGAAAATAACAGACTGAGGATAGAATCAACCCAGCTTGGTAATTGCAAGTACAGGAGAAAGAGCCAAAAATAAGTGACATTTCAAGCTTTAGAGACCATGTCTTTTCTATTCCCGATCAAACCCAATGTCCATTCCTCCCAGAAAGCTTCCTGACATCCACGCTTTTCCATTCACTCTACCCCACATTCATATATCACCCTGCTTATTTCTCTCAAGGCAGTCACTACAATTTGTAATCTTCTTCACTTAATGTTTATTTGCTAATTATCTTTTTATTTCTCCGCCAGAAAAATAAGCTCCAGAGAAGCAGTGTATTTGTTTCTACAGTACTCATCCCTGGTGCATATGTAGATCCTCAATAAATATTTTCAATGATAATTCAGCCACTAGGAGAAAGTCAGAGGAGGTCATCTAACCAGATGAGCCTGGTCCTGAATCAGAACTACAGACCCTCCACACAGAAGCATCAGAAGGTAGACTGGGATGTGATTAAAATATATAACACTCCATGCCTCGGTTTCCACATTTATAAATTAAAGTACCAGGATTTCACAGAGTCACTGTGAAAATGCACTAGTACACAGGAAGTGTTTAGAATGCTGTCTTGCACAAAAAGAGATCAATAAATACTATCTATTATTACTATTATGATTATGCTTAGGAAAGTGGGAATTGGAGAAGAGAAAGAGAGATAAAGGCCCACAAGCATGGACTGGGGAATGACCTACAAAGCAGCCTCACAGGGAACCAGAAAGTAAGTGTAGAAGCTCTTTTCTACTGCAGGTAGCAGAAGGGACTAAAAGCTAACAGACAGGAGTGGTTAGAGACTAAGATCACTTTTCCAGTCCCACTTAGGGGCTTTTAATTCTTCTGCCTCTCTTTCACATAGACATAAATTCCTCCTTTTAAAAAAAACTTTCTTTCCTTTCCTTTCTTCCTCTTCTCCCCTTCAGTTAAACTTTGGGGAGAAATGGGATAGAAAAGGACACTGTTTTCCAGCCTCTGCTCAGATGAGCTCATCATCAGTGTCACAGCTCTACATATAGAAGACAAATACATAAGATACTGTAAGGGAATGATGGAAAAGCAGTCAATGAAGGAGGCACACAGGTAGCCCAAGTCCACTCAGAGGTCTGGTGCTGGAGGAGCATGGAGTGCCGGGGCTTGGGCTCTGCCGCTGTCACTACTGCCTACGTCAGTCCAGAGACGTCAACTGCTTTTTTTCCTCTTTAATAACTTTTTCAAACATCTTATAAAATGATGCAGATTCATTATCCATTTGAAAAGCACAGAAAAATAAAAAGTATAAGATAAAATATCACCCAAAGCTTTCACCATTAGTATTTTAATTTATGTTCTTCCATGCAGCTATAAACATACTTCTAAACATCTCATCCTCTCAAATGGTGGCTGATCTCTCGCAAACTCCTCCCAACACTGGGCCAGATGACGGGATAATATTCTCCTTGCTCTTAATTCTCTCTCGCTTGTCCCCAACCACAGGCCTTAAAATATCACTTTCAGGGCTGGGGATGTAGCTCAGTGGTATGGTGTATTTTAGCATGTTTGAGCCTAGGCTCAATCTCCAAAAGAAGGAAAAAATCTCCATCAAAGCAGAACACTCTACCACTACTGAAATCATGCTAAAATGATCTACTGAGCCAGGCCTAGTGGCGACACCTGCAATCCCAGCACTTGGGAAGCTGAGGCAGGAGGATCGTTGTGAGTTCAACGCCAGCCTGGGCTACAAAGTGACCTCAAGGTCAGCCTGAACTGCATAGCGAGACCTTGTCTCAAAAAAAAAAAACAAAAAAATAATCTACTGACCTAGTAACCTGTTTGCTTCCCTCATTTCTTGACAATTTTAGCTCTTGTGTTTCTGTTCCCCTCCCCACCAATGACTCTGTCCTCTGCCTCTTGGTCACTAACTCGGTAAAAGCCTCGATCTTGGCTCTTCCAGTAACTACAATCCCACCGTCCTCTCAATCTCAAGCACTGCACATCCTTCTTTCTACTTTACTATGAGTCCCCAATCCTTCAGCCTCGCTGTAACTGGTACTCTGTCTTCTCCCCTACCCTCTCACACCCTTACTCCTCTCTTTGCTTGATTGAAATTCCCTGGTTAGTGAGTAAAATCACTCCATTGTAATATCCCTCACCCCCATATCTGTCTTTCATTTTTGTTGTACTTATTCAGCAAAAGAACAATTTTAGCAAAAAATAACCCTTCACCAACTCCATAATTTGGACAAACTGAATGTAGCCAGAGAAACATATATCCAAGAAAATGGTCTTAGTAACTTTTATAATCCTTTACAGCCATTCCCCATCCAAATTCTCCTTCCGCTAGCCCAGTGACGGCAAACCTTTTAGAGCTTTCAATGATACAGCTTGCTGTGGCACGTGTGCCATAGGTTCGCCACCACTACCCTAGTCCATTCGCTTTTCTTCTCTGCTAGAGGAACATTTATGTTCCTTCTCCTTCTCACTCTTGGCTAATGCCCTTTCACCTGATTTCACTGAAGAGAAAGACACATTCTGGAAAAGAGTAAGTACCAAAGCACCCACCACACCACCTTCTTACCTTCATCTGTTCCTGTATAAGGTGCCTTCCCCTGTATTGCTATGGTCAAACTGTTCACTCTCTTGCTTTTTCACTATATTTCACTTACCCAGGGCTACTCAAGGATAGCCCACCAACAATTCTATTTCTTTTCGGCACCATCACTCTATCATTTTATTGCCCCATCTTCTTTAGCACACATTCTATTACTTCTCCCATCTTAAAATTGGAACTTCACTTCCCCTTCCATCTGTCACATACCGGTTGCCCTTTACAGCAAAATTCCTGAGATTATTTACCCTCGCATCTCCATGTAGCTTCTCAGATTCTTTTGTACCCACTCCAATTAGGCTTTCACCTCCACTATCCCTGCACAGAACTTGCTTTGGTCATCGCCAGCAACTCCATATTGCTAAATCTAATGTCCCGCAAATGCCTTCTTGTTTTATGTTTGTTTGTTTTGTCTTTTTCGGGACAGGGTCTCGCTATGCAGTTCAGGCTGGCCTTCAGCCCACTATGCAGCCCAAGCTGGCCTCGAACTCACAGCAATCCTGCCTCAGCCTCCCGAGTGCTGGAATTACAGGTGTGCGCCACCACGCCCAGCAACAGCAAATGCCTTCTTCACCAAACGGTCACAGCACCACAGTCTCCGGGCTTTCCTTCCCTGACTATTCCCACTCAGTCTCATTGGCTGGCTCATTCCTCTGACTGCTAAGTACTGCAGTGCTGAGGAGGCCATTTGTTGTTGTTTTTGTTATTGTTGTTGTTTGTGAAAAGATCCCTTCACCCCACGGGCTTCAAACTCCTAGGCTCAAGTGCTCCTCTTGCTTTAGCTGCCTGAGTAGCAGGGACTACAGATATATGCCAACATGCCCAGCCAAGACCATGTAAAAGGAAAGACCTTCTTCATTATCTCTTTTGTTGTTCTCATCTAGTCATAGGTTTATATACCATCTGCACACTGACAGCTTCAAATAGGGATCTCCTGCTCTACCTTTCTTCTAAACTCTCGAAATGTCACATCTGGAAGCAAGTTCCTCATCTCCTTCCTTCCCCAAACTGATTCCTCCTGTGGGATTCCTCATGATAGTAAATGACAATTCTATCTTTCCAGCTGTTCAGGTCAAAAACCTTGGAATCACCCTTGACTCCTCTTTATCCCACATCCCACATCCAATTCATCAAATATATCTTTCGGCTGTATCAAAAATACCCTGAACTTGAGCACATCTCATAATTCCATTGCTAGTATACTAACTCAGGCCAATATCATCGCTAATTTCAATTTTTCCCATAGCCTAGACCTCCTGTTCCCACCTCCTCTCCCCTCTATTGTCTATTCTCAATGCAACAATCATAGTTAAGACATCAGCTGGGGATGTAGCTCAGCAGCACAGCACCTGCCTGGCAAGTGTGAGGTTGTGAGTTCAATTCCCAGTACCAAAAAAAGGAAAGATTAATAATAACATGTCACTCTTCTGCCCCTAAACTCCAAGGGCTTCTCAACTCTTTTTCAATACAGACCAAACTTTTACAATGGCCCATGTCTTCAGAGTTTAGCACCTCCTACCTCCCTCTGCCCTCACCTTCTACTACTCCCTCCGTTGGGCATATCCCTTCAGGAAAACTGGGGCCTTAAAACTGCTCCTACCAGGCACAAACTTACCTCAGGGTTTTGTAATTAATCTCTCCTGTGCCTAGAATACTATTCTTCCTGTCTAGAATGTCCTTCTCCAATGCTTAGAATAGTGCCTACCATGGAGTGAGCACTAATATATGTGAATAAATGAATCTGGAGATACATTTACTATGAACTGGAAATAGTTTGCCTCCCAAGGACGCAAGGGCTGGAAGCTTGGTTTTCAGCATAGAAATGGTGGGAGGTTAAGCCAGGTGTGGTGGCAAACCCCTGTAATCCCAGCACTCGGGAGGCTGAGGCAAGAGGATTGTTGCAAGTTTGAGACCAGCCTGGGGTACAAAATAAGCTCAAGGCCAGCCTGAACTGCATGGCGAGACCCTATCTCAAAAAGACAAAAAAAAAAAAAAAAAAAAAGAAGTGTTGGGAGGTGGTAGAACCTGTAAGGCAGAGCTTAGCAGGAGGTAATGAGGTTGTCTGGGGCACTGCCCTCAGAAGGGCTTAATTCATAGAGCGGTTGTTACAAAAGAGCAAGACTGGCCTCCACGCAGCTCTCTGGCATCCCGTCCTCTCCCATAATCTCTCCCCATCACACATGCTCCTTACGTACATTCTCACACAAGTGATGGCAGCAAGGCCGACCCTTGGCAGAGCCAGTGCCATGCTGCGATGGCTTTTGGACAGCAACACTATGAAAACGAGCCACTGTTCCATGTAAGTATGCAACCTCAGATTTTCTTGTTAATGGCAATAAAAAATGGACTAATACAAAATTACACAGTCAATATATTTTCATTTATTTTAACCCATGAACATTTTCACACATTGTACTACAAGTCCATAATTTTTAAGGGCTGATAATATCCCACTTTATACATATTTGGAAATGAAAAACTGAGATATTTACAAATGAGATACTTTGGCTACTTCCTCTTTGGTCTTTCTGAACTCCAGTAGTTTCACTTTTAAAAATGAAAATATCTTCTTCCCAGGACTGTTGTAAAGACTTACTGTGAAATATAAATAAAAACCCATCTGTTTTGTTGCTTAGAATACAAAAGCATCATGATGTCAACAAAAGATCATAGATCTTGGAAACAACATATTACAATGTGACTCACAATACTGTCCCTTACTAGCTTAATCAAGACAATCTCTATGAACCTCAATTAAATTATTATTAAACCTCAATTAAATTATTTAAAAAGGGGGATGCAATAATTCAAAACAAGTATGTCAGGCTGGGAGCGTAGCTCAGCGGTAGAGTCCTTGCTTAGCAGGCATGGGGCTCTGTTTCAATCCCCATCAGTAAAAAAATGAACAAAGCAAATGTGTCAAAGTTTAGCATAAAATTTGATCCACAATGCATAATCAATAAATATTCATTCATCACTAGTAAACAAAAATGAATATCTTTAATATTGTGAGCCATTGCTAGGTATATTGGTACATGCCTGTAACTCAGCACTCAGGAGGCTAAGGGACGAAGATTACTGTAAATTCAAGGCAAGCCTGGATTACATAGCAAGTTTAAGGCCAGCCTAGTCAACATAGTGACTCAAAAAAAAAAAAAAAATTGTGAGCCACATAGATTTTTATATTCTATCACATACATATTTCTTAAATACATAATAAAAATTATCAATGTAGAATTTTATTTTTGATAACCAATTACCTAACACTTAACAAAACAATATTTTATCAAAATCTCTACATTGTGTTTGTTACAGTAATATTAGGCACAATCATTTTTTATTGGTTGAATAAATAAGTCCTTTTTATTATGTGCTTTAATGTGTAATATACATCAGGTGGTAAACTATTATGATGCTAATTTAGCAAAAAAATTCAATATTTAAAAAATTCAAATTTAGCAAAAAAAAAAAAAAAAAATTCAATAGCCTTGCCTCACTGGAGTTATTTTTAAAAGCAATCTGTAATAGCCACATATATGCTAAGAAATTAGAATTTTTTCATGCTTTTCCATGTTTTTCAGAGACAAGTTTGAGTTCATACAATTGAAATAGCAAACAGGTACAACACGAGGTCCTTCAGGATGTAATTATCTCTGTCTCCCCAGGGCCTAGTCCAGTGCCTGACACACTGGAAAAGCACTGAGTAGGTGGGTGAGTGGGAAGTGACTGAATAAGAACAGTGTCATTAGTGCTGGCTCTCCTCCTGGGCATTCCAGCGCCACTAGTTTTCCAGCCTCACCCTGTGGCCAGGTGCACTCATTTAACCAGCTGTAGTCAACGAATCTTGAGACAGGGTGTGTGTCATTACCAGGTTGGACATTTATGATAGACCTTCCATGTTCTTCACCTACTGCTGAAGTTGCCGTTCAGCTTGTGTTGAGAGCAAATGCATAAAGCCATTATCCATTCCAATGGAAATACAGTAAGACCCAGTATTTTGCTCAGGTTAAGTCAGTAAAATTTTGGAGTTTTATATATAGCAGCATAATCAAACCTCCTCTGATTAGTACCATAAACAAAATAATGACACTCAATTTATAACTAGAAACTCATTTATACTTTATTTTCAGAGGGAAAAAGTATACATAAGCAGTAGAGATTCGGCATACAACTTCTCTGTATGACAGTATCCTTTCCCATAAAGTGGGATAATAATAGCACCTACCTCATAGAACTGTTATAGAGATTTAAAAAGTGAATGTCTATTAAGTACTTAGCCTAGCACGTAGGGCATATAAAGCTTCCCACAAGGAGTGGCAGATTATTAACACTACTAATGTATGACACACTTAAGTGCTACATATTTCTACTCTCACTCCTTTATTGTAATTTATGGTCAACTTCTTCAATTCAAATTTTCTTTATTAAGAACTGCCATGTAAAGCCAGGTATGATGGTACACATCTATAAGCTCAGTGTTAGGGAGGGGGAGGCAGAAGGATCATGAGGTCAAGGCCAGCCTGGGCTACATAGTAAAACCCTGTCTGACCAACCAAGAGAGAGACAGAGACAGAGAGACAAAGAGACAGAGAAGACAGAGAGAGACAAAGAGAGACAGAGACAGACAGAATCAGACAGAGAAAGAGGAAAGACAAGAAAGGGAAAGAAGGGGAGTGAAAGAGAAATGGAGGGACAGAGCTTGAGCGACCATGTAAAAGGCAGCATGTAAAGCACTAGAAATAAAGACAAAACACATATAGTCAAGGTCTTTTCTTTACCTACAGTTCTTTCTTCTCCAACCTACCCATAACCAAGCAAACTTTAAAATCATAAATACAATGTTCCATGTCATATTTTGCCAGTTGGACAGGTGAATAATTTTCAACTGAAAAACATTCTATATGATATAAGTATGTATTTGGTGGGGGGGGGGGTAACCAGGAATCAAACTCATGACCTCGCTCTTGCCAGGCAGGCACTGTGCCAATGAGCTATATCCCCAGCTATGATTATGTATTTTATTCAAAGTCAGTATAGAAAAAATTGCTTAGGTCTAATTCTCCAAGGGAAGTTAATGCTAGGGCAAAGTGAGCAGCATTATAGTTGTATCAGAGAACAACGGATCCAAATCTCTTCTGTTTTAAGTGATACAATAAAATCTAGAGAGCTAAACAACTTGCCCAAAATGCTATAAAGCATAAAATTCATGCAATGTGCTGACAGAACACCAGTGAAAAACAAGATAATGAAAAGAATGAAATTAATTTTTACTTGAAATTACTGTTGAGGGAGGTTGAGACAGAGCTAGCCTCAAACTCACAGTGATCTTCCTGCCTCAGCCTCCCAAGTGCTAGGATTACAGGCCTGCACCACCACATCCACCTTGAAATTAGATTTTAGCATTAGCTAGAAAAATGTTAAAAACTTAGCTATCAAAAAGACAGGTTTAGATTTAGTACTGTTATCAACAAGAGAAGCTAATTCCAAACTCCTTATTTTCCTTCTGCATTTTACTAAAACTCAAAATAGCATAAAATAGAAATAGTTTGATATGCTTTTTTATGTATCAGTCTATATGAAAGGAAATTATCTCAAGCAAGGAAAGAAGTTAATTCCTATGTCACTAAAACGTATCCCCTCAGAAAGTCACGCATGTATTATGTAACAGGAAGAAATTCATACAGATTTTCATATTTTTCAGAATAACTATTTTAGCTATAAGGAACACTTTAAATATCTTATTCTGAGTGGAAAGGGGGTAAATTAAAGCATTAAGGAACTGCAAGATAGAATTAAATATCTACCAGTTATTGTTTATAAGTTGTATGAATTTTGCCAAATAAGCACTTGACACATACTATCTTATTTCACAAAAAACTTGCAAGACGGGTAAGTGTAACCGGCCCCATCTTGCTGATTACAAAAATAAGAGACTGCCTCAGAGTAACTTCTCAAGTTACTCAGGTAGTGGCAAAACCAGAATTCATTCTCAAACCTCTTTGTCTCTATTTTTTTTAATTTTTTCAAACCTCTTTATCTCTAAAGGCAATTTTTTGTTGTTGTTTTTTGAGACAGAATCTTGCTATGTAGTGAGGTCTGGCTTCAAATTTGTGACCCTCCCGTCTCAGCCTCCCAGAGGTGGTAAAATTCCAGTGCTGGAACTACAAGCAAGTACTGCCACACTGTTCTAGCCAGTGCTCTTAACTACTATAGTATTAAACTCTATCAAGTTCTACCCTCTCCATAATTTAGATCAAGGTTAAACCATCACAGCTGAGAGGCTACATAATCTCCAAGGCCCTTTCCAAAAAATAGGTGTATCACGAAACACAGAAATCTGTTCAAAATACACATATTTGTGGTGGTCTACTCCAGGCTTAAGGGGAAGACCATCAATAGAACCCAATAATGGGAAAGTGTTACAGTTTGGATTAGGAATGTCCCCCGAAGGCTCTTGTGTTGAAAGCTTGGTTCTCAACTCGTGGCACTACTGGAAAGTGGTGGAAACTTCAGCAGATTGGGCCTAACTGAAAGAAGAAGGTCACAGGAGCTAGGGATCCTACAGCTTGCTCTGCCTCCTGCCCAGCTGACACGATGTGAGCAGCTTTGCCCCATCACATGCTCCCCACCACGACATGCTGCCTCACCACAAACCCAGCCAACCACGGACTAAAGACCTCCAAAACTGTGAGTCAAAATAAATCTTTCCTCATTCTGTTTATCTCAAGTTTTTGGGTTTGTCTTTTGTTTTCTGGCTTCTTGAGACAGTGTCTCACTATGTATTTTAGGCTGGCCTTGAACTCACTATGTAATCCAGGCTGGCCTCTAACTCACAGCAGTCCTCCTGCCTCAGTCTGCTGTGTGCTGGGATTACAGGCAAGTGTCACCACACCCGGCTTGCCACAGTGATAGAAGGATAACTCAAAAGTAGTAAAAAATAGAGACAGGAAAAGTTCAGTGTGATCTGTGCCTCCCAGGGACCCAATACAGCTACACGTTAGCAGACATCAGGGCTACAGTGGCAAAAGTGCAAAGCAGAAACAAAAGCAGGAACTGAAAGCAGAACTGTACAGTGTGTGCATATATTGCAACAGCATAGCCCCCTCATGTGACTGCACCACCGCACCTAAGGAAGGCACTGTGGGGAAGCCCTGCAATGGTCAATAGTCATGATTAGTTCAGTGTTGAGCCAAGACAGACCTCTATAGAACTCTGATAAGCAGTTAAATAGGAATCGGGTGTAGATAGTTTCCAGAAGTGCGAGCATGGCAATTACCACTCCAGTTGATCTGAAACGCATAACCACTATGGAGAGCGACTTCAGAACAGAGTAGGGAGGAAACTAGTTTATCCTCTTAAGCTCTTTAAATTCCTTCCAGGTTCCAGGCACCTTGTATGTGCTTACAGGCACTGCCACATTTAACCCTGACCTCTTTGGTAGATGTGGTAGTTAATTTTATCTGTCAACTTGGCCAGGCTATGGAGCCAATATATGGTTAAACATAACTCTAGACGTTTCTATGAAGGTGTTTTTATGGATAAGATTAACAATTAAACTAGCAAACTCTGGGAAGACCTCAATTAGTCAGCTTAAACTTTAACAGAACCAATAATAAGACTTTCCTCAGCAAAAAACAACTTCTGCTTCGGCCAGCAGGCTGCCTGTGAATTCAAACTACAGCTCTTCCCTTGGTAGCCAGCCTGCCTACCCCACAACTTCTGCATTTATTAAGCCTCCATGACTTAGATTTACCAGTCTCTCAATCTCAAAATCAATCAATCTCTGTCTCTGTCTCTGTCTCTCTCTCTCTCTTTCAGAGAAAGACTGACTATTGGTTATGCTTCTCTAAAGAACCTGACCAGTATAGTACATATTACTCTAGGGGTTTTTTTTGTGGGGGAGGTTGCTGTTGTTCTTCTTGTGCTAGTTGAGTCACAGTCATACTATACTACCCCTGCTGACCTCAAATTTGCCTCAGCCTCCCAAGTTGCTACAATTATAAATGCACAAATCCCTGGTTGTTTGTTTCTACCACTTAGGATAATGCCAGCCTGACAGGCTCCATTCTTTTCCACATTACCCAGTAAGATTACCTCAGGAATCAGTCTAGTCTGTGGAACTGGTGTGGGAGAGGAAGGTTAGAAGCAGTGAACACTATAATCACAAGCTAGGCCTCCCTGGAAGCCCTTTATAGCACTGGCATCACACATGTACCCACAGCCTTGATGTGTCCAAGTGATGTGCACTTCCTTCCTCTGGTCTCCTGGTTCAGTTATTTCAGATTTAAAAAAAAAAAAAAGATATTCCTATGAAATGAACATTTGAAGACTGTGATTTGCTAAAGCACGGAAGAGTAAGAAATAAAACGTGATTTGTGTCACCCAGGTCTGCCTGTTTGCATGGTAGCCCATGCCTGTAATCCCAGAACTCTAGGAGACTGAGACAGGAGGACTGGAAGTTCAAACTCACTGTGCAATTTAGCAACACCCCGTTTCAGAATTTAAACAATAACAACAACAACAACAAAACCTGCAAAGGGCTAAGGAAGTGGCTCAGTGCAGAGGTCCTGGTAAAATCCCCCGTATCAGAAAAAAGAAAAAGGAAGTTTGCATCAATCAAATGATAGTAGCCTTTATTTTGTGCTGTTTAAACAGTCACTCATTCACTCCCATAATTATTATTATGAAAACAACAACTTTGTTTTATGCCTTCTATAGTACTTTCTGGTTTTTTTCTACAAAGGTTTGTTCTTAAATATACAAGGCTCTTAAATATACAAGGCTCACTTCATTCTAGCTACAGGGAGCAAAAGATGTTACAACAGTAAGTCAGAAGGTTAAACAGGACTGGACTCAAGGATCATCATGATCTCAGGCGTAAGGAAGAGCTTGTTATTTGGGGGAAGAGTTCTTAATTCTACCTGGAGCTGGCAGAATTAGACCTTTCCCAGCCTTTGTTTTTAATCTCAAATTTCATCTCCTCTTTTTGTTTCTGCTTGAAAGCCTTACTTCATTCATTCCTCAGCCTATTGCTTGGGCTGTGATAGGGGCTTCTTCCTGTCACCTTTTTGGCTGGACATGGTTCCTGCCTCCACTTCCCCAAGCCCTCCTCCTAAACTGGTCATGGAAAACTCTTATACTTTTCACAGCTTGTCTAAATACCAGAAACTGTCAGCTAGCTGGAGGGGCACATACAAACTAAGTGTGCAGGATTAAAAAAAATCAGCCAACTTGCCCGAAAGAGACCAAGGTTTCTATGCCATTTCCACTGGGTTAGAAAAATGAATTTAGTGAAAAAGAGAGATGGTATTCCAGACAGAATTTCTGAAACAGTAAAATTCACTGAATCTGTGTTTTATTTTGCTAAGTAAAAAAACAAATGCATACGAGTGGAGATGGGTGCTTTCAGCAGGAGATAAAGCTGGAATGGCCAGATGGGGTTGTGTGGTGAGGAACAGTGATTCCACGCCAAGGAGTGTGGTCTTTATTCTGCAAGCATGATAGGACATGAAGGATTTTGAAGCAGGAAAGGAACAAACCCACAGGCTAAGCCTTTTCACGGACAGTACTGCCAAAAAACTGTTGCCTGTTATGTGTATATAGGACAGTGGGAAGTAGCTTGGTCACCTAAACATATATAACCACAAATTAAGAAACTATTATAAAGTTTGATAAAAATTAAGCTATACATTAAAAATGAGCCTTGACTACAAATTTCTTATTAAAAGACATAAAGGAATTTCATGTGCTATACTAAAGAAATTATGTTTATATGCAGTCCCAACTAAAAATCTACAGGGTAAAAACTGGCAACTACTATAATTATACAATAATTACATAAGTGAAATTTTTTTCTCAGCAAAATAAAGTTCGGCTGGAATTGAATGATTATTATTATGGTGTATACCTATGTAGAATTTGTGCCCTCAAGTATAAACTAAACACAAATCTGTGAGCAAAGGTGGTAAGTCTGGGTAAAGTCAGATTTTGCAAATCACCAAAAAACTGAAAAGCAACTAGCCTTAAACTGTATTTCTAAAAAGTGTAGAGACCAACAAAAGAAACCACTACAACAACAAAACCCATAAATTAGGAACAGATCGTTTGTTCCCTTCTCCCGCTCGTTTCTTTTTCTGTTGACAGTTCTTTTTCAGCATTCCCAGAGAAAGTTTAGAAATCTATTCCAAGAGCCACCCCCCATTTTACTTTAGCAAAAGGAAGCTGCAAATAGTTCTACAGAAAATCCCCATATATAAACCAGATGAGGAAGCAAACAAAAAACACAAAAAAACAGATGAAAGCAGAGCGCTCTAGGTGACAGAGGTCAGGGAGACAAGAAGTCAAGGAGAATCTAACCGTAGCCTCCACTTCAACCTTCCCTCTGAACTAGCTCACTTAATTTTCTCCATAAAGTATGAAATGCATTGGTCTTGAGCAAGCTTTCAAGTTACAACTGGGCCCTAGAGTTAAAAGAGTTGGCTGAGAAAAAGGCTTCTTTACCTAGTACCTCTGCTACAATTAAAATACTTTCTCTTCTTCTTAAACCCAAATTCAAATGTCCGAGCTAAAAATTGTTTCTTATAAGTTATTCTACAAAAGCTTGCCATATTTTTAATTCAAATTTCCATTCAAACTTCACAAAGGTCAGCAAACACGCATTTAATAAGTGCTTACATAGGGCCAGCTACGCTGCTAATGGTAACGCTTTGCTCCCATTCAGCCACCACAAGCCCCAGGAAATCAAGAAACTAAGCTCAGAAACGTACTGTGCCCTGCCGAGGACACTAAAGCACACTAAATCAGACCCTTGCTTTTTTTTTTTTTTGTCTGCTTCAAACTTTTTAAAAATTTAATTTTTTATTAGCTCATATTTGCAGTGCATATGGTTACATTTGTCATGGGGACTTGGTTCATGCACATAATACATCTTACTTCTTTGTTTTCTACCCCCTAATCGTCCCCTCCCTTCCTGATCTTTCCAGCTCTTGGTCCCCTTCCCATTCACAAAAGTTCTATTTTCATCATTTTTCCCCCAATTCTTTTCCATCCCTTTTCCTGTCCCTCCCTTCCTCCATGTCTTGTCCTTGCACGCTTTCTAATCCCGACGTTTCTGAATGTCTGCCAGTCTTTACACAGGCTCCCACCAATGTAAAACTTAAAACTGTAAAGGTTCCCGGTCATTTCACCCAAGGTGTACTCCGCGTGCAGAGGGGGTTGAAGTGACTGTCGTGATCAGTTAGAGAAGAGCATGAAGCAAAAATAGGGCGCTCTGGCTCCCAGACTGGGAGAGAAGAAACTTCTGAGGGAGAGACAGTGAATGGGAATGGAGCCGGGACAGATACTAAATCATCGTTAATGGAAAGAGAAATGTCAAACTTGGGACCATCCTCTGAAAAGCGCCCGTAGGCATCAGGGAGGACAGCTCCCAGGCATCTGCACAGGTCCTAGGCATCCGGGAGTTTGAATTTCGAAGAAAGCTCCTGCGGGCGCTCCAGGGTGGGGGTCCCGGCGGTTGGGATCCGGGACGTCGGAGCCCCACCCCCACACGCCCCTTACCTTCTGTTGGAAGTAAAGAACCGAGTAGTTCTGGACTACAGCGGGGCGGGACGTGCGGCTGGGTAAGTGTAGGCTGCCCAGGATTCTCAGTGCCGGCCGCAGGGCGACGGAGTTCCCGGGAACCAGGGCAGCGAGAAGCAAGAGGAGGAGGGCTGGGCGGCCCATGGCTCGCGCTGGCGCTACTGAGCCCCGGGAGGGCAGGAGCGACGCCGCAGAGGCGCAGCCGA
>NW_004955414.1:9628471-9630781 GCF_000276665.1 Chinchilla lanigera | reverse complement strand
GATACGGCGGCGGCGCAGACGCGGGGATCTGCATCCCGTCGCCCAGGCGGCAGGAGGTGGGGCGCGGCTCCGCAGACTGCGCTCCTCGCACCTCGCCCCATTAAGCCGACCTACCTCCACGGGCCCGCACAAGCCACCCTTCCAGGTCGCCCCTTCCCGGGCCTGCTCGCGGGTTACGCCCCCTCTCCGCTTTCCCGGGTAACTCACTAGACCCAGCCCCGCCACCGCGCGCATCCCCGCCGGCCCTGGGCGGCGCTGGCCCCCTGGAACAGCGCCCTCTTCTGCTTCCCTGCTCCCACGGCCTGCGTCACTCAGCCCTACCCCAGCCCGAGGGGCGTGGCTACCCGCTGCCACGCCTTCCCGCCGTCGGTAAGTCAGGCTGCCTCGGAGAAGCCCAGAACCAACTTCACACACTGTACTATTGCCCCACTAGTCGGGGAAGAACGTCCCTCAAACTCTCTCTCCCCCTAGTTGGAAGAAAATGATCGCTGCCGGACACGCTGAGTTTCGCGGCTTATCTCTGCGGCGCCTTCTCTGATTGGCTGTGAGGAACCACGGTCAATGCGTCACTTCCGGCGGAAGCGGGCGCGGGAGATTCGATTGAATGTATTTGGTGATCCTCTGCGCCCAGCTGACCTACGTTACTTGAGCGTTCCCGGGAGCGGCCGCTGGGCCTTTGCCGCAGGTGAGGAGCTGCGGCGGGGTTCTCGGGGAGCAGTAGGCTGGGAGACTTGTAACGAAGCCGTTACAGGCCTCCCGAATGCTGGGATTGGAGGCGTGCACCACGCCCGGCGGGGTGAGCTTTTAGAACCAGAAATAAACAGTGAGGGAAGGCTCCACTTTGGCCTTAGAAAGCGGCCATACAGAGCTGAACGTGCTGTGAAGAGTGGTTTTTCCAAACTGCTTTGATAGCCCAGAGAGAAAATGCTTGACAGTGGTTTCCGGAAACCAGAAACTTGAAGGTTTTCTAGACTCCCTCTCATCCCTCACATCTGTGTCTCAAATCCATTTCCTTCTCTGCAGTGGTTACTTTAGTTGGACCCTATGACTTATGCATAACTGTGACAGCAGCCTCCCGTGGCTGCTTCTGCGTACAATCTTGCAAGCTTCAATCTGGTCTCCACAGCTGCCAGGCTGACAAAGTGTGAACTTGACCAAGTCACTTCCTGTTTCAACTCCCACATTTCAACTGCTTCTATTTTCCCATAGGTTTAAATCCAAACCACTTAGCATAGTTTACAGGCCTCTTCTTGTCTGTCTTTGCCTGCCTTGTGTGTCTTTAATTTTTCCCCCAGTTCTGGGCGTTGAACCCGGTCCTTCACATCCCTAGCCGTTTTGTTTTGTTTTGTTTTGTTTTGTTTTTCGAGATAGGATCTCCATAAATTGCCCAGGGTGGGCTCAAACTCTCAACCCTTCACAGATTCCTAGAGTGCTGGGATTATAGGCGCCTCCATGCCAAGTTTTGATATTTAAATTGAAGCCTGAAAGTTGAGACTGATCAAGCCATGAAAGAGAACAAAAACATTCCAAATAGAATGAATGGGATTTGTAGAGCTTGACATACCAGGGTATTCAAGAACCTGAGAAAAGGCCAGTGTATCAGGAATATTTTCAGCAAGGACAGATGTCATAAGATCAATCTGGAGGGGAGAGTGGAGACCAAGTCATGCAGTTAGAAGGCTAATACAACAGCAAAAGCAGAAGATAATGGCAATTTGTACTAAGATGATGGCAGAATATATGGAGGCTGAGAGATGGCTTCTGACAGGACTCAAGGACTTGCTGAGGGGAATGATGTGGCATGTGACAGGGAGGAAGGAAAGATGACTTCCAGTTTTCTGACGTTAGTGGCTGATTAGAAAGTAGTACTGTTTACTGAGACGGAAAAAAATTTCATGGAAAGAAAAGTTTGAAAGAAGACTTACAAATTTAGGTTTTATTACTTAGAAACCTTGAGATACCCATGAGACATCTGAATACAGTTGGCTTTGTTTGCACTGCTCTATCAGCTGTGATGGCTTTATCACCTATGAATGGCCCATCACCCACTATCTTTTATCTATAAATTGAACCTCCTCTTTCCATAGATTAACATGTTCCAGATTTCCACTCCAAAGCACCACAAATATACCCTGCCACAGTTCACAAGGTGCCTGTCTCCCTTTTGAAGGCCATACTCTTTTTCTCAGCATGCACTTTTTTAAATTTTTGCCTAATAAATCTCTTTATGCTTCTTTTTTGTTGTTGATGTTTTGTTTTTGTTTTGTGAGACAGGGTCTCCCTATGCAGTTCAGGCTGGCCTTGAACTCA